>NW_027522984.1:2330000-2650000 GCF_052094955.1 Ictidomys tridecemlineatus
TGGCCAACAGAATCAACCAGAAGTCTGGATACCTGTTCTTCCTCTCCAATTCCCTGAAGTAGCTTTTTCCCTTCTACTTCCCTGGATCCAAGAACAAACACAATGAGGTCAAAGATGAAAATGTCATATACTGGTGCCATTATCTGGACATTTTGACATGTTTGTGAGGTTTCTGGAAAACTTAGGAAAGACATGTCCCATCCCAAGTCAGCACGCCAAAGTGGTTGTACTACTTTTTTATTCTGATTCCAACCCTGATAAGGCCAAACTAGTGGAACTGATGAGAAATTATAGCAGGAAGTACCCTAAAGGTGATATGAAGGTTTTGCCTTCGTCTTCAGAATTTTAAATTATTCTGACCCTCAGGGTAAGATCTTCCCATTTCATAATAAATCTTTGCACTTCTTCTGTGAAGTTGACCTGGTGTTTACCATGGAACTCCTGCAACAGTGTTGAGCAAATAGAGTTTGGGGCCAATAAACATATTCCACAATCATCTTTAGACAGTATGATTGAAAGATTATTTATGATGGGAAAGTTCCCAGGGACAACCATTTTTTTTCCTTTTACTCAAAAACTGGCTTCTGGAGAAACTATGGGTTTGGCATTACTTGTAATTATAAGGGACATCTTGTCCAAGTGGGTGGCAATTTCCATCCATGGCTGGGGCTGAAGGATGTGGACATTTTCAATAATGTTCTCCAAGTATGTTTGAAGATGTTAAGAATCCATTAGGTAGGAGTAGTGCATGTCCAACACTCTGTCTTCCATGACTCCAATCTGGATCCCAAACAATACAAAGTGTGCTTGGGGTCCAAAGCATCATCACATGGTTCCATGCAGCAATTAGCTGAAATGTGACTGGAGATAAATGATCCAAGTTACAGTAGCAGCCAGCCTGATGTCCAGCTCTGCTGGACAAAATATTTTTAATTATCTATTTTTTTTAAAAAAAATTGTAAGATCAACTTTTGAAGTCCATGCAAGGATATAATTTCTAAGTGTTTTTCTTACATAGGACTCCTTTAAATTGAGATTTGTGAACAAAATTATGATTAGTCTTTGCCTTTGAACACATCTTCCTTGTGAACATGATGTGGCAAACCAGCTTAATTCTGATTTGAAAGTCTTGGATGAAATTTTTTTTTCATTTCCTTCCAGGCCCCTTGTCTACAGTCCTATGGCAAAAACATGAACATTCTCATGAAATATTATTGTAATAAAAAACCAAAACACTGTAAGATTCTGTTTTGCTAACATTGCACAGTTTCTAACTTTTGTCTGTTTTTACAAGTTTTTTAAAAGCCATCTCAAGTTCTAGAGCAGGAAGTAGAGCAGCGAGTGCAGGTAGAAGGGTCCTTGATGTTGCAGCCTGGCTTTATGGCTGTGTTGAGATGGCAAAACTTTTAAGATCTGGGGCTTGTGGAAGGTCTCCAGTCATAGTGTGCCCTTCAAGGTGTTAATGGAGTCCCCATTCCTCTCTCTTTTCCTCTTACCCTTACCTGCCATGTGGTGGGCAGAACCTCTCTACCATGTGCTGCCCAACATGATAGACTCCATTACTTCAGGGTCAAAGTGATGTAGTCAACTGCTCATGGACCAAAATGTAGACACCTGAAAGGAAGAAGAGACCTTTTATTCATATTAGTTCATTATTTCTGGTGTTTGTTAGGATGATGAAAAACTAACACTGCAGGAATGCAGAACCAGAGTTGTATCCCTGCATCCCTCCTCCTGTAACAACCCCTGCAGCCTGCCACTGGATGTCTAGCCTCCCCCATGAAGAGCTTCAACTCTTTCCAGCTCTCAGCTCCCCATGTCTGGTCTCTGCTGCCCCATATTGGACTGTCCATGTCAGGCATTCTAAGAACTTGGACGGAGAGATTGAAGTTACAGAATTAAAATTGCCTAAAAAACAACCATCCAGTTTCAGGCTCACATCATGCCAGGTGTTTTAAAATGTCTCGTCCTCCCAGGTCTTGGCTGATATTGTTAAAGTCCCAGGACACAGAGTTTATACAAAGTTGCTGTGTGCTTTATGCAAGAAAAACTCCCTCTCTGTACCTCTACTAAGTGATCAACAGAAGGAACTAGAATATCCCTTCCAGGTCAGTGAGTCTGTGATAGCATATATTCTACTAGGGGAAAAGAGTCTCTCCCAATTCCTGGAGAGAGCTGACGTAGGAAATACTGTCCTCCCCATATATTTCTAGAGGAGGCAGTGTTCTTAAGATCTTGGAAGCCTCTACAAAGGGGCTTGGTTCTACAGAGCTAGCTCCTAACTGAGAATTCTGAGACTCAGAACCATTCTTATGTCCCCAGAACAATACTGTCATCCTCTGTCTCAGAATTCCCAATTCTCCACCCTGCAGTGGGACAATCACATGAGTTGAGAAGAGCCATTGGGGATGGCAGGAGCAGGAAGCTGAGGACAACTGGGCTAGGAAGAAAGGGCACCTTATACCCACAGGGAGAGTCTCTGAGGACTGTGAGTAGAAATGAGGCAGCAGGAGGCTAGGGCAAGTCCTTCTGATAGGGGAGCACTGAAATAGCATACCTACCCCTTTTCAAAAGGAGAGACACTCCAGGCTCCAGGGACACTGAGAAAAGGGCCAGCTGGACCCAGACTCCTCTCTCACTGCCAGAATTCAGTTCTCAGTGTATATCAGTCTGGAGCAGGGGAGGGCATGGGCATCTAGAGCTGCAGCTGCAACAGCTGAGGAGATCCCCTGCCCAGCCCCGTGAGGATCTCCAGGATCCCGCCAAATCTGAATTTCCAAATTTCTGAGTGTGGTCACCTTGTGAGGATGTGGTCTGTGGTCAGACATCTGCTGCAGGTGCAGGAGCTGGAGCGGGGAGAGGAGCTGAGGCTGAGCGTTGGTATAACTGGGGATACTATGTTTAGGGACAGTCTCTTTTTTTCTCCCTGAGACCTGGGACAGCCCCTAGGGGAAACCACAGCTTCTGGGTCCTGATTAGTCAGAGAGTCATGCACATATGGGGGTGCTGTGGAAGAAGCAGCTGCAGCCCAGACTCCTAGGATGGAACCTGGCACCAGTCCCCAGGATGTGAGGAGTCCAAGGCCAGAGGCAGGAGTTAGACATGCACCCTAACAGGAGAGAAGCAGAAGTGGCTCAGGGAACTCCCAGGGACTCCCCCCCCGAATGCTGAATTAAATCTTTTATACCATCTTGCTCATCTACAAGGTCAGTGACATGTAGGGTTTATTAGCCTTCAGCATCAGGCCTGGCCCTCAGAAAATGAGAAAACAATATTGTGTAATGGAGAGATTCAGCCTGTAGATAAAGACAGCTGATGTGATGAGTTAAGGAAAATCATTCAGTCATGATCATTGTCCTTGTCTTTATCTCATTCTTCCTTCTAATCATAATCATCACTGAGTTGTTTGACAGTTATTTGAGATTGAGTGATCAAAATTCATCATCTGTACTGGGACTTTACTGGGAGTGGAGAAGACAGTAGTAATAATCATGTGAGGACAACAGGTACAAATTAGGAATGTCTGGAATCCCAGGAAATAGGCCTAGATCCCTTCTGCATAGAGCCCCTGTGGTCTAGAGTAATTCTGTGTAATTATTGACCTAACAGATTGGTTTGAGATTCCAGGTAACTAGGCAGTTATTCAGGAAGACTGACCGTGACCCTAGCACTCTCTTCCATGTCTCTGTGTTTATGTTCCCATGGCCTCTCTACAATTCTTCAAGAAGGCCAAATAAGTGAGCATTTTCCTCAGGTCACCCCAGATGGAGGGAGTTCTCATGCAAGGTGCTTTTAAACAATCTCTTGACTCTTGAGGACTTTGCACAACAAAATGTTTTTGAGAAAGAAGCAACCTTCCTAGACCGTGTCAGTGCTACTTTGAGAGTCATCCAATCTCATGTGTGTGAGGGATCCAGGTTGATTTAGAACTGTTCTTCATGCATATCTCATTGAGTAGCCTCAGAGGGAGCTTTGATTCAAGGTCATGACATGTGGTCTCTTCAGAGCCATAGAAACCCATCCTGAAGAGGGGATGAAGATGGGGCATTCTGTGAGATTCTCAAGGATTCAGACAACAGTAGGAAAATTCCCTGGAGATGAGGTTGGAGACAGGGAAAATGGCCCAGGAATGACAGAGACCCTGTTGAAGAAGCTGATGTGTCAGGAAGAAAGGATAAAGTTTACAAACATTAAATGTCAGTGGGCACTTCAGTGGACAGTGACTATGTCACCTATACTCCTAGAAGCTCAAGGTTCTAGTTGGCTTGAAAACTTTGTTTTGGACCTGTGACATGGAAAGTACAGGCTGGGAGTCAGAGTACTATGGGATGAAGAATATTGGTGTCTCCTGTCCAGACCTGGTGGAGGATACTCTCCTGGTGCCTTTGTAGGTCTTGCAGTTGGGAGCATGGACCAGATGGGAGAGTAAACCTGCTCAACTCAGGAGGAGCCACTGGCTCTGCTTCTCCCTTCCACCAGAGCCCCAAATAGCCACTTGATTCCCCTCCCCCAGACCTGACAGCCACTTCACTCTCCCTCCTCTAGAACCCCAGAGTCCCCTCCCTAAGTATCCCCCACACCCACCTGTGCTATTCTGGGGTATGACTTTTGCTATATAGAAAGCCAGTCTCTCTCCCCCTTCTGACTCTGAGAACCTTGTCTCATCCCAGGACCCATCAGCTACTGGACCCTGACATCTTCCTTGTACATTGAGGGGCTTACCCAACCTAGACCTGCTGTGTGGTGAGGCTGTTGCTCCCTAGGGTCAATATAGGTCTGTGCTGGGTATAGAGATGGGAGCAGATGGGTGAGTTTAGGTCTGGGTCTGCTGCCTTTGGCCTATGTGGAGTCTGGGCAGACTGTGTATGTCTCTCAGAATCACCGTGAGATGGGCAACCATAGCCCTCAGGTCTCAGAGGCACTGAGGGTCAATGAAATACTGTGACGTGGCCAAAGTGGCCAAGCACAGGCAGCTGAAGCATCACATGGATGCTTCTGTTGGTTAAATTTATCCCAAGCTTAGGGGGAGATTCCTGTGTTGCATCTGACATTATTGGTCTGCGTGGGTGGTGCTGACCTCCAGGAACTTGAGGCAGGGAGCAGTAGTATAAATTCCAAATTGTCCCCCACTAGTTTGTGAATTCCTCCAGGGTAGGTGGTCCTCATGTTCCTCCACTCAGCAGTTGGCCCATACCACAGCTATGTTCACTAAGGGATTGTCGAATGAATGTGTGATTGAATTAATGATTCAATGACATGGGCCACAGGGATGAGGATCTGTGGAAAGAGCCTGGGGATGGGTCGCCCAGCAACTAACTGTGACCATGATTGTTCATCCATTCATTGTTGGAGCCTCAGTTCTCTCATCTGGAAAATGGGCATACAAATACCTGGTTTGCTTTGCTTTGTGGACCCACTGAGACAGAGTAGACAGAGTAATCCAGGTGCTCCAACTCCACAGACCCACAAGAGTGTTCACATGCTCAGCATTTTCTCTTAGCATTGTATAGGCACAGCCTGCCTAGGAGGGAGAGTGACCTAAGGCCAGGCAGTTGGGTACCCACTATCCATGTGGCCTTTAATACCTATGGCACCTAAGCTGGCTTTTCCCTTACAGTCAGGCATGGGGGAAGATATAGTCACCTTGGGTTGACCTTGGACCATTGGACCTAGGTACTCACCATCTGTGTAGCTGTGGGACTCAGACAAGCTGCCTTAGTTCTTGGAACTTCTGTTTCCTCATCCACAAGGTGTGGTAGTCATATGTCATGCAGTCATATGCATATGTCATGCAGTCATATAGATTCACACAGTAATAATAAAGTCTGTTTCATTCTCTATCCTTCTTATCTCCCCAACCCCTTCCATTCAAATGTCACTCCTTCCAAGGACTTGCCTGACCATCCGACCTCACTTCCCAGGCCCTGCAAACATCTCCTTGGTATTTCCTTCCCTGCACTATGATCTGAATCTTCCTGTGGGTTGTGGTTTTTGTTCATGGTCTGTTTCCCTCTAGAGCACATGCTCCTTGGCCCAGGAAGGTGCCTGTGTGGCGAAGTGTCAGGAGTTCATGAGCAGCCACCGTCTCACACGCTGCCTCTCATGATTACACACACCAAGCAGCCTTGTGCTCCCAAACAAGTCTTTGCACTGCCCTCATCATCAGGAGCATCCATGCTCCTGGGTGAGTCACCTGTTACCATGCAACACAGTAGCCCTGCAGGGAAGTTCTTGACTTATTCTTTTCCCTCTCAAGTTTTGATCATTTTAAGCTATGAAGGAAACGGAGCAATAGACAGATTAATAGGGAACTTACGTGATAATTTAGGCACTATATGCCTAAACACAGGAGGCACACACTCCTCCAAGAGGCCCAGGGAAGGTCAGGATGGTGGATGGGGTCTTTGGGTTCCTGGGGCACAGGCAGTGGTGCTGGCTTCAGAAGCTTGGGGGAGGAGCAGAGGGAGCCAGGGTTGTCCTGTGGTCCGATAACTTCCACAGCACAGGCACTTGTGACCACCTCGGACTGGGCAGGTGTCAGAGCCCCATCTTCTTTCTGCAGAAGAAACTCTTCCAGGCAGAAAGGGAATGAGTGTCAAACAGGAAGTCCTACCTGCATCTGCCATTTTTCCTAGTATGGATGGATGTAAATCTCAGTTACAAAGGGCATCTTTTCAGCAGCTTCTCGGTATTTCACCTTGAAATATGCCAAAGACATGCTTCAGGGTGGCATGTTTCTGGCCCCATGCCCCCAAAATAAAAAAATAAGCATTGATTATCTTACTCCTGCTTTGGATCAGAATCTGAGGTGTGGTTTGGCCAGCTACCCAGGCCCCAGGTCTCTGTGGCCAGGGCTGCAGTCTCTTTTGAAGGCTAGGTTGGGAACTCCACTTCCAAGCTCCCTCCTGTGGCTGTGGACAGACCAGCCTCTTCTGGGGCTGCCTCAGCACATGGTAAGTGGCTTCCCTGAGGATGAAAGTAAAGCCAGAATGTTTTTACCATGTCAAAGACAAGGTTGGACACTGAGCTGGGGGCTCAGTGGTCAGGCCTAAGGAGGGGTACTCTGCTTCTTTCCCTCAGCCTGTAAGGACAGAACTGGTCACCAGAGGGCACACTGACCCTTCTGTACAGCTTGCAGCAGCTAGACCCAGGATCTGGGAAGTGAGGGCTCCCTTAGGGAGATAGATAGGCTTCCTGCTAGACCACTGCAGCCTGTATTCCTCTCACTTCTATGTCACCAGACAGAACCCAGCCATGAAAATGAGAAAACCTGGATCGACAAAGCAGGCGGAGGCTCAGAGAGCAGGGAATACAGCCGAGCAGGATGCTGGCCTCCAGTCTCAGGGTCTGGTGGTAGGAAACAAGCCCTCCCACCTTTGGAGCCCTCTCTGCCTGTGCCTGGGCTCTGGAGTCCCATGGAGAAGTGATCACAGTGGCAGAGGGGAGGGCCTGGCAGTTTACCAGCACAGCCTCTAGCAGAACACATCTTCTCTCTGTGGTCCTCCAGAGTCGGGGGCTGAGCATCTGAGCGTGGGGTCCCTTCCCACATACCATCAATGAGGTTCACCTGACACTCTCTCATCAACATCTAGTACAGGAAATGTCCCCACATTGTGTCCTTCCTTCTGCTCACTCCCAAGAGAAATCCAAGAAAGAGCCTGAGGTTTAGGTGCTGGCCCCCAGTGCCACCTGCACCAGAGGGTCCCCTACCATTATGGCCTCTCTAGATGCACAAGCTCTTACACAAGGTGACCAAGCCCATGACCCTGTCCAAAGCTGACACCTGCCCAGCTTCCCACACAGCCCCCAGGGGGCAAAAATCCTCCTTCCAGCCCTGTTGCACCTGCCTGAATTCCTGTAGCATTGCCCAAGTGGGTGTAGGAATTCCCAGAGTATGTGTAGAAAGTAAGGGTGAGGAATCAGTAAGCTTCACAGAAAAGACAAATGCCTTAACAATAGCAAGGCTCCCAAAGTGTGGGCTTTTTTTTCTGGACACTAATTCCAGACTCATGTTCCAGGAAGGATCTTTCCATAGCTGTTTGGTCAGGACACCTGACCTGAGTCCCTCCCCACACTCTGGGAGACACTGCATTGACTCTGTGACCCTAGGGTGCAGGTTTGCAGATCTGAGCATGTGCACACATCTAGGGACTGACCCAGCTTTGCAGGGACTATGGGATAGAGGAAGAAGGGCTGTCTCTCATGCTGGTCCAGCAGTGAGAGCTCCTGTCAACAGCAAGCACCTGGCCTCCTCAGCGTATTGTGTGATCTCCACAGGCCTGTTGCCCCCATCTCACCCCATTCCTGGCAGGACACTTTCATTTTCCACCCCACTGGTAAACTCCACCTTCTGAAGCCCCTGAAAACTAAATACAAAACCAGCACTCCAGGTACCACTCCAAACCTGCTAGAATGCTAAATTTCAAAAAGTAAAATAACAGGTGTTGATGAGGATGTGGAGAAGTTAGAACCCTCTTGTATGACTGGTGAGGTTATGAAATGTGGAAGGGCAACTTCTCACGAAAGTTAAGCACAGAATCACACAGGACACACAATTCCAGTCTCCGGCACCTGCCAGAAAGGACTGCAACTAGTGCTCAACAACACTTAATGTCGACAACCTCATTGCCCACAATGGCCATACAGTGGGAGCGCCCCAGGGCCATCAGTGGGTGAATGATACAACTGTGGTCCAGCCACAGGGTGAATGCTATTCAGCCCCAAAGGGAATAAAGTTTGACACATGCTTCAACATGGATGAACTCTGAAAACAGTATGATCAGCAAAAACAGGCATCTAGTGCAGGACTCCAACTAGAAAAGAGTCCAGAAAAGACAAATCCATAGAAACAGGAAATAGAGTTGTGGTTACCCAGCTCGAGGGAAGGAAGAACAGGGGTGACTGCTTGGTGCTACGAAATGTGTCAAGAGTTAGGTGAAATTTCAAGTTGTACAACATTGTGAATGCAAAAAGCACCACTGAATTTTTCACTTTGAGCTTAAATTTATATTGTGTGAATTTTTTAATATTTTTATAGTTGTAGTTTAACACAATACCTTTATTTTGTTTATTTATTTTTTGTGGTGCTGAGGATCAAACCCAGGGCCCTACATACGCTAAGCGGGCACTCTACGGCTGAGCCACAACCCCAGCCCCTGTAATGTGAATACTATCTCAATAAAATAAAAAATAAGCCATGCAGGCCATATGTGCCCTGCACTCAGCCATCTAGCTGTGCCTGAGTGCTAGTACCCAGCTGTCCCTAGAACTCGAGCCCCACCATCCTCAGCCAGATCAGGACTCTCTGGGCTGTGGCTAAGAGCCCTACTCTCCCTCCACCTGCATCCCCCTTCTGCTGCGTGTCCACGACGACTCCTCTCTACCTGATCTGCCCTCACCAGCTGCAGACGAGCTCCACCTCCTGACACTGTTCCCTGCAGAGGGGACCCTGATGGCTCACCTCTGCCCACACTGTGGCTTCAGTCATTTAGCAGCAACCTCTGAACCTTTGCACCTCACCGAGCCATTGGCAGAAGCCCTGATGACCCCCTCCCTACCTTCCTCCTCCTTCACCAACCTTGAACAAACCCCCACCCATCAGGCATTCCTGCCCTTGGCCTGATGCTGGGGGTTCACCTCCCATCTAAGTCTGACCTTGCTTTGGGGGAAACTTTCCTGGATCTTCAGCCCCCACCTCAGCCCCTTGGCCCTTAAACATGTTCAGTCTCTCACCAGTCAGGCCAAGGGTCAATTCACCCTGACCCTGACTTTCTTCACTCTGCCTCTCTCTGACCTCCTGGTCAGTTGTCTAGGAAGAGAAGTTTGCAGGTATCTCACCCTGCATGGGCAGTGGGCTCCACCGCCTTCAGGAGCAGATCCAGCACTATCCTCTGAGTCAAGGCCCTCCTCACTTGCCAACCCACTCTTGCCAGTTTTAAGGATGTACCGCAGCAGTGCAGCATAACCCATGGAATTATCCTCACCCACCCGTAGGCTTTGATAGTGGCATAAGATGCAGACCTTGGCTGGGTGCAGAGTTGTCCCTCATGGTCAGTCTCTTGGACCCCAGCCCCTCCACATGTGCTCAGTCTACTGTCCTCCTACTGCAAGAGGTGACTGTATGCAGCCAGAGGTCCTCCTGGCATGTGACCTGGCTCTCAGAAACCAGTTTCCCACCCTCTTTTCTTTCCTGCTCAGAAAAATGGAGAGAGTTCCCATAGTTCAGCAAATCCAGCTGTCTCCACCTAGGATGAGACTGGGTATTGAATCCAAGGTCACAAGTGAGGGGGACATTTGGGGAGATGCTGAGAAATTTAGCCAGCCACCACCCACCTAAAATGCAGAGGAGCCAGGAAGATGGTTTGGGACTGCCCTGCAGTTGCTACAGGACTCTGGGTCCCAGGTATCCCTGTCCAACCTGTGGGCTACAGCTGTGCTGAGACCTCCCAAGCCCCAACAAAGAAACCCAGAGAAAATGGACTGCAGCAGTTCTGATCAGGTGAGACTCAACCTCTCCTTGATTGGAGGGGCTGAAGGCCCACGTCCTCTTGCACACACTTGCTACCCAGACCTCAGCCGAGTCCTGGGGAACTGAATACGTGTAGTAGAGAGGCTGAGGCTGTGGAAACCCTAGGAGCCCTAATTTTGAGCACCTCTCTCTCTCCCTTGTCTCCAGTAGTGTGCCCAAGCCTTTCCTGTCATTCTCTGGCTGACCAATGATTTCTGTTCCTTAATGTCTTATTTTCTTTTGTTTTCCCTGGTGCTGGGTATTGAACCCAGGCCTCATGGTAGAGCATGCTGGGCAGTGCTCTACTACTAAACTACACCTTAACCCCTTAAAGTTCTAGTTTTTGTTGTTTGTTTGTTTGTGCTGGGGATTTAATACCGGTCACTTTACCACTGATCAACATCCTTAGTCTTGTCTCTCTCTCTCTGTATGTGTGTGTGTGTGTGTGTGTGTGTGTGTGTGTGTGTGTGTGTGTGTGTGTGTGTATTTTGTTTTTTGTTTTTGTTTTGTTTTATTTTTGAGACAGGGTCTTGCTAAGTAACCAAGGGTGGCCTCAAATTCATTATCCTAATAACTCTGGACCAAGTCTCTGGGATCATAGGCACGTGCCACAGCAGCCGACCTTTACGTTATTTTTAAGGCTCCTATCTATGGTTCAAATGCCAGTCTTGTGTGAGAACTCAAGCTGGCATTGCAGTGGGCAACAGGGGTTGGTACAATGTCTACCCCTTAGCCCATCCAGAGTCAAAGAGAGGTTGAGTCTCACCTGATTGGAACTGCTGCAGTCCATTTTCTCTGGGTTTCATGACTGTTGACTCTTCCTCCTTGAGATCCAAAGATACTCCCACTCCCAGGGATTCATCATCTGCAGACCCTACTCAGAGACTCTGAGAATCCAGAGGCCCACCTCCCCACAAGTCCATTTCAATTCCTGCACCATCTCCTTGGGAGGGAGAAGAGGAAGGGGCAGGGGCCAGGAGAGAGGGGAGTGAATGCCTTTAGTCCTGGTGCAGGAGGCAGGATCCAGTTCTACCACCTGCCAGAGCTGAGCCAAGTCCTGGCCTCTCAGAGCCTCAGTTTCCTTGGCAGGCCCTCTTGACAAGGTTCATGATTTGCACAAGGAGCTGGGTAGGGAGCCCAGCATACTAACAATTTTAGCAGAAATTGTCATTATCCAGTGTGTCCTCACTGTGTCCCTGTGGTACAAGGGGAAGACAGCAGGCCTGACTGCAGACCCTGGGAAAAGGGGGCAGGAGGGAGGGGCAGTGTCCTCAGTGACCTGGTCCAGCGTCTTTCTCCAGCCTGAAGCTCCAGTAGGAGCTGCTCCTGGGCTGCCCACTGGGGCCAACTTAGGCACAGCGGATGTCAGCTAGTCCCTGAGACAGAAGTGTTAGACCAGTGGAGACCTAAGGGTTAAGCCAGGCCTGGGCACGAGGGTTAGCCCAGAGAGACTAAGGGTTAAGCCCATGGGGGCAGGCTGGGGGCAGGCCAGGGGCAGTGGCGGCGCGGCTGCCCAGACTTCCCGGACGCGCCTGGCGCCGCAGCCGCCAGCCTCCGGGGACGCAGCCGGCGGCTGGGGACAGCTCCACCAGCCAGTGCCCCCTCCAGCGCCCCCTCCCGTCTCCGCCCCCGCTTCTCTCTGGGCCCACAACCATCGTGACTGACAGGGACTGTCACACAGCGAGGCGCCCACCATCCATGCTTCTTGGCCAAGATTGAGAGGTCCTGCAGGACTATCTGACCCATGTCCAGCCAGGGGGCTAACCTGCCTGCCAGAGGGAGGCTGCTGGCTGACCACAGTGGAGGGAAGTCCTGGGTCTGCTCAGCCCTCCCAGACCCCAGAACCTTGCCCACCATAAGCAGTCGGGGTGAGCTTGCTCTCTGGCACCTGCGCCTCCCAGCTTCCACCCACCCAGCCACACACATCCCACCCAGGCCTGGGACCTTGGAGTGGGTGAGCAGGCCAGAACCCCAAATCCCACCGGCAGCAATGCAGGTTCCCTCACCAAACACCTGGAAGTGACCAATGGCAAGTGTTACTTTGTTTATTTTTCTTAGTTGTAGATGGACACAATACCTTTTATTTTGTTTATTTTTGTGTGGTGCTGAGAATGGAACCTACTGCCTCCTACCTGCTAAGCAAGTGCTCTACTACTGAGCCCCAGCTCCAGCCCCAGCGGGCAAGTGCTACTTTGAAGTGTGGGTGTGCAGTAGCTGGTAAGATGGGCATTGTTAAAAACAGTGGATTAGCAGGGTTGAGGACGGAGGATCTCAAGTTCAAGGCCAGCCTGGGCAACTTAGCAAGATCCTGTCTCAAAATTTAAAAATGACAAGGGCTGGGGGTGTGGCTCAGTGAGTTCAGTTCACAGTACTGCAAATTAAAAAAAAAAAGGAAACCAAACAGAAACACATGGATTCAAAGAGAATCTGATTGCTGTGGCAATTTTCAGAGGAAAGCATCCCCACTTTTTCTGTTTGGATGCTGGAGTTACACATCTGCCCCTCCATACTCCCACCTGTAGGGCCCTCAGCCCTAGTCAGGACGTGGGGGATGGCTATGTCCTGGTTTTGCCCTATCTGGACAGGGAGACCTGGTCTGCCTTCCCTGCCTCCTCACTCCCATCTGGCGTGGCCAGCCACCCTGACGGGGCTCTTTCCTCCCCAACTGCCAGTCTCCACTTATGGAGAGGCAGGATTCCCCTTCCCCCACCCTCTGGAGAGGAAGACAGCAAGGCGACCACCTGCCCTGCTCCCTCATCTATCACCCTGAACTGTGCTTCACAATAAAATTACTCATCCTCGGTCAGTGATAAATGAAATCAGTCTAGAGGCGACCACACGGAGTGGGGGTGGGGACTCCCCATTCAGGGGCTCCAGACCTGGGTGAGGGAAACCCAGTCAGCTGTCTTTGTGTTAATGCACAGCCTGGCCAGGGCCAAGTCAGTGGACTGTGCATGCCTGGAATGCTCCCGGGGTAAGGGATTCTGTGTGTGTGAGCTGGGGCCGGGAGGAAGCCATCTGAGGTAGAGGGTGTGGTGTGGTAGCAGGGAGGTGGCCAGACAGGCCACAGGGGACAGGAGCAGAGGGACCAGAAAAATGGGGAAGGGCAGACCCAAGCAGGAACAGCCCTCTGAGAGCCCAGCCTGGGGCTGTGGAAAGCCTGGAGCCTCTGGACCTTCAGATATCCCGCAGACCTCAGCCCTGCCCACAGCCAGCCAGAAGGACCGTGCCCTTGGTTGGCTCTTCTCTTCTGGTTTCAGTTAAAGAACCATCAGCCAAGAATGCCAGAGTGCCATCCACTGGGGCTCCCGTCCAGTTAGAGGAAGACAGGATTTCTGTGGGAGTCAGAATACCACGGTTTGGATGTGTTCAGAAGCTCCAGGAACAGGATGCTTTCTGACTGGAGGATCCAGGAAGCTTCCTGGCAGAAATGGCATTCAAAACTGGCATCAAGGATGCAGAGGGTTAGAAAGAGGGACCCCAGGGCTGCTCTGTGTCTCAGGCCCTGATGAGTGGTCTTCAGTGCCAGGTGCAGGGTGGGGGCTTCCTGTTCTGCCACAGCAGGTGGAAGAAAGTCTATGCCCTAGAGGTAGAAAGTAGCCAGACTTGGCTGCTGCAGGGGCTGCAGCCTCCCAGCCCCTGCCCACAGAGCCCCTTCAATCTCTCCCTGGGGAATGTTCAGGAAGTCCCAGGCCTAACCAAAACACCATAGCAAAATTGGATTGGCAGGGCTATAGCTCAGTAGCAGAGCGCTTGCCTAGCATGTGTGAGCACTGGGTTCCATCCTTTGTACCACACAAAAATAAACAAATAAAATAAAGGCATTCTGTCCATCTGTACTACCAAAAAGAAAAAGTGGGTTGGCAGCTGTTGGGGCTGAGGGTGTGTTCAGCAGGTTGCAGAGGGCATGGGGTCAGCTATGTTGTGCAGCCCAGGCACTGTGAGAGGGCTAGCTCAGAGATGAGGTGTAGCATGTATGAGGCCCTGGGTTTGATCCTCAGCACCACATAAAGATAAATAAACAAAATAAACATGGAGGGAGGGATGGAAGGGAAGAGAGAGAGAGAGAGAGAGAGAGAGAGAGAGAGAGAGAGAGAGAGAACACCCTCACAGGTGTGCAAAGAAGCAAAAAACACAGCCCAGCAGGAAAAGAGGAAACCAGTCAACTGAAGGTGACCCAGAAATGATAGAGATGACCTGGGAGGAGACAAGTACATTGGGACATTCACTACAACTCTGTCCAGATGTTAAGAAAACAGAAAGCAGATGGAATGTGGTCAGACTTTTTGAAGCCTGAAGGATGGAACTGCCCAGCATGCAGGGCTGCAGGGGCCACCCCACTCCACCTATGACACCTGCACACACCCCAGACACTCAGTACATACTAATTTTGTCTCCTTTTATCCTCATTCCCATTTTACAGACTGAGGTTGGAAGAACTGACAGTCTCTCCAAGGCCACACAGCCAGGAAGTGGTGGGCAAACAGCCGTGGGCGCAAGGCCTACCCTCTAGGTTCCACATCCTCACAGAGATGAAGTAGGGCTGCAGCCCAGGAGGCACCTGGAGGGGCTTGGCAGGCAAGAGGCAGAGGTGGGTGCCAGGTCCCCATTCCTCCCACACCCCAGCTTTGCCTTAGCCTTGCACTCCCCAGCTTGGCTGGGAGCCTTGCAGGAGGGTGCGTGCTTCTGTGACAGTAACCACCTGGTCACCATCTGGGCTGTGGCCTTGGAGTTCAGCCCCCAGCCCACACACCTCAGCAGCTGTACTTGGAGGTGCAGACAAAAAGCCCAGGAGACCAGGCACAAAGCCCACAGAAGGCTCCCCGTACCCCCACCCAGACCCTAGCCAGCACCATCCCTTTCCTCAGGGTCTCCTCAAGCCCCTGGCTGTTCTGCAGGTGATGGAGCTCTGACTGCCTAAGGCACTGTGGCTCCCAGAGGGGACTTCCTCTCCTCTCTGGCCAGGGACTAGGCAGTCTGTGCCCCTTGGAGAGCACCCTGATAAGGACCCCACCCTCCCTGGGCCAGTGCTTTGCTGGCATGTGAGGTCTGGCTTCACTAACAGAGAGGATCTGAGGCTCAGAGCACAGCACTGCAGCTCCCATGCCTGTTGCAGCCTCCTGCTCCAGGGGTCACACTCCCAGAAGGGCTGGGTGGGGTAGTGCTGAGCCCCACCGGGAGTCTCCAAGAGAAGCAGCAGCTCAGGGCCAGCAGAGGAAGCGGGGGACCTCTGCCAGCTCCCACCAGGTCCTGACAGCATGAGCGATGGTGGTCCGAGCGATAAGAAACTAATAATTCATGTTTCCAGCTCCCGAAGCCGGCACCAAGGGAAGGCTGAGCCGAAGCCACCCCCACACTGGAGCAGCCGCAACCCTTTATTGCACAAATTATTAACGACCAGAGAATGAATGGCTGTAATCAGATCAGGGCTGCCAGCACTTTTCATTTCACTTATTTGTATAAATCCTAAAGTCAGGGTCTGCCCTGGGGCACAGAAAGCCAGCCTCCTGCTGGCCAGGTGCCCACCCAAGACAGAGCCAACCCTCCTCCTACCCCACCCCTGACTCCAGGGGGTGATGAGGACAGAGGGCTCCAGAGGGCTTAGGTGGGGGCCATGGGTTCATGGTCACCCATGGCAACTCCATTTGGCAGTGGGTCCCTGGGCCAGAGCCTGAGCTCTGCTGTGACTGTTCTGAACAGGGGCTCGCCCACGGCTGAGGGCCAGGCCTGATACCAGGCACAAGATCTGCATCCTCAGCACAGATGGTCCAGGCTGGCCCTCTCCAAGACTCCTGCCACAGCTGTGGCCCCGCCCGACAGAGTCCCTCTCTCTCCCACTTACACCAAATGGCATGCCTCTCAGGCAGGGCTCTCCTTGGCGGTCCTTTCCCTGTTGGGCCAGGCTGGAGTTGGGGACAAAGACTGTGAAGTTTCCTTACAGCACCTGGGAGTGAGCCTGCCAGCTCCTCTCAGGAGCCCACTTTCAATCTCATTGACCTCTCCTTATACTCCGGCACATAAATTCAGATTTGGAGATCTTATGTTCCATCATAAATTGGGCTGGCAGACTTCCGATCAACAAGATAAAGCTGTCTCCTGTGAGGTGGATGTTTTATTACTCTCTGCCTCAGTGCTGCATGTGGGGGCTGGGGTGGGAGTAGGAACTGCACTGTTCAGAAGGCTAGATGGTGCCCAGGGCCCTGAGTCCCTCCTGCCATCACAGGCTAGGTTCTAGGGAACTGGGCAGCCCCTGGACCTGGCCTGCAAATGCCCACACACCACTGGAGTGAGCAGCCATAGATGAGCCCTGCCTAGGTTCCCAAGGCCCTGTGTTGACCGTTCATGCATACGGGTGAAGTACGGCTGCAGATGTGTGCACCATTCCTTCCAGGTGGCTGTCATCAGGTCATGAGCCTCTGCATCTTGGCTCTGCACAGGGCCTCAACACATCCCCACCTGGGGCCACAGCTGGGGTCATGGCCATTCAGCAGCAGAGTCCTGGTCCCAGGGAACAGCACTCAGGGCTGCCCCACCTGCCCTCACACAGTGCAGGAGATGAGATGGTCCCAGGGGAGCCTGCCTAGTCAGGAATAGGAACTTACACATCCAGAGGGCCTCACCGGACATCCATGCACAAAGCCACAAGTGCACCTCAAAGGATGTCATTGTCAACCTGCCCCCCAGGGACTGGGGCTGGGTGGCAATGGGAGCCTGGAATCAGACTCGGTCTATACATCAGGAAGCCAGGACAGTGATCTGGTCCACCCAAGCTTCCTACCTCCAACAATCCCGACATGACAAAGACACCGGTGTTGATGAAGGGGCTGCTGGCCCTCCAGGTGGGGCCTCACGTGTCCATGCCCTCTTCCTTTTTTTAAATATTTATTTTTCAGTTTTCGGTGGACACAACATCTTCATTTTATTTTTATGTGGTGCTGAGGATCAAACCCAGCGCCCTGCGCATGCCAGGCGAGCGCATGACCGCTTGAGCCCCCTCCCCAGCCCCCATGCCCTCTTCTTGATGCAGCTGGTTCAGAGGTGTGACCTACTGAGCACAAGGTGACAGTATTATAGCATGAAGAAACACTGAAGGGACAGCCCCAGACAACTGGGCAGCCTCGGGCTGTGTGAGGGAGCATGCTCCACGTCAGGCACTCTGCATTGAACACCCACGTGTTGTCCCCGGGTACACACCTGTGTGCGCACCACTGCTCCCTGTCACTCACCTGAGTGTATGCTGCTGTTCTGTGTTCTGTTCCTGAACACTTACCACTGCTCCACCCCAAATGCCGTGTGCAGGTTGACTCAGGCCACACTGGGGCAAGGACATGAGACATTGGGGGGCATCTGGTACACCGGCCTGCACCTGGGCCACCATCAGTGTCAGGCTCTCAGCAGGTGGCCTTTAGCTTTTTCTTGTGTCCTTCTACCCAGGAGAAGGCCAAGGCTGTTACCAGGCAACTCTGACTAGTTTTCTCTATTTTGAGCTTCCATATCTGCTTCTCCTAGGCCTGAATCCTGCCCTGTGGGGCCCCAGACAGCAAAAATTCCCCACAAGCCCTCGCTGGTGGACAGAGAAGGCACTTCACAGGAGAAACATAGATAAGCATCAGGAGATCTCAGGCAGCCAGCACTTGGTCTGCAGGATCTCAGACCCTCTATGGTGTGACCACTGCCTGTCGCTGTGTGTTCGTGGGCACTCTGCCTCACCCTTGTGTCAGTGGCAGGGTCCTCAGAACAGCACCACATCCCACTTATGCACCCTTAGATCTAACCTTACCTTCCAGCTTGGGCAGTGCTTGCTGAAGACCAAGGATGTCTACCTAGGCTTCTTCAGCAGAAGACTTTCAGGTATCTCTCTCTGATGAAGAGGGTACCTGTGGCAGTACCCTTTTTTTTCAGTAATGAGGATTGAACCCAGAGGTACTTTACCAATGAGCTACATCCCCAACCCTTTTAATTTTTTTTTTAATTAGAGAGAGGGTCTTGTAAGTTGCTTACATTGCCGGCTATGTTGCTAAGGCTGGCCTGAAACGTGTGATCCTCCTGCCTCAGCCTCCCAGATCTGTAGTCCAACTCTTAATAAGCTTCTGGGGACAGGAAGGTATGTAGAGATTCCAGGGCAGGTGGTAGCAGAGGGGAGCAGTCAGCCAATGGTGCTGCCCAGGGACAAGGTAGCCATGTCAAGTTAGGAATGGCTCAGAGAGCCCAGAGCCCAGCAGGTACCAGATCAGGGTATGAGCTGGATCCACCCATGGCCACATTGGGTTGCTCCATGGGCAGTCCTTAAGACACTGGTACCTGCCATGTGCCAGGGTGTGTCAGGAAAGACACTACCCCAGCACTGAGAATCCACCCTGCAGCCTGAACAGCTGAGGGGGCTCTCAGATGAGTCAGAGCAGCAGCTGACCACCTGACCCCTTCTAGCCCTTTCCTTTTCCCTCCAGCACCATCCGTGATGATTCAGCACATCCCACCCAAGGTTTTCTTTGTGAAGGAACTGCCCAGATGTCCTCTTGTTTCCACCTGGCAGTCTGGCAGAGATCCCACCTGTACCCACTCCTCTCCCCACTTGGGGATGACCTCTGCCCCAAAGCTCTGCAGACAGCATAGCCTAGTGCCCCTATCAGGACTTCCTGGTGGGCTCTGGCCCTAGGGCTCACAGTGCCTGTGAATTGTACACAGAGTGAACTCTAACCAGCACTGCTGGCCTGGACCAATGAAGGCCCAGATTCCCAGAGTAAGGAACATGGGTCCCTGAGGCCTTCACACCGTATTTGTGCTGAGTGTCAGCTAAAGTGAATGGCAGGAGGCCAGGGCAGGCACACATAAGCACACGAACACCCCTCACGCAGCATTGACACACATGAGCACAAGGGGCTCCTCACTCCACCCCTGCTGACATACCCTTGGGACATGGAATGGGTGAGACTGCACTTAAGGCCTGTGTGCTACTTAGCTCTGGTGGCCCTGAGGGTGCACAACATTTCTACAATAATTTGAGCCATGAGGGAGAGAACTGCACCCTGCCCCCGCATCCACTCTGCAGGACAGCAGCTGCACCAATGCACCCCTGTGTATGCTCTAGTATCCAGACTGGGCCCAAGTGCGGCCATACTGTCTGCAGGGAGGAGAAGAATATAAACCACCCTCACATCTATCTCAGTGAGAGACAGATGAGATAGATTTGGGGGCCTCAGGGGCACTAGAGAACTCATTTCTTTCCCTTTGCTTGGCTCAGAGTTGATGGGAGCCCTGAGGGGTTTTTTCCTCTGTAAATGGTTTCTGCGCTCCAGATCCATTTACAGAGGAAAGTGTCTAGGGTGTGCAGGGGTTTGGTGCTCCCACCTCCCATAGCTGCTCTGCTGACTGTTTTACTTCAAGCTAAAGGCGGCTTTAGAAGGTGGGTTTTGAGACCACCTCTCATTTTCAGATGGGAAAGTAAGGTCCCAAGAAGGGCAGAGAAGACTGGGTCATGCAGCTGCTGCAGGAGGGTCTGAGGCTCTGCACACCTGCTTCAGCCTCCCCAACAGAGTCTACCTTTCGGTGGGACCACAGCACCAGGAAGACTGCCCTAAGATGGGGGCTGCTTCTGCCCCCATGTGGTCAGAAACAGGCATCTCTGTCCCTTCTGCAGAAGGTCCGAGTGTACAGATCCATTGGTGACAGAGGATTAGGCCCATGCTGCCAGGCCAGGAGGAGAGGCCTCTGTGATGCCTTGAGGGTGAAGTCAGGAGTGCTGAGCACCTGTGCATCACTGCGCCTGTGTCTGGACACTGCCTGTGTTGACACCCTTGAACATGACATATGACTGTCACTGCACAGGTAACGTCACTCCAGCAGTACAGGGCGCTGTGGGTGCCTGCTAGAATTCCTGCATGTGTGCATCTGGACAACAACTGCATGGCCACAGGAGTGGGGTGAGGCTGAGTTCAGGCCCTCTCTCTTTGTTCCTTTAAGTGGCAGAGACTAAGGTAGTGGACAGCCCCAAAACACCTTCCTGCATGCTGAGAGACAAGGCATGGCTTCTTTTCAGCTCATAGCTAGCTGCCCAGGTAAACCAGCAAGGCAGCTCTCCCTAGGTCTGGAAAGGCCACATTCCTGAAGTTTCTAGCTACTTTGCAGGAATGTCTGAGGGAGCCTCATCTGGCTAACCACTAACCCCTGACCTTCCAGGTTAACTCTTTCTAGACCAATAGTGCAACCAACTGGGTGTCACCTGTGCCTGACACCCTGCCTTGGCAGGTGAACATGTGGACCTGGGTCCATCTGTGCCTGTGTTTCAAGTCCCAGTCTCGGGATATCTGTGATCTGTATCTCTTAGCACACATCCTGTCTGTGTTGGTGCTTGTGGGAAGCATTTGAGGATTTGTGTGCTCCATGAACCTGTCCGATGCATTCAGGCTCAGCAGCTACTGTGCTGGCACACAAAAAGAAAAGGGCAAGATGGAGGCTAAACTTGGAGTTAATAGTAATAAGAATAATGCTGAGGGAACATGAAGAAACTTAATGAGATACTAAATTTAATCTTTGACTGACAAATTTACATAGTAAAGCGACTTTTTATCAATGTCAGCCAAACAAATTATGATCCTATGAAAAATGGTTCAGCTAGGTTTTTTCCCCTCTCCTCATTTTAACCTATACAATGAAAACAAATTTAAAATAATTTATTCAATGTATACATTATTTTGTACATTTAAAACTTTCTATTTCACACACATGACCAAACAAAAAATATCAATTACTTTAACACATCATCTCTCAGAATACATATTATCCTATAAGAACATGTAGAAAACATATAATATTATGTTCAAAGTGAAAATTAAAATTGAACAAAGGGGTTTTGAAAGCTATATCTTCTCCTCCAAAATATTCTCAAACTATGGAATTGTTTCTACTTTGCCTTCTCTTTGAGATCATAGTCTTCAAAATATAGCAGAGACCTTAGTCTTATTTACCAATGAGAAATACTTTGAGCAAAAGTAGTCTGGTGCCATTTTAATAGCTTTTTTCTGAAGTACTGCTCTAGCATTCTAAAACTTCTTATATGTGCCCATGTCAAATTTCAGTTACTATAAAAAAATACCTGCGACTGGGTGACATCAAGAAAAGAAGTTCATTTTTGGTTCATAGTGCTAGAAGTCCAAGGCCAAGAAATAACAACTGGTGATGGCTTTTTTTTCTGGCAGAATCCCAGGTGGATACGGGTACCATATGGAGAGGCAGCAAGCATTTATATGTGTGTGTCCTCTCTCTTCCTCCTCATCTGTAAAATGGGCTTAAGAAATCCAACCTCATAGAATTGTCTTGAAAATGAAATGTCACCAGGAGTACAGATTGCTAGGCAAAGTGTATGCACTGCATTGAGAATTGTATAAATGATATCTACAATTTTTATTTTTATAGTTAGTATTATCATTATTCCAGGAAGAAAAACAAAACAAAACAAAACAAAAAAAAAAAACCTCAGTAAATGCCAATATGTAGGCAAGCTCTGGGTAAAAAAACTACCTCAGTGATTTCATCTCAAAGGTTATTTGGAAGTGATCAGTTAGAAAGAAAAAAATCAAAATGATGGAAGCAAAGACAGAATATTAGCCTGTAAGGCAACTTCTGAAAGGTGGTATTGTTCAGTATACACACTGAACAGGCATACAAGGTAACCCTTCTTTTAATTTAGAGAATAAAAGACTTTTATAAGGAAATACGCTTTTAGCCTACATCATAAAACCGTAATATTAATTAAGCACTTAATGTTGTCAATGCCTTACATGAATATTTATATCTACATATCAGAGTATACACATCTATTTACTCATGTGTGAAACACGGCACAGAGAGGATATATGAGTTACTCAAAGTTACACATCTTCTAGCTGGTAAATACAGTATTCAAATTTCTGCAACCTGATCCTCAAACTGATCCCTTAGACTTCACTGTTACTTTTTTTAAACTGATGAATGGAGTTAGAATAAATAAATGCACAATCCTAGAATTATAAAAATGTTTAATAAGCAAAATATAAAAAGCAATAATAAATCAAAAAACTCACTTTGGAAAATAGCAGCTTATCACATCACTGACTTCTTAGAGAATTTTTTTTTAAATGTATATATTTCTAGTGTAGGTGGACACAAAACCTTTGTTTATGTGATCAAACCCAGGGCCTCACTCATGCTAGTCAAGCATTTCTACCACTGAGCCACAACGCCAGCCATACAGAATTTCTAAAAAAGAAAAACAACATATACAATTCAGAAAACATCCTGTGAGTTATAGATAAATAACTTATAAGTTTTTGTACCAGACTAAAATCCTTTTCATAGAGAGTAAGTCAGAAAAGTGGTATCATTTGTTTTGCCAAAATTTTTTTCACTTCCAATTAGCTTGGTCCATAAGTAGCAAAATAAGTTATTATCATTTTAAGAGCATGTTAGGACTATAGATTCTCATTTACCTAATTGCGGAGAAAATTATTTTAAAAAAAATTTTCCCCTCAGAAGCATTATAAGAGTAAACATTAAATATGCATAGAAGATACAGCTAAGATTTTTCCTGAAGTAAATAAGCAATTTTTAAAGAAATATAACTGAAGACAATTGAAGTCAGTATATTTAACTACTAGGATTCTATTGTTTATTTTACTCACATAAAAAGAGATTTGAAATATGACATTTTTCCTGTTTGCACACTGAAAGTCTGAAATTTATGATTTGTTACAGAAAGGTTTTGAGAGTGACAGAGGTATAGCTTGGTTAAAACCATAAAAATAAAAGAAATCTGAAAATTACTCAGGAAGATAAACTTATACTATGCTTCCTTGTCATAACTTAAATACATTTCTTAATCAGAAATAGGAAAAACCAAAGATTATATATATATTATGGAACCTCTTATATTTGGCACTTAGAGCATAATAAGAACCCTCAAAGCTGTAATTTCAAAGTTATCAAGAGGATACAAACACAAGAAAAATAAAGGCAACTAACTGCTAAGGTGAGAGCATTGACATTCGTACTGTTACTCTTTCAATTCCCATCCAAACTGCTTATAGGAATGACTGCATAGACTGTATCTTTTGCTGCAAAATACTTCTGCCAAATCTGTATAGAAAAAAAGAGGGTGAATTTGTTAAATAACTAATCTTTTCAACCTATGCCAAAAAAATTGATAACTTTCATTGCTCCCAATAATATACAATTTGATACCAATAAGGAAAAACACACTGTAGTGCTTTTATAACTAATATATAATTACAAAGAAGATTTAATGCCACATGGTCTTCTAAATAATTAAGATTTTACTCTTACTAACAAATTTTATCAGAGAAATTGATTTTATGATGTTTGAAATCACTATTTTCGAGATGTGCCTTGTGTGTGAGATCCTCTTTTTTTTTTTTTTTTTTTGGATCTTCTTTCTTTTCTTCCCAAACCCTCATCTCCCTGCCAAATGTGGGCCTGTTTCTGAATGACATAACATCAGTCATTCAGAGATCAGGGTCTGGCATCAGGAGGACATGGATGTAGATCCTCGCTCCAACAATTTGCTAGCTATGCTACATTGTGCAAATCATGAAAACTCCCAAAATAACATCATTAAAATTGCAATAATATCAACCTCACAGGATTGGTGTGAAGACTAGATGAACAAGTACAAATTTGTGCTTGGCACAAAGTAAGCACTCAAAGTAATGCTAGCCTGTATTAGTTATTCTTGCTGTGTTATAAGCAGCTTTTGAAATCCTGCTTCCTGAAAGTCTTTCATATAAGGAAGAGACAGAATATGCTGGGTGACTATGGTATATATCAGACAGAAGTCTTCCCTCTGCCTGGAATCAGAGAACAAAGACAGCACAGTAAAACCTTATCATGTAAATACCAAATTGTAAGGAATAAAAATTTATATAATAAAATTATAAAATTAGAAAATAGGGAAAAGAGAAATATGCCTATAGTCTTACTACCATAAAAGAAGCACTTTTTTCATTTTTGATAAATCTGTGTCTAGTATGTCTTAAGAATATTTTTCTGTTATAGTATAGATACAGTACATATGCAATACTGTGTCTTGCTTTTTAAAAATCTCTTAACATATCATAAACAGCCTCTGTATCCATATTTTTACTACTATTATTTTTATTGTCTTCTGTACTTTTTATGTAATTGACTCTCACTGAAAACCCATCTTCACTATCTCTGGCCCCCCAAGTCTTTCCTGTTCTCTGAATCTGAGCCTATACACTTTTTCTTTCACATATTCTCCCTTGATCACTTCAATCAGAAGAAATGAAATAAGGCAGAAGGATATAACAGACACATTCTAGGCTCAGCATGACATTATAGACAGCATAGAATTCAGAAAAGATGTCATAACCAAAGTGACCTCTGAGTGAGCAGGTCTTTAAAAATGGGTCAACCTACCTCAGAATTGCTCTGCTCTATCAACATTCTCACTTAAATATAAGGCCCCAGGATGACGGCTCACTGGTAGAATAATTATCTAGCATGTGGAAGGCCTTGGGTTTCATCTCTGGTACCACACACACACACACAAGTCCCAATTGAATATACTAATTAAAGTGTAGTCTAGCTAAAGAAAATATAGCACACAAAAGGACTCATTACCTCCTAGAACTTAAGCAAACCACTCAACTAATGCAGCCTAAAGTTCCTTTGTCTTTTTATAAAAAAAAAAGCATGTCAAAACATTGTCTTATTTTAAGGAAAGCATAGTCTGATAATTTTTAATTTAATTTATAATATCAGCAAAGTTTATGAATCAGCATTGAAATTTATGAGACTAATTCCAGCTTCATCAACTATAATGTGAGGATAGCAATACTGCCTTCAGAGAGTAGTCATGAGAATTTAATGAAATAAGTCATATGAAGAATTAGGCATAATACCTGACTACTCCTTTTATTATTATTTTCATAATTAGTACATATACCTAAAATAAAATTCATGAAATGCCAAAAATAGCTTCTTAAACTCTAATTAGAGAAGACTGAGGCATGAAAATGTAAGTGGCAATGAAAACCAAGGAACATATGGTGGCCAAATAGGCAGAATAGATGATGAGTACTTTGAAGAAAGGAGTTCAGGAAGCTTCTTGTGAAAGGTTCTGGAATAATGGAGAATTACAAATGCAAATAAAGGAAAGAAAAGAAAAGAAAAGAAAAGAAAGAAAGAAAGAAAGAAAGAAGAAAGAAAGGAAGAAAGCAATGAGAAGTTACTTAACATTTGCAAGCATGTTCCCAATATAATATTTATTTTTATTCTTTTAAGAACATAACTATAGCCCTCACTCTCTGCCAGACATTATTCTAATGCTTTAGCGAGCTTAATATGTTTAATTTTCAAGTAGCTTTCAAGAATGTACTGTAGTTATCTCCACTTTATAGTAGAGAATCTAAGGCTCAAAAAATTAATAGACATGTCCATGTTAGACAGCTAGTAGGGTAAAAATCTAGGATTTAAAACTGGCAGATTGGTTCTGGAGTCTCTGTTTGAACCAGTATACTATGATTCCCTATCAGGCAAGCAAAATTTAAGAGAACTCAGCTGGTGAGGATATGATATATAAAGGGAGAAAAATGGGAGCGGAAGACCTACTAGAAAGATAATGCAATAATCCAATATAGGGTATTGATGGTTTTATATTAGATGTAGGTAACAGGAATGAAAAAAATGAAATAGAAGTATATTAGTTAGGTAAGAGTAAGACCAAGAAAGACAAGTTTGCTAATGTTCATATAATTTATCTCGTTTTCCTCATATTTCTAGAAACTGTTTGCACTTTCCACTTTCAGATTGTTTCACAGAACATGTTTTCATGGAATATGCCAATTCATTTTCATTTGTTATTTGTTTTACTTCTCCTGAAGTTGGGTCTTACACCATCTAAATGTTGAAAGATTAAACTGAGAGTCTTAAAGAGAAAATAAAAAGCAATTAACACCTACAATAAAAAACCCTCCCCACAGCTTTATTCTGGCTCTAATTCTTGTAGGAAACAAAATATTTTTTTTCTTTTGCACATTGAAACAGATCTTCAATAAGCAGAGGAATAGTATATGAAAAGCTATATAAGGAACTGGAGTTCTGGCTCACTGGTAGAATGCTGGCTGTCATGTATGAGGTCCTGGTTTTGATGATCAGCACCAAGTATAAAATAATGATTAATATTTATTTTGGTGGTGCAGGGGACTGAACCCAGGGCCTTTTACATTGGAGGCAAGAACTCTACCAACTGAGCTATATCTCCAGCCCATGCTTGATCAATGTGATTCTGCAACCTGTATACTCAGAAAAATGAGAAAATATATCCCATCTGATAAAAATGTATGATATGTTAAGATCATTGTACTGTCATGTGTAACTAAGTAAAACAAATAAAAAAGTAAATTAATAATTAATTAAATAATTTAAAAAGAAAATCTGTATGCTCAGAGACATAGATTTCTCACCTAACAGAGTCTTTTATATATCTATTCTTTAGGAATATCTATTAGTTCTCCGTGTTAATGCTTCACAACATTACTATAATATCCTGAGGGTGTAAAGGCCCTTTCCTGGGGGCTGTTCTGTGAGTATCACTTATGAAGTTGGAAACAGACAATTCTGTGTTGGGACCATTCTTTGAGGGAAGACAAAAATGCTCATGACAGGTCACAAGATGGAGTCACGTCCTTCCATTAACTGTCACCCACTCCACAACAGCCACTCCTGGAATTCCCAGTGCTCAGAACCCAGTGACCTCATCTTGAAGAAATAATGGGGCTGGGGGCCTTCTGAAGACTCCCATTGGTGGAGCGAGGAGTGGGTGAGTTCATTCTGTCCAGAGCCACAGTCCTGGTAACAAGCCTCATACGAATGGACTCCTCAAGCCTCAAAATTATGGATTCCCCAATGGAGGACCTGGACATTCCTGGTTGTAAGTGCCCCTCTCATCCTTAGAGAGTAGGGGAATAACCTTTGTAGGCATGGGGTGGTGGTTGCCTCCATAAAGTGCTAAGCAGTTCATAGATAGACTCCACCAGAAAAGGGAGGACTCCTCGAAGACAGACAACATTCTGCCCAAATATAAAAGATACATGGGAGTCTTTGTCAAGTGGGGAGCTTTGACGTCCTCAAGGACCTTGCCCTTAGTGAGACTTCTCAGTCTGAAAAACGGCATGGGTCCCGGACTGGGAGCTGGAAGTTCTAAAAGAGTCCGCATAAGTCATGGCCCCTGTTACACCTAGTGTTCCTCATCTTTCAAAGGCCAAAGTGGACTCTCAACTTCCTGCCAAAATAGCTTGAACTCTATCAGAATACAATGTGGCAAGTCTTGCAAGAGGGAGGGAAAGAATAAATGGATGACTGAGCCAAATCAAGGAGAGGAATTAGAATCAGTTCAGGACTCAAGCTACAGCTGTCAGACAACTTATCTCTTTTCTTTTTTTTTTTTTTTTTTACTGCCTCAGTGTGGGTCCCATTGTACTTTGTATGGCTGGGGCTGGGCACTCTGATAATTGGTGGATGCATGATGTTTCTACACTGGAGGAAGAAGCTGCAGCGGGAGGAGCGTGCCCAGCAGTGGGTGGAGGTGATGAAATCTGCAACATTCACTTACAGCCCATTCCTATACTGGGTCAACAAACAACGCAGATATGGATTGACTGCGGCCATCAAGACAGGCCCTCCCAGGGCTGTTGCCAATGCTGAGATTAAAGTCCACATTTCAGATATTATGTGGGAGCAGGAACTCCCATAAAGACAGATGTTATGACTTCAGAGTTAGCAGCCCCAAGGCAGAGGACCCTTTTCTCCTGCAACTTGCTTTGGTGGCTGCACAGCATCCCCTAGTTAACCCAATGCCAAATCAACAGACCACATCCCCATTCCAATGGTCTTTCTGGAGATACCCTCTGCCCCACCCCTCTGAATGTCAAACCAACCTCACATGCTGGACTACTCTGGCACCTAACTCTTTCTTAAGTCTCCTGAAAGGCCTATCCACTTTTAATCCCTTCAGACACTGTCCCATGGGGTGAAGTATTTCAATGTGTCTCCTCTGGCTTCTCAGTTGTAACCACCTCTCACTGAAGGAGGTAGCTTCAGCTACCAGAGGTAGTAGTAAAGGGAACTAACCTAGAGCATAAGATAATTACATAGAGGTCAGAGCCCGTAGATTTGTTACATTATTAAAGATTTTTGAAAAGTGAGAGTCTTTTGTGTCTCATGTGCTGGTAGAAGGGCAATGTCCTTCCTCTGTTTGATGGGAAACAAATCTCACTAATACAGTGAGAAATGGAGGCTGACTTAGAAGAAACACATTGAACCAGTACTTGTGGATGAGCTCAATTACCTCCATCAAGTGTTAAATGTGTTCAAGACCTTTGGTTAGGTCCCCAAAGGCACTGCTGTTCTATAGGATGGGAAGTACAATTTCCACAAGAGTGAAAGTTGCTGAGGGCACATGGCTATGTGAGTCCCACGGTGCCTATGCCATTGGCCAAACAAGTCAGCATGAAGGCAATGAATCACACCACACTATGGGCTGAATGGCTGGTATCTAGTATATATGAATTTGGATCTGATGGATTTTTTAGGATATCAAATAAAGGTTTCAACTCTCCTGTTGGTATGCCTAGATAAGGCGTTACCCAATTTATGTCTCCTAATAACTTTTGAAAGTCATTAAGTGATTTGAGTTGATCTACTAGTATTGAATTTTGGGGGGATGGACCATGGTTGAGGATCATAGAACTCCTAAATAATTAATTGGAAAATTTAATTGTACTTTATCTATTGCTATCTCTAGATTATAATTTTTAATGAGTTTGTAAGAGTGGCATAACATTCTAGCAATCTGTTTTTATCTTTGTGTGCTAACAATAAATCATCCATATAGTGAAATATTTGTAGTTTAGGATTTTGATTTCTAAGTGGCTGGATTGCTTTGTTAACATAAATTTGATGCATAGTTGGGCTGTTAGCCATCCCTTGTGGTAGTACTTTCCATTTATATCTCTGATCAGGACCTTCATGATTCAGTGCAGGGATAGTAAATGCAAAACTTGGACTATCCTTAGAATGAATTGGAATTGAAAAAACAAAAATCTTTAATATCTATAGCTAAAACATACCAGGTTTTGGGGAAAGCAGACAATTGGGAAATCCCCAATTGCTGAGGGCCATTACCAAGTAGGAATGGCGCATCGAAATTTCCTTGCCAAGCGTACCCCATGCTGCTTAGAGGACATTCGATGGGACATTGCATGCCTGCTTTAATAAGGTGACCTTGCTCAAGGACCAAGGCGGATCCGGGTTTAGAGCTGATCAGGTTTGAGGAAGTAACCGGCTCCTTGAGTTTAAGGCATTGCCAGTTTAAGACAATGGGTTTTAGGGAAGTTGAAAGTTGAAGATTATTGCTGGGATTAGGGTGTTCCTGCTGCTTGTTCCCATTGAGTTCTCGTGAGATTAAAATGGGATTTGGAGAGAGCCTCGTGGAGTAGGTGAATTGTGCGGGAGACGGCAGAACGCAATTGCCCCTGGACCTGTGTGGAGGCGGTGTGAGAGGGGAATAAAGAATTGCTGTTTGAACCTACAAAGCTGTGTGGTGGCTCGTGATTCTGGTGCCAATTGGTGCTTGGCACCCAATTGAGCAGGTCCCATAATAACCATCTCATTATTAATGGCTCTTAAATCTTGCAATAATCTCCATTTACCAAATTTCTTTTTAATGACAAAAATGGGAATATTATTTGGAGATATGGAAATTGTATATGTCCCTCCGCTAATTGTTGTTCGACCAGATCATGGGCTTCTTGTATCTTTTCTTTAGTCAGGGGCCACTGAGGAAACCATACTGGTCTTTCTGATTTCCAAGTAATTTTTATTGTCTCAGTGATCCCTTCTGAAAATCCAATCCATGTTTATTTATTTCTTGATCTATTTGAATTGGTGCTGCTATACCTTGTTCTTGTTCTACTAATCTTTTTTTCTTTCCTAAAACCTTGTCTAGCCCTAATAGTGGGCAAATTATGATTGATGTTATTTGTTAATGTCAAATCTAATTGATCTAGGACATCTTGTTTTATGAGGTTGAAAGTTCTGAATGTCTCTCAGTTGAAATGTTTCTGTCATTGTTGTCATGATTAGACTGGTGTTACATGTGTGGATGAGGAAGACTACAAAAGTAAAGCACTCTTCTCAGAACCTTATTGTGGGTGTTCACACTATAAAGATAATTACTCTTGATGCTAACTTTAGTCACCTGACTAAGGTAGTGATGGTGAGGTGTTCTAGAGTAAGGCTCTTCTGTTTTTCTCCTTTCCACTGTGTAGAGATAGCCCATATTTAAGGAGTACAGATTATGCTTTACTTTTTTGAGAAGAGATAATCTAACTTTGGAATTCTTATGCATAGATTTTTTTTTTTTGATGTACTTTCTGGAACAGTCCCGAAATTTATATTTCATTTTTTTTATTTATTTTTGTTTCAATTAGCTATACATCACAGTAGAATGCATTTATGCACTTTGATATATCATACATAGATGGGATATAATTTCTCATTTTTCTGAGTGCACATGTTGCAGAATCATATTGGTCATGTAGTCACATGTACACATACACTGATAATGTCTGTTTCATTCTACTACCTTTTACATTCTATTAATTATAATTATGTAAACTTCATTTTTTATACTTTGCTGGTATATAGGATATCTTATAATATAGTTTACAGAGGGAATCCTTAACTTTTAGGAACATTTTGAAAACCAAACAATTTATAAATATTTATTTATTTATTTTCTTATAGTTTATAAATCTGGTCCAGAAAATAAAATTCAACTACATGTGTGAAATGATACATTTGATTTATATCAGAAAGTGAGAAAATCAACACTGTAGCCTCATTAAAAAATACCAGTAAAGGCACATTTAAGCATCAATACCCCAAAACACTAAAGTTATGCTTTTATCCAAGCACTTCCCAAATTGTTAAATTTTTTTTTGAAAGTTAAATTATAATACAGGTTTTGAAGCCCATACCATAAGCATAAGACTACCATTTTAACTACACCAAGGCAGAATAACAGTATATCTTTCTACATCATTTTCTGTCCTCATCCCAAGTTCCAGGAGTCACTGCCTAGTATAAACTCTTTTTACTTCTCCAAGATCACCTCCTATCAATCTCACCCTATATATCGCTGGGTCAGATATACTGAACTCCACCAACCTATGGGGATTTCTCCCCTCTGTGACATTGCTTGCATGTCCATCTTTTTCTCTTTTTTAGGTCACCTCCACTCAGGCTTTTGGTCTCAGTTTAAATGCTACTTCCTCAGGAAAGTCATTCCAAGTCTTCCACTAAGTCATGTGCTCCTGATGTAGGTGCTAGAGTATCACCCTACATTCACTTCCCTATCACAGCATTTACCATACTGTATTATAATTACTTTTGTCCATCTCCTCATAAATGCCACTGTATCTTGGATTCATTTCATTTGCTATTTTTTATACCAGAGCTTAGAAAAGAATGCCTGGCATACTGAAGATGTTTAATATGTATATTCATACGAACAGTGTTTTAGAAGAAAGAATATTTCAAGGCATTCTTAAAGTGATCTAGGAAATATTTAACTTCATCTATGTTCATTACCAAAGAAGAAGGCTGTATGCCAAAGGCAACTATCTTATTCCTAAATTTACCCCAAGAATGGAAGCTCTCTAATTTCTTCCCAATTGCTGGTCAATGGAATAAAGTAAATAGGGGCTGGGGTTGTAACTCTGTGTAGAGCACTTGCTTAGCATGTATGAGGCACTGGGTTTGATTCTCAGCATCACATAAAATAAATAAATATAGGTATTTTTTCTGTCTACAACTAAAAACAAAAAAAAAGTTTTTAAAAATTCTATGATTCAGTTAAATTCTTAAATTAGTACATTTTAAAATATTTTATTTCATCTCTTTCTTGCAGGTAATTTCCTTGATTCTCACACCCTTAACTACCAGGTATAAAATGCTATTTACAATTTTTTATCTCTAGGTTTCACTTTCCCCCTTATCCATAATATCCAAATTTCCAGTTATCAATAACATTTTTTTACCTGAATGTCCCACAAAGACACAAATTCCTTGAATTCTCCCCTTTCTTTTATCTTGTGTTCCCAATTTCAAATGATGACATCATCATAAAGTCATTGGAGCTTCACAGTCAAGTTATTTTACTGTAGCTATTTAAACATAGTACATGGACAAAGAGTATTGACATCACTGTGAACCTATCCAATGCTAAATCTCAGGCCTTGCCCTTCTGCATCTGCATCAGAACCTATCTTTTAATTCCCAGGCAATTAATATACACATAAAAATTTTAGAAACACTGGTCTGTAATTCCTTCTATCCCTACCCCTATACATCAACTCTGACACCAAGTCTACACAGCCAAATATAGAGGAACACCACAATGGCCTCTTAGCTGATCTCCTTCTTTAGTCCACTGGTTCTTGCTCAGAATATCAGAAGAGACACTCTTATGTACAGCTATAGTAAGATCACAAAGTTGACTGGCTAGAACTGTGTATAATACAGTTTGTTTTACCTATGTTGCATTCTAAAATATGGGGATGCTTACTTAACTGTTACATGGAAAAGCATTCAACAACAACAACAAAAAAATAAGAGTTTAAGAATCACTTTTCTTTTGTCTTCTTGTTATAATCATTCTCCACATTGTCCTCAAGTTTCTTTCAAAAGAACAAACCTGATCATGTTATATACCTAACATCTTTCAGTGGCTTATCCACATATCCTTTACTTCTATACCTCTGCCTTTCTGTTCATGCTTTTTTTATCCATTCCTCCTGGCAAAAATTTTTGTCCATTTTCTGAAGTCCGGCTGAAGGGTTCACTAGTGAAGAATCTTGCATATAACTGGACTCCTTTGGTAAAAAAAGAAAAAAAAAAGAACTACTTCTCTCCCCTGCCTTCCTTTACATTTTGTTCATCACATGCTCATGGCCCTTATGGAACAATATAAAGTGCCTCTGGATTTGTCTCTCTTCCCTAATGAACAAGAGTTTGTCTACAGAAATTCTCTATATTGGTCACAGAAAGATGATCAAGACTCAAAATATGTTTAAGAAATCAATTACCAATTATATTTGACATCATTAGAAACTATAGAGTTTATTGCTGGTAATGGGAACACATTTGTAAAGTAAAAATGAAGCTCTATGTACTCATAAGATACAATTATTTAGAAAATAAAATATCTCAAGCTATATGCATTAAGATACAGTGTAATTTCAAATATGCTTGAGGACCTAATTCCACTCACATAAACACAATTAACCTTAAAAGTTCACAAAAATATGGAGGCCCATACTGCTACATGTTAGAAAACATAAATGTACAGGAAACCCAGAGTAATTTTGTGATGGAGGAGGTAGAAGTCAAGTTTGTCAGTTGATTGTTTGTTTGTTTATTTATTTATTTATTTATTTATTTATGGTGGTGCTGGGGATTGAACACAGACTTTGTGCATGTGAGGCAAGCACTATACCAACTGAGATATATCCCCAGACCTCAGTTGATTTTTTAAAATTACATATTTTGTCATAAAGACAACAGTAAATTTGAGAAGTATATCAATAGTCTTAAAAGTTAAAAGAAGCTCATTTTATGCATATTACTTTTCAAGTACAGTTAAAATTACAGTAAAAATAACATTGTGTACTAATTACAAAAATTTGCCAAACTCATACCTCCAATAATCATGTTATTTCAACAACCAACATGCTGTAGTTCATTAAAACATTCATCAAAATTCAATGATTTAGGACAACAGTCATCTAACAGTTAATGGGTGCCACAACCTACTGGAAGATCTGACCATCCCAAACCTCAAGACCCACTTTCCAGTGGCAAGGACTGACTCATATGCCAATGCCCACAGTGCAGGGTGCTCACCAGTGCTGAGTTGGGGGGAATGCTCCCAGCTTCTCACTGCAGCTCTGAAAGTGTGAAGATCTGACAGGAGACCAGTTGGTAATGGGTAAATACTTATGAGGTACCAGAGTCTGAAATCACACAAAATATTTAAAGAAAAGCAGTGATTAAAAATAGATAAAGCATGACAAACAAAAAACTATGAATGGGCTCCTTTCCTTTAAAACTCTCAAGAACATGGAATTATTTTAAGTACTTTGAGAGAATGGAAATGGTAACTCAAGGTTGATTTAAAATGCATTTATTTGATTTCCCAGTTATGGGAAAAATTATGGAAATATTCCCACACTTTACTGTACTACTTGTTAACTACTAAAATACTCTCCTCACTTATGCACTGAACTTTTAAATTTTTATTTATAGTCAGACACAATATCTTTAATTCAGTTATTTATTTTTTTCTAATGTGGTGCAGATGATCTAACCCAGGGTCTCACACATGCAAGGTGAGTGCTCTACCACTGAGTCAAGACCCCAACCCTGGACTTTAATATTTTTACATAATTAAGTTTCAGGGAACTCTTCATGTATTTGGGATATCAATCTTTAATCATGCTTAATACATTGCCAGGCATAGTGATGCACACTTGTAATCCCAGCATCTCAGGAGAATAAAGCAGTAGGATTGCATGTTCAAAGCCAGCCTCAGCAAAAGTGATATACTAAGCAACTCAGTGAGACCCTGTCTCTAAATAAAATATAAAAATAGGGCTGGGGATGTGGCTCAGAGGTCAAATGTCAAGGATTCAATTCCTGGCATATCCCCAACACCCATCGCCAAAAGAAAAGTAAAAATAAAAAAATTCAACTGAAAAAAAACATAAAAATAATTCCAAATCTAACTTGCTATGTGTATTTATTACTTAGAGCACTGCCATCTGTATTCATTAAAATATAGGCTAAAATGCTATAAAACAAGACCAAAAATACAATGACTAAAAATAAATAAATAAGTAGATAGATAGATAGTAAATTTACCTTTACAGAGAGTACAGGGGCATGCAAATGGTTCAGGGGAGGTAGACAGCTCATCTCTGCAAGGTCTTCCAATGCCAGGTCATCCAGTGGGCTCTTTATAGCTTTTCTTGTGGCACTTCTCTTGTCCCTAGCTCACCAACAATTCATGGGTAGGAAAGTGAATGGGTAAAAGAGTATGACAGAGAAACAGCTTTTGTAATACAAATGTGTTTAAGAGTAGCATCACACATCACCTTCACTCTCACCTCACTGCCCAAACTTAGAAACTGGTTTAGTGACTTTATCTAGCAATAAGAAACCTGAGATATAGTTTCTTTTTATATAGAGACTATATACGTAGCTAAATATCAGAGTTGCAAGTATGTCTTCTTCCCAGTATACAAGAGACATCTCCTTTCTCAAGAGTAAATTGAAAGTTCCACTCAATTACTGGAATTTGTTCAAAGTCTAGGATCTCTGGATGATGACAACCCACTTCAACAGGTACCATGTGGCTTCTTCCCTATTAGTGACCTATAACTAACAGATAACTAATCTTTGCTATATATTATCACCATCACGCCTAATATTCAATGGTCAAATACAATTAAGTGTTTATTCTGAAAAGAATTCTAAACACCTATTTTATCAATAATGAAATTCTGTTGGAAAAGAACTGCAAAGAATTCATGCTCCAAAATAAAATGTTTCTTGGTTAAATTAAGGTTCTGTTCCCTGAAAGAAATTTTTTTATCCATTTGATGGTGGGAGCCCTGTCTTGGCCTCTGGAAGATTTTTTCTTTTCCAAAATGTTTTCTGTCCATATATGAAGTGGACACAGAAGAGAATGTGCTTCAACAAGGAAGCAAAGATCTAATTGTATACTTCTTGCTGGTGTATATTTGGGACTAAGAGTTACTCAACTACTTAAGTGTCAAGCAACATCAAAACACCACAGGTTTTTGCAAGTCAAACTTTTTTGATTTTGGACAACAAAATCCTCTCAAAAACCTAATAGATGTATTTGTTTTCTGTCAGTGCCACAAGAAAGTAATCACAACTAAACATTTTGTTTGTCATGGATATTAAACTTGTCAACTCTGTTTTTTTTTTTTCTGACACCAGTGGAAGATCTAACCCTCTCTCTCTTGATTTACAACTAAGTTCCTTGAAGTCATCTGATTCATACCAAGAGGATTTTTCACCCCAATGACATCAACGACTTGAGATGATCCTGATTACCTGAGTGATTTCAGACTCAGTCACTTACTTGCTTTGCTTTGGCCAGTAAAATATAAACAAATGTAATGTCACTTCCAAGAAGCTGGTTCTGCCATTTCTTTTTTCCTCTGTCACAAAAATGGCAATGTACCCCCCCCCACACACACACATGGCAATATTTCTTCAGCTTAAATCTTGGGTGTGAGAGAGGACATAGAAGAGAGCCACAGCTAACATATCATGGGTAAAAAAAAAATAAGCATTTACTTTACAGGGAAATAAGACTATATTTCAAACTGTAGCTTTTATTTAATTCAACTGACTAGTTCAGGTAAAAAAGCAAATACTTAATTTGATTCTTGCCTGGGCTAGCTTCCACAGTTGAGCCAAAAAAATATAGCAGGAGGTTTTTGAGAATGAGTACTTTAATCATCACTGTTTGGCACACAGGAGCAATGTTTTTCAACCACCCTAATGCTCCACCTGACAGTTTAGACCACAAACAATGGAGAAAAAGAATATCCAATAGTTATAAACTACAGACACACTTTGAACTCTAAATACAAACTAACTTGCTTGTTCTTTGATGCCCTCTTATAGTAACTGCTAAAGAAACAAGCAGTAATCACTATATTAGCAATCTGATTCTAACTACTTCCCTGGAGGTATAGACAGGATAGAGAAATTGATGCCATATAAATATTATCAGAGGTGGCATTTTCACCAAATATTGTACCACTGTATAATTGAGTGTCACTGAATTTTTTTAGCTTATAATGTTTTTTATAAAGTATTTCAGCCAATGATTTAGCATGTATCACGCCTTTTAAATTTATTATTATAAAATACCCCACTTCAGGTACTCAATTTTGGTATTTTATAGAATATTGGTTAAATATTTTTAATGAAGTGATACCAAAATACATTGGCTCAAAGAAGAAAAAAATGTATTCTTTTTCATGAAACAACATGGAGCTACACAGGTGGCTGCTGGGAGAGCAAGCAGTACTGGTTTTCTCCACAAGGTTTTCTGGGGCTGATACCCTCATGAAAGGAATTCCATATAAGTTCAAGGCAGTTGCCATTAGAGTAAGTGGAAGGGAAAAGAAGATGGACGCAAAAAATCAAGGACAAGGACTTTTAAAAAGATAATTCAGAAGTTGCATATTTCACTGCTCTTCATATATAACTGGCCTAAACCTAACCACACCGCCAATACTAACATTAGAAGATGATGAAATCTAGATTGTCTAACCGATAGCCATGCTGCCATCTAAACCACAGGGATCTCATTCTAGAAATAAAGAAGGAGGAAGTGGATAATGGAGAAGTATTAGCTGTCTCTAATTAGAATTAGCCATACCCTCATACAATCCTTCCACAATAGTCATCAGAAAGCTTCTTTTTAAAAACATTTTTCAGATTAGGACACCTCTGTTGAAAATCCTCCTATTCACTTCGTGTAAAAACCAAAGTCCTCACCATGGCTTACAAGTCTTCCCATTTCTGTTCCTCCCATGATCTCTCTAACCTCATCCCTAATAAAAATCGTCCTCAACTTAAGTTGGTTACATCTCAAAACAATTATAATATAAAATAAAATTCAGGTATATGTTTATTATATGTGTTCTACCAAACCTCACAGCTTAGCAGCACAAAACAGAGTACCAGTCATTTATCTTCATGGTGGATTTATGATCTGGGATCTTCAGTTCCCTGCTATTGTTCAGCATGAAAAAAGAAGATCCTGCAGGCATGATGGCACTTGCCTGTAATCTCAGCTCCTTACAAAGCTGAGGCAGGAGGACTGTAAGTTGCAGGTCAAATTGTGTAGTTTTGCAAGAGCCTGTCTCAAAATAAAAAGATCTGGAAATGTAGCTCAGTGATAGCTAACCGCTGGATCTAATTTCTTTTACAAACAAATATTATGCTGCATATAACTAGTGTAACAAAAGATTAAATTCAAAATCTGAAATACTGTCCTACTGAATATATATTGCTTTCAAGATTAAAAAATCCTTGAATCAAACCATCATAAATGTAGCCATTTTAAATGTGGAGCCACCAATTCTCTTCCCATGAAATAAAACCAAATAGACTATATATGCTATAAGACAAATAAAAGACAGAATAATATATTTGAAACTGTAAATGATGAAAATTTTTAAATAAAATAAATGTCTAAGCATCATGGGGAAATTTTGATTAAACCGACTCTGTTGAAATTATGGACTTGTTTTTTTTTTTCAACAAAGGACAATATGAAGTTAAAAGACAGAAAACACCAGAAGCATTTGTTTGAAACATCCAAAAAAGACAAAGGACTAATATTCAGTTTATGCAAAGTCCTCTTACAAAAACAGGAATTATAACTGAAAATTTGATAAAAACCAGAAAGTAGAATGATTTTTCCATGGGCTGGGCTTGTAGCTTATTTGTAGAGTTTATGTGTAAGGCACTGCGTTCAATTATCAGCAACACACATAAGTAAATAAAATAAAGTCCCATGGAAAACTAAAAATGAATATATTAAAAAAATGAGCATTACAAGAAAATTCAGTATGCCCAATTAAATTTGAAATTCAGATAGACACTGACTTTTGTTCAAGCATAAGTAGATACCCTATATTGCATGACACCTTTAAAAATATTATTTGTTATTTATCTGAAATTCACATTTATAATAGCAAATCCTCTATTTTTATTTCATAAATTTGGCAAGTGTAGGTAAAATCCACACAGCTAACAAGCGAATAAAGAGAAGTTCAGCTTTACCAGCAATCAAAGAATGCAAATTAAACAGAAAATGTCATTTTACCTATTAGCAAAGACTAGAAAACAAAGCTTTTATTGAAAAGTGTACAATGCTCGCTTTTTTTCCCCAATTAATTTAAAAAGACAGCCTACCACCTTACCTATGATCCTTTTTAAAATCAGTTAACTAGGCAATAAATGCTCAACTAGTCACTGGATATGTAAAGAGACACATTTGAAATCCATTACTTTATATCATAAATATCACAGAAATAAACAAATAACCACATTTGGGACAACAACAATTTTTTCCTTATAAAATACAGGTGCTAATTAAGTATAATTTTGTGAAGTTTAACTCTTAAGAATAAAACTCCTGAATACCATGTGGTAGAAAAACAATAGCTGTTTTGTATATATCAATTTTAATGTTGGGTTAAGATCAATGTAATTGGTGATCCTCATAGGTTAATAAATTTGGCTGGTAAACAAAAATAAGAGTCAGAATTTACATTTTTTCAAGAGATTTCATGTAAAATTATTTTATCAAAATCACAATTATAGCTTCATTACTAAATAATACCTATCTGGAAGTCACAAGGTATGACACAAAAACTGAGGTTAAGAAAAAAAGTACAGGCTTCATATAAAATAAATGCCCACTATTTTAAAAATTATTCTGAAATTATAAATATAGTACTTTAAATAAAATTTGAATATAACAAAGAAATTATATGAAAAACTCTCTTTGGCTTCTCTTACTTCCAAGATAACAAATGCCCCACTTTATCTTAAATCTATACAGGAAAAAAAATTAAATGAAGTCACAATATATCAATTTTAAAAACTGTTTTGTTACAATTCCAGCAGTCATAAATGGTAACATTTTATTTTATTCTGAAAAATATATTATAAATATTAAACAGCTGAATGAATTTATATACATAGTGCTATGATATAATAATTGTTGTAGTGTGATTCAAAGAAACTAAAATGATTCAGCATATCTTATCAAACAAAAGACATGATCATCAAACCTTCTAAAATGTTAACAGGAATAATTGCTAGTTAACTTTCCTTCCAAAAATATTCTATTTTAAATATATCTCTAATAAAAAAACAAAAACTTTCAGATCCATAATTCATCATCTGTGAAGGTTAATCTTGGCAAATACATGATCAACCAGAATAATAGACATAAAAGTAACACAATCTTCACCATAATTTTTACAGAACTTCTACCAAAAAAAATACATTTCACTATATAAATGATTCTTGAAGCAGCCTGAGTCCCAAATATGAAATAATCCTGATTTTGGTAGATAACAAAATGTAGAATTTGTTACCTTTTTTTAAAAAGTTCAAAAGTAAAACCAGAACTCTATTATCACAATAGCTAACATGAATATGTGTAACATAAATAAAGAGAATAAAGAGTACCTATTCTTCAACTTCAAGAAAGAAAAAGATCATTCTTCTGCTCTTGCCCCAAGATGGAAAAAACTCAACTACAATTGTAATTTTAAATTTGCCATGACCAATCAATCTTGAAGGTCGACTCAACTTTTTATTCAGTGAAGAAAATCAACCAATCACCAACTTCCTGAATTTAGTAATGTCCTCAAAGTAAGTCAGTTTCTAAAATTTCAAGCTTAAAGTTAACCAATCCTTAAATTGTCTAACTTTTGAAAATCACCCAAACTTAAAACTCCATGCTTTTTCAAACTCCACATAAGAACATTTTTCGCCTTCTGGGAGAACAGTGATCTCAAAAAGCAGAGTTCTCCGTTGCTTAGAAAGCATGCAATTCAGCTTTATTTCAGCAATATTTAATGGTGATCTCCTCACTCATTATTCTAATAAATGAGTATTTAGATATTAGTATTTTTCCTCACTGAAGTAAGAAAAATATTTGTTACAATAATGCAACATAATGTCAAGTTTGGAATCTTCTTCATTTATAAAAAAGTACATTTTTTCATGTCCAACATATATGCACACTAGCAAAAGTCAGACTCCTTCTCTCCCTTCCTCTAAAATCCACAATATCATATTATCAATGGTCCAAATCCAGCCAATGAATGTACAATATAAAATATTTTAATATTCAACCACTAAAATTTATACAAAGAATTGAATAATATCAAAAATATTTTAAATACAGCTTAACTATTTAAGTTTATATTCTTTTTAACCTAATAAAATGATGATCTAGCTTGTTTCTGTAAAACCTGACACTCCAAATTCAAAATCCTATCTTGGATTTAATTGGACAAAGTAACAAACTCCTAAATTCCCCAATTAAGAAATAAAATAACTATCACCAGTTCCTATCACCTCATAAAAATGATATGCTCATTTAGCATAGAATAAACTCCAAATGTTTCACAAAGAAAATAAAAACTGTATTATTATAATTTACTCTGTTGTTAAGTCAGTTTGAGGTTTAGGTTACAATGAAAAGAAACAGCCTCAAACATGATGTAAACAATGACTACCCAATTTATTTCACTTGTCTATATGATCAAATTAGAAAATAAGATAAATGGGAAGCTTAACCCTTGCATAAATCTATCTGTATCAGAATGGCAACATAAATCCCAGCATGTTGGACACCTGCCTTAACTATGCTCAAAAAACAGCTGAGAGCTACACTTGGACTATTTTTGGATTAAGTGGTCTCAAAAAATATATTCTAAATAGCAAAAAGAGCTACCTTATGATAAAAAAAAAAACTCAGTGAACTTTCAGTATTACAAACAGTATTACAAACATTCAATTTACCAACCAATTCAAGTGGCAAATTAACCTTTGTGTCAAAAGAAATATTAAGTAATGTAATCATAGATTTCGTGAATTTATACAAAACTTGACAATTTTATTTTTTGAAGAATTATAATTTAAGAAGCAACACAGCTCAAAGCAAACAGTAAAAATTACATTATGAGTGGCTGAGGTTATGGCTTGCGTAGAGCATTCGCCAAGAACATGTGGGGGGCCCTGGGTTCAATCCTCAGCACAACATAAAAATAAAATAAAGTTATTGTGTCCTACAACTAAAACAAAATATTTTTAAATTACATTATGAGTTTGGTGATCTTGAATATAGAGTGTAATTTCCCTAAATCAACTTTCTTATCTATAAAGTGCGAACAATTACTCAATTCAAGGGTTTTTAGGAAGATTAAATGAGTTAAAAATAATTGGTGACTTTAAAAATAACCCAGGCATTAAGACCTACCTCCAAATCTTAGTCTTCCTCATCACTAACTTGCCCCAACAATATGGAAAGTCCTTTGACCTATGTCTGTTTTATTATTCATCAAATAATGAAGATAATGTATTGCTATGTATTTTACGGGGGTTATATGACAATGGTATATGAAAACTAACGTATAAAGGGTCATTGAAATATATAGTCAAGTAACTCTAAGATAGCTAATTGTACAAAAAATAAAGAAAATTTATTCTAGCAAACCTGTTACAATGCAGGACTGTATAATGCCCAAATTAAATTAATTTTATAAGAAAAATTTCATAGTTCAAAAAACACAAAAGCTCTAGATCAATGCCAACCAAAAGTATTTAAAGTTATTGTCACTAGTTTCAAGAACTATTTTCTGTGCAATTAATGAACCAAATTATCCCAGCTATACAACAAACTAAAAGCAACAAAACAAAACCTTTTATTCCAGTTCAGGAATTTGCCACTTAAAACGACCACCTCCATTGGGGAAAGCAGAAAGTATAAAGAGGATAGGAGAGAGACAGCCAAGAGAAAGACAGATTAAAAATAGAAAGAGAACACAGGAAGAGAAGATTTGGGGGAAAAAAGAAAAGGAGGAGAGTAGAGCAGAGCAGAACAGAACAGAATAATGGTTTTGATCTTGAATGTCCACCAAAGGTTCATGTACTAAAGGTTGGTTGCCAGCCTGTGGCCTTATTGGGAGGTGCTGGAACAAAGCCTAGTGGAAGAAAGTCTGTTCATTGTAGCATGCCCTTAAAAGTTTTATTGGCATCCCATCCCCTTCTTCCACTCCTTCTCTCTCACTCTCTGCTTCCCAGCCACTATGCACTCCCCATCATGATGTACTGTGCCACCACAGACCCAAAGCAATGGGCCAAGCAATCATGGACTGACCCACACCAAAATACTAGGCCAAAATAAATCTTTTCTAATTTTAATCTCAGATATGCTGTCCCAGTTATAGAGACATAACCCAAGAAGAAAGAGTGATGTGAGCAGAGTGGAAAGGACAGGAGAAGAAAGAAGGGAAGTAATAAATGAAGTGATAGGAGAGATTTATACAATTTCTCAACATCAGCAGCATTGAGCTTTTACAACATTTTTTGTTGTTGTTAGGAGGTGGTCAGATGAATGGTAGAATGCTTCTGGCATAAACCCACTATATATCCCAAACACAGTTATGACAACCAACATTGCAAAATATCACCAGAGTGGGTTGAAGCAGATAAAATTATCTTTTTACTAGTCTAAATTCATAGCATCAAATTCCAATATTTATCTCTCTACAGATTAGTGGTTCAGAATGGAACTTGACACTAGCAGCTTTGAAACAAAAGAACCAAATGAAAAACTGCTGCTTGTGGAATGGCAACAAAGACAACTATAGTTATAGTAGGTAGCTATGGATAAGCTACGTATTCCATCAACAGGAAAGGGATAACTTTTGCTTATGATTATCTTTTGGGGTGACAATTTGGTTTATCTGTCACTAAATCTTAGTCTCACCCACACTTACCAATTATTAGTCATTAGTTTTTATGTAAAAAAAACTAAGAAACTATGAATTACAATTCATAATTTAAGTTTACATAAATTATTTAATTTATTATTACATTTACAGTGTTAAAAATACAAAAAAGTACTTAGTTAGCACTCCTAATCTCTATGAGCAAAAAGGTGATATGCAAAAACAAGGGTAACTAAAAGAAGTAGCATTTTATGAATTATATTTAAATGCCTGATATGCTCATCACTGGCTATATACATTGTTTTCTACAATAAAAAAATGTCCATATATTTATATTTGCACTCTTGCAATAAAGGATCTTTAAAATTAGCTTGTTTAGGAAACTGAGGGCAGGTAGTTATTTTATAACTTATCCTTAGTGATTTGGGTCCTGGAAGGATCTCACAGGAAGCCTGGACTATTGTTGACATATGTTAGGCAGGCCCCTCCTTGTGTAATCTGTATAGTTTATGTTTTGGGCATTTTCTTTGAAAAATTTGATTTTCTCTTCTGAATCAAAAATAAGTGTATTTGTGTTAAATTTAGAATGTTTAGCTTTTCCATTTATCTTTCAAAATAATTTCCAGGCTGTGCTCAGATGTTGTGTAAAAGTTACCATCCAATACCATGTTTTCTAAGAAACCTTTTCTTCAAGGCACTGGCAATTATAATTTAAAAATAAAATAATATAACTAGTATTGGAAATCTTTGTGACAATGGGTCTCAAGAGCTAAATCAGATTTCTTTTAAGACAGAATTTTAAAAAAATACTGAGGGACTCATATCTGACAATTCTGATAAAACATAAAACCTCCCAATGCCCAAACTATTAGATACATCATTTAAACAGGATAGAAAAATTATAAAATGGAATTTCATTTCATTTTATTTCTCCAATACATATAAATAAACCATTTTAACCATCATGTTTGCTAGCAGAATCATGAAATAAAAACAACTTCTGCATTCAAGAGAAAAAATGTAAATGCTCTTTTTTTACCTAAGAGCCCAAATTATTCTTTGTTGTTTTCTACACCTGTATTTAAAAATCATTACCAAAGGCCAAGAGTCGATTGGTTTACCTGAATTGAATAGTCAGTAGGTTCTATTGTTGCTACATACAGCATGTGTGTCATTTAACAAGCCCAGAACTCAAAATGTTGGAGCTTTTCTAAAAAAAAAAAAAAAAAAAAAAAAAAAAAAAAAACATATTTAGGAATACTTGAGAATTCCAAAGTGACTCTGAAAGTCGAATCCTAAAATCTAGTAGACATTCATCCTGAGCATTTCATGGGTACTGAAGCATGTCTAGTATGCACACAAAATTACTTGCTCAAATTGACGTAAAACAGAGAACAATACTCAATACTTAATATTAACAGAAGTTGCATAATTAAGACTACCCTCCTTTTGTTGCTTATTTCACAATCTTTTAAATTTTCTCACAATAAAGAGACCCTCAAACCAATTTTTCTGATTTCAGTCATTGAAAAATTAAGACATTTCTTTCAAATCCATTATTAGTGAAGAATGTTTTGAAGGAAAATGTTTCCCACAGAACCTAATAAAATTTCTCATTGTTTTTCAAATTTAGAAACAACTAATGCCTGGAATTGATATTTTTTCAGACTAGCAAACAATACTAACAGGATTCATACATAGAATTTTCTGACATAAGCAGGAAAGTCTGCTAACATTCACAACATTCCTACCACTCTTCTTTCAATCAAAAAGATGGCTGAGAATTAGCAGTTATTTGTTGTCAGTACAAATATACATTTAAACTTTTATTTTTTGGCTAAAATTTTAAATAGTCAAATTTTATTCCACTTCCAGGGCTCAAATAAAAAAAATGAAAATTAAAATGGGCAACAAGGCCCATATGCCAAAGTTATTTTTAACCAGTAATTGTAACCTATTGCCAGTAATTATTTACATATATCTGCTTGTTTTATGAAATAAGCACTGGTAAGTTATATAGGAGAAAATTTGCAAGAATGGTACTTGCCAATGGGTTATCTTAAAGCTTCTGGAATAAATAAGCATTTAGAAAACATCAGCTCTTAAGCCTTTTTTTTAATCTGTAATTTGAGTTAACAAAACATTTTCTAATATTACTTTTCCACTGTTATATTCTGGAGAGTCTAGTTACATGTAACAAGGGTGATTTATTAAAAAAATAACTAAGTCACATGTAATGGAATGCTATATACTTGCTTTTAATATGATATGGAAACAGTTTAAAGCAGACAAAAAATCTGTCAAATCAAAGTAAATAAAGTTCATTTTATGTACCCCCAGCAGAAAACTGTAAAAACATCACAACCAAAAGATTACCCACTCTCCTCACCAGGCCAAAAAAAAAAAAAAATCATCACAATTGTTTTATTGGTGAGCTTAACATTTCCCTAGGATTTAATTAGAAGTTGTAAAGAACTTAAAGCTTCAGCAGTAACTGTTGAAAGTGATACAGTACAAAGCTAAAGCCCGAAAGGGTTCAGATTGCCCACCCATCATTCACCACTCCTCACCCCACTAATATGTAAAAGCTCCTGATAATTTCTTTTTTTTTTCCTTTTGAAGTTTTTTTTTCTTTAAAAATGTATTTGCTGATTGTTTTTCTTGGTTGGCTAAAAATATTAATGCTAGTTTCAACAATAAATAAATTAATTAAATATTTTAATAGAAGGAAGAAATATGTAAAGCAAATATAAGGGAAAATTACTTAGGACACTTTTTTGGTTTTGAAGGGGAATGTGACACTTTGCAGTCTTGAAGTGCTACGTTATTGCTATTTGTTTGTTTTATCAAAATCTCAAATTTTGAGAATCACTGAAATATAGACATGGTCTGAATGAAAAAATATGGTGGAAAAAAAGCAAAAACAGAATAATGAAGGAAATTTAGCTAATATATAGTTCCACAGCATCATCTTTTCCATTTTGAAAATAAGTCTTTACAGGTGTGTTTCCTATCTTGATTTCTGCTCAACAATGTTTATTATGTTCTGAATTCAACAGTAATTGATGTGTGCTGAAGGCTCATTTGTTTCTTACTAAATGTAATTAATTCATTTTTGTCCTCTTAAATTTGAAAGACCTGCTACCCATGGGAGGTGCTAAATCTTCATAGAATTCTGGATTCTGTGTTTAATGTCTGTCTATCAAGGGGACAAGGGAACAATGTGCTTTAATGCACATATTTTCTCTATCCATGTGTAAGAAGCTAAAACTTTAATTTTGTTAATAAAACTTACAATTGAGTAAAAATAAACACTGATTTTAGTGACATTTGAAGCACTGTATTTAGTTTTGCTTGACGTACCATAGCTCCTTAATGCTGCTTTGTTTCTATAGAGTTATATTTTTAAATATTTGTGAATTAGAGGGACTCATTTACTGAAAGAGTAGCAGAAGAGGCCAAATGGGATGTTAAAAACAAAGCAAAATTGGAAAAGAAAACATTCCTTAATTTTAAATTGGTTTATAATTCATTTGCTGATTATATTTTAAAAATTGATAATCTTTTAAACATTTATTTGAAAGGAAAGCAAAAACTGTAACTTTATCAGTAAATTCTTCACTAATATATAAGAAAATATGAACTTCAAAATCATCACTACATTCTTGAATTTTCAAAATTACAATGTTTTGTCATTTTACCTTGTGTTTTTATTGTTATATTATTGAGAATTGATTATTTTTATTGTAGAATTTCTTGAAGAACAGTTGAATTTCCATAAAGGTGATTAGTATGTTTTGAAAAAAAGTTAAAAATTATTTTCATGTGGAAAATATTGGAACCCTGGTGTTCTACCCTAACTCTAGGGCAACAGTTAGCTTTCTGTGTTTCTAGTAGTCTCTTTTCCTATCTGTTGAATTCCACAAGCCCACGCACAGACTTTGAGCAAAGCTCCTGTTGGAGCTATTCTGACAAGGGTGTCGATGTCCTGGAAGCCCATGAGCATGGGATAGTAACGCCATCTGTGCCCAGGGGCCAGTGATGGGAGCATGGAGCCAAGTACAGGGAGGGGCACAAAGGATGAACCACCTCTATCCTGCTGTGAAGGCAGAGCCAGAGGAGAGCGCCTGGGCCAGCTTGCCTGACCTCCTGAACTCAGGTATGAACTCAGCAGGTCTTCACTCCACCATAATGTGCCTGCTGTAGGAAAACTGAGTTTTTACAGATTCTTGCACTCTCCTAGTTTTCTTTTGGCTCCTGGCCGCTGCCAGTCCTGTGGCCGTGTTTGCTGTGGGCATTTAAATCTTGGAAGATCAGGGGAGCTGCTGGACATGGTGAAGGCATTCATGCTTTTCAGAGCGGGAGCCTGCTGTTCGGGGAGAGAGGCACCAAGGTTTGGGAAGGCCAGGCCTCACCCAGCAGGTCAGGGTCATCACTTTTCCCCACAGAGGCTGAGAGAGCCTGTGAGCCAGGGGAACATGCAAATGGACATGGCTTTTAAGCATTTCTGGTGAAGGGATTTAGATTTATAATCCTTTCCCCTCCGTCCTTCAAGTGGAAATGTGAAGTCTGGGATGTATTCTAAATTTAACACAAATACACTTATTTTTGATTCAGAAGAGAAAATCAAATTTTTCAAAGAAAATGCCAAAAACATAAACTTTACAGATTACACAAGGAGGGGGCTGCCTAACATATGTCAACAATAGATGTGAAGTTTATATTTTCATCTTTTTATTAAAATTCCAGAGGGCTGGTGAAAAAGTTTGATCAAACTTCTTCTTTAAGTCAATTGTATAGAATTTTAAACTTATTATATAATTAACGTGAATGTGAAAATGTGTATGTCTTAATAAACTCACTTTGAAAAAAAACAAATCCCCTCAAGTTCCCATTTTGACTCCATGAAATAGAATTTTTGAGTCTGTCACATACCCTATAAACTTATTTTTAATTTCTTTATGTTTAAATCACAACCCAGCCTGGGATCTTCTTCCAATACCTCTCTCTGTAGACTTTAATGGGGAATCAAAATGTAAAGCAAAAATGTGATTTGAATTGCAAATTTCCAAACTAAGTATCACAAGCTTAGTATCAAATGGTAGATTTGGAGTTAAGATATAATAACCTCATAAATGGCATATTTACTATCACCATTATTATTCAAAATTGATTTGAAAACTTGTGTTAATACAGAAGAAAAAAATATGAATGAAAATAAGGAATGTTTTCTTTTCCAGTAAATGAGTTACTTTCAGTACTAGAAAACCATGGGCAATTTACATTATTTTCAGATGCTATAATACCTAGAATGCCCAAGAAACAATATTAAAACACGTTTTTAAATAATAGAATTAGGTGAAATGGAAAAATGTAAAATAATTATACAAGTATCAATGGACTTTCTCTGTACTAGCTGCAGCTTTGTTGAATAGCCAAAGGACTGTATATGTCACAGCGACTCATAATAGCTAAACTTTCTTATTAACATCACAAGAAAGCTGAGGATTATTATTGAAGAAAACTCCTACAAGGGTCTGTCACATTCTCACATGTCTTGCTAGATATAATAAATATGCAAGAATCTGATCTTTTCCTACCCATCATTTTATCAGGGTTGTTTTTAAAGTGAGAAACCTTGATAGATGAGTTAATTTCTACTTCTGAAGAAATTAACTCATCTTGCTCACTGCATGTGACAAAATAATGGGATTTCAAGCCCAGAGCACTTTTCCTATAATGTAGCCCAGTGTTTATCCAGGCATATATCTATACCCATTAACATCACCACTGCAGGAATGGAGATTTAGGAAACTGATCCAAATGTGCTGATATCTTGATTGCTGCTTTTTCTGTACAGAACTGAGCTGGTGCTTCACCATGTTCTTGAATCCCCAAAACTGTGAGCTAAATAAACTTCTTTTCTTCATAAGTAGCATGCCTCCAGTATTTCATTATGGTGCCAAAATGTTGACTAATCACTAAAGTATATAGAACAAGCATGGATATATATAATCTTCTTACCAAGTAGGGAAGAGGTAATGGCCAATAATAAAGTCAAACATTCGAATGATAAACAGATATAAATGGAAAACCAATTTTTATTTTTTTATATTTTTGGTAAAAAACAAAATTTATGACGAAATCTCCCACTAAAAGGCAAGCTCTAAAATGACTGAGAGGCACCAACCCAGCATCCAGCTTCAGAACCAGTTGTGTTGACAGATGATCAGGACTGGGGGCACAGAGAATGTATGGACAGTGTTTCGTATAGGGCCTGGAACCCAAGTCTGTGCAGGGTTGAGGGGTGTTGCTGGACAGGCAGTTCAGAGGGCAGGATCTTTATCACACATAGTTGTTGATGGACCTTTATTTTATTTATTTATTTATACACAGTGCTGAGAATTGAACCCAGTGCCTTATGCATGCTAGGTAAGTGCTCCACCACTAAGCTACAACCCCAGGCCCTTCACAGAGTCTTTTAAATTTGAAAACTATGAAGTATTTCTGCAGTATTGTTCTTGATGTAAAAATAAAAGCATCTAATTGCTTGGAAGACAACCTGACAATGTTACCTTTTAGCACTAGTGGATAACTTACCAGTGGTTGTGCTAGAGAGTTTGGTTCTCTTCTTCTGATGGGTGGCAGAAGGTTGTTTCTTCATGATCTTCAGACTCTGGAGCAGCAGGGTCTTGCTGGTTCGCATCTGAACTGCCACTGCTGGTGTTGGGGCTGTCATCATCATCAGACATTTGCTTATCACTGGCCATCTTCAGGAAGTTGTCACTTGGAAAACTGTTTTAAAGAGAAAAGGGAAGAAATGTTAATCTAAGAAATCAATCAACAGCTTTTCCTTATCTTAATATCATTCCCAAATTGTATCTTTATAAAAAGGCTTCAAAAGTGTTCACATTTATTGTATGAAAATGTTACTGGGGATAGGATGAGTCTTACAATGCCAGCTCTCAGGGATTGTCCGAAATCACCCACTCACATTTTTTTCCATTCCTTGGATAATCTATCAATTGTCTACTTTCTCAGAAGGCATGAAAAAGATTTGTCGGGGAACTTAAGGCAAGGAGTATTAACAACATATGACACACTGTAAATAATAGGTTTTTATGAAAAATGTTAAAAAGTCACTACAGGTCTAAATATTCACAGACTGACATGGGTCAGAGCTACCAAATTCCCTTTCCCAGAGGAAAACATTCCCTGTTAACCGCTCATATGCTTATTTAAGGTGAACATCCCTCTTCTATGCATGTAAAACCTTTAAAAACAACACTGGGAAATTTAAAACTCAACTAACAAGCTGCCTTAGCCTTTTCCAGGGCCAGCAGTGAAGATTCATCCAGCTGCCACCATGGGAAAAGCAGAATCCAAACTACACTTTCGGCAAAGCTCCCCACATCACCAAGGTTCCTTGCTCAATCTTTACATCATGGGGAACATTTTATCCAAAATCAACGAAAAGAAGGGTAAAAGCCCAAGGAAAAACAACAAAGCCCCAAGAACTGCAACAAATGTCTGTGCCCTCATAGGCGAGCCGCTGCCGCTGTCGCTGCTGCTGCCGGTGTCCACGCAGCTGCACGGTCCTTTGTGGGGAAGGCCGCCCACGGACAGTTCGCTACCCCAGCCGCCAAGTAATAGGAGCAGCCAAAAGGCCCCGCAGCTCACGGACACCGGTGGCGTGGATGCCTGGCGTGAACGTAGCTGCCGCTGCCGATGCTACCTCCCTACCTTGCCGCCTGAAGGAAGCTGCCGCCGCCCCTACTGCCCCCCACGTGGACCCCAGCCCCCCACCCCTTACCGCGCAGCGAGAATGAAGCTGCCGCTGCCACTGCCTCGGCTGAAGCTCACGCGGACAGCATTCCCGCTGCCATACTTCCCGGCAGGAATGAAGCTGCCGCAGCCCCACCGCTGCCGCCCCCGGCCGCCGCCCCCCACCCCACCCCCACCGCCCCCCCACCCCACCCCCGCCGCCCCCCCACCCCACCCAAGCCGCCGCCACCCCCGCCGCCCCACCCCCACCCCCGCCGCCCCACCCCCACCCCCACCGCCCATGCAGACCCCAGCCTGGTGCCTTACCTTGCCGCCTGAAGGAAGCCAACGCGGCTCCCCTCCACTGCCCCCACGGGGACTCCAGCCCAGCTTACACCGCTGTGGGAAGGAAGCTGCCGCTGCCACTCCAGGGCTGCCCCCCACACAGACCCCAGCCCCTACGCCTTACCTCACGGCCAGAAAATGAAGCTGCCACTGCCGCCACCGCCGGCTGAAGCCCACGCGGACACCATCCCCGCTGCCCTACTTCCTGGCTGGAACGAAGCTGCAGCCGCCGCTATCACAGCCCTAGCTGCCCCCAAGGCGGCAGGAAGGAGGCGGCGGCAGGAAGGCGGCGGCGGCAGGAAGGAGGCGGCGGCGGCAGGAAGGAGGCGGCGGCGGCAGGAAGGAGGCGGCGGCGGCAGGAAGGAGGCGGCGGCGGCAGGAAGGAGGCGGCGGCGGCAGGAAGGAGGCGGCGGCAGGAAGGAGGCGGCGGCAGGAAGGAGGCCAAGGCCGCCACCCCTGCGCCGACCCCCTCCTTACCTCGCGGCAGAAACAAAGCTGCTGCTGCCACCAAGGCTGATGCCCACAGGAGCCCAGACCCGCTGCCTTACCTGGAAAAAGAATGAAGCTGCCGCTGCCCAGACCCCAGCCTCGTGCCTTACCTCGCTGCCTGAAGGAAGCCGCCGCCGCCCCCCTCCACTGCCCGCATGCAGACTCCGGCCCCGCTTACATTGCGGTGGGAAGGAAGCTGGTGCTGCCACTCCCCGGTTGCCCCCACTCGGACCCCAGCCCCGACACCTTACCTCATGGCCAGAATGAAGCTGCAGCCGCTGCCCTGGCTGACGCCCTCCGGACCCAAGCCCTGCCAACTTACCTCGCTGTGGGAAGGAAGGTTCTGCTGCAGCCGCCCTGGTTGACCACCAAGTGGACCCCAGGCTCCTCCCCCGCCCCTTACCTCGGAGTGGGAATGAAACTGCAGCCATTGTGGCGCCCCCCGGCCCCCCCTGCGCCAGCTGCCCTCTACGCGGACCCCAGCCTCGCTACTTCACACACCTTCCTTTTTATAATCTCCCATCATCCTTGAATTACACTATACCCAGGGACAGAAAGGGTGCTATCTGTCTAGAGCATCTCACAGCAAAGTCTTTCACACAGTAGTCTCTTCCCATCCTGCACTCACTATCAGTAACATTTTAGCAGAAAGACAGTACCTGTAAAGGCTCAGTTCTTTCACTAGACAACACTTTCATGTTCAAAGTAAGTCATTCCATCAATGCAAAAAAAAAAAAAAAAACCTCAACCACCAATGTCTATTTCTGTCAAATATTACCTTTGAATTGATGATTTAATTTATTTTAAAATGAATTATTAAATTTATAAGAAAATCTTTATGTATGAATAATATGTTGGAGGTTGCTTAAATTAGGAAACAACTTAATGACCTAAAAACCACTGTCTGATTGATTTTTTTGCATGTATATATTTTCTTTTTTAAAATTTAATTTGTAATATATAACAAAAGAATGGCTTAAAATCCATATTACACCTATAGAACACATTTTATTTTATATCTCTGGTTGTACACAAAGTAGAGTCTTATCCTTCTGACTTCATACATGTACTTCGGGTAATGAAAACCATCACATTCCAGTGCCTTTCTTACTCATATACCCCCTTCCTTCCCCTCTACCCCCTTTTCTCCTTTGCTTTATCTGGAGTCTAATTAATCCTCCCATCCTGCCCCCTCCTACAATATGTTATGAATTAGTATCCTTAAATCAGAAAAATAATTTCGCATTTGTTTCTTGTGGATTGGAAAATTTCACTTAGCATTATATTCTCCAGCTCCATCAATTTACCAGAAATTGTCGTAATTTTATTCTCTTCTAATGCTAAATAATATTCTAGTGTCTCTGTGTGTGTGTGTGTGTGTGTGTGTGTGTGTGTGTGTGTATCACATTTTCTGTATCCATTCATCTAATGAAGGGAATCTAGGTTGGCTCCACAGTTTAGCTATTGTGAATTGTGCTGCTATAAACATTGATGTGGCTTTGTCCCTGTAGTATTCTGTTATTAATTTCTTTAGGTACAGAACAAGGATTGGGATAGCTGGGTCAAATTGTGGTTTCATTCAAAGTTTCCCAAAGAATCTCCATACTGCTTCCAGATTAGCTGCAGCAATTTGAAATCCCACCAGCATTGTATGAGTATGTACATTTTACCCACATGCTCGCCAACAATTATGTAGTTTATATGCTTAAATGAATGGAGTAAGATGAATTCATACAGTCGTTTTAATTAGCATTTCTCTAATTGCTAGGAATGTTGAACAATTTTTCATGTATGTGTTTATAGATTGTATATCATCTTCTCATCTTCTGAGAAGTATCTGTTCAATTTCTTGGTCATTTGTTGATTGGGTTATTTCTTCTTTTTTTCTTTTTTTAAAGATTTTTTAGTTCTTTATATATTCCAGAGATTAGTTCTATATCTGATTTGCATGTGGTAAGAATGTCTTTCCAATTACTAAGCTCTCTAATTACTTCACTGATTATTATTATTTTTTTTTTGCTAAGAACAGTTTTAGTTTGCATTCATCCTATAAATTGATGCTTAATAGTAATTATTGGGCTATGGATTATTATTTAAAAAGTGGTGGAATAAATAGATATGATGGAGATCCGGGCCTACTTTTACTTCTAAGAGAAATAGTATCTCTGGTATAATTTCTATGTCCTTGATTCAATTTGAGTTGAGGTTTGTGCATGGTGAGACATAGGGGTTTGATTACATTTTATTGCATATAAATTTCCAATTTTTCCAGCATCATTTTTTGAAGATGCTATATTTTCTCCAATGTATATTATTGATGCCTTTGTCAAATATAAGATAACGGTAATTATGGGAGTTAGTCTCTGTGTTATCTATTCCGTACCATTGTTATACAAGTCTATTTTGGTGCCAACACCATACTGTTTTTGTTATTATTAATATGTAGCATAGTTTAAGTTCTGGTATTGTGATGTCTGCTTCACTCTTCTTGCTAAAGATTGCTGTAGCTATCCTGTGCCTCTTATTTTGCCAGATAAATTTTATGACTGCTTTTTCTATTTCTATGAGGAATGTCATTGGAATTTTGATTGAAATTGCATTAAATCTGTATAATGCTTTTGGTGGTATGGTCATTATACAACATTAATTCTGTCTATCCAAACAAAATAAAAAGGTAAATCTTTCCATCTTCCCATGTTTTATTTGATTGTTTTTCTTAAGATTGTTTAGTTTTTATTGTAGAGGTCTATCACCTCTTTTGTTAAGTTGATTCTCAAGTATTTTATTATTATTTATGATACTATTCTAAATGGAGTAATTTTGTCATTTTTCTTTCAGTGGATTTGTCACTAATATAAAGAAATGCCTTTGATTTATGAGTGTTGATTTTGTAGCCTGTTAATTTTCTGAATTGTTTTCCTAATTCTAGCAGTTTTCTGATGAAATTTGATGGGTCTTCTAGGTATGTAATTATATTGTCAAAAATAGTGCTAATGAGTTCTTCTTTACCTATAGATAGTCCATTAGTTTCTTCCATCTGTTTAATTGCTCAGGATACTGTTTCAAGAACTATATTAAATAGAAGTGGTAAAGGAGAGCATCCCTGTCTTTTTTCAGTTTTAGAGGAAATGCTTCCATTTTATGGTTTTGTGTTCTAGAATAATGCTACTTAACATTGTGGCCATGGCCATGTAATCCATTGAAGGAACAAACTCAGTTGTTTTGTCATAATATCTATATGCCAAAATATTATTTGCTTGAAGCTAAAGATTAGAATGGAAAGGTACAGAACATTTCCATAATAGCAAAAAATATTGAATGATGATGTTCTATAAATTAAAGGTGCAAATACTATGGACAATATGACCTATTTAGAGTTCAGATTTAGTATCTTGCCACAAATTCATAGTGGTAACTGTGTTCTGATATAAATTTTTGCTAAAAAGAATTAATAAATAAATTAAATAGTGTGGTGTGGATACAGCCATCAGGTGCTAATTTTAAGAATTCTGTTCCAGATAATCTTCCAGGTTATACCTGAACTCTTCCAATCACAAGATTCCAAGCACCTCCCTAAAAAGCCCCCTCCCATTATGGTAAATGCCAGCAACTCTTAAAATGTCCATCAGAATGCCTCTTACCTTCTAGGCTAAGGAGGGAACTGGCCAGGCAGATGACCACTGCCACTCCATATAAGTCCTGTGAATGGGCATTCATTGTCATTCTATGAGTATGACTCTGCTGGCATTGGGACCACACTTAGAGAACCTCTGCTCCAGAATACTGCAATATTTAGAAGATTTGGCTGGTTTTAGAACAGGTAGTAGAAGAACATGACTCATAAGCCAATTGCTTTACAAGTAGAAGATGTTGATGAAATAAGACACATATGACCACTACCACCACCACCACCAACATAAAGCCCTCAAATTGGTTATTGCATAAATAATTGGGACACAATACTCCAGGTCATTTTTAACGACTGACATCACATTTTTAAAATTTTTATTACCTAAGGCTTTATAAATCTCTCAATCTCCCAATCTCTCTCTCTCTCTCTCTCTCTCTCTCTCTCTCTCTCTCTCTCTCTCTAAATCTCTCTCAATCTCTCTCAATCTCTCTCTCCCTCCCATCCTCTCCCTCCTCCTACCTCCCTCTGTCTCCCCTTCCTCACTCCCACTCTATGCTCATTCACACTATAAGAAGGGGCCAAGAAAAAGAAGGCCATATCAGACCCCTGGCCAGCCAACATGGGCTGTTTCCTCATGGGAATGGGTCCTGGTTTAGATTGTAATTGACAGAATGTTCCAACATTTTAAGTTAGTTTGCAAAGTCCTTCTGCAAATGGCCCAAATGATACGGTTTCCTCCTGGTTTTCAATAATGCCACCAAATTCAGAGTGGCTAGGTTTTCCAATACAGACCTTGAGCTGAATATTACAAGGACCTCACCATGCATGGTGATATTTATGGCAAAAAGGGAGCAAAAAGGGTCACAGTCCCAGCCCTATGTTTTAATCATACTGATACGTACTTGAGAGGTGGATGACTTCCCGCCACTTCTATTTCCAAGTTGGGGCTGGGAATGACCAGAATAACTGAGTAAATATAAAATCACAGGGAAAATAATTCATTTCATAATGACAGCTTCATTAACTCTGACAGGCACTTTCAGCGCAATATTCTAAAAGATTTGTAAAAATTCATTAGGTTTCTCTATAACACTATGATGTGGACTTACTATTTATTTTCTGCAGATGAGGAAACTGAAGCACAGAGAGATGATGCACTTTGCACAACATCATGCACCTGGTGAGTTATGGTTGGAAGCTGTGCAGCTGTGACCCCAGAGTATCGCTGGTGTCTCATAGTAAATAATGAGAATTGGGAGTATCCTCTGCTGGATATCTCTGCTGGCAGCACTTCTTTTCACCCACGTGCCACCTCTTTCCACTATCAGTTCAGGAGTTTCTGATTTCTCATCTTGGGGTGAAGCCCCTAGCAGCACCTCCCCAACCTTAAGAATCTTCTAGGCAGAGTCATGGAACTAAGGCCAGGTGATTATATCAGATGTCAAGACTGCTGTGGTGGAGGCAAAGATGGAGACATGCTGGACTTTCATTTCACTGGATTTGAACTGGAAATAGGCAGCTTTAGAAGAACCCAACACCTTGTCCCTGCAGAGGGAGACTGGCTACTGGAATGATTATGAAATCTGCATTGAGAACAACCAGAACTGTAAAGTGGGTCCTGTTGGCATCCAAAAGCCTAAATCAAGTTGGGCCTGCTGCTGAAACCTGTGCTTTCACATTGCACATTTAGAAAATCTTTCCCTTTACTGTTTATTTGGTTAAAGTCTATCTTCTATCATTGTAATGGAAAGAGATCTACCTGAAAGAGGCTGACCCCGCAAAAAACATGGTTTGGTCCAAATAATAACCCAGTGCTACCCATAAATAAAAGCCCATCTGCATGCTCCATATGCTCCAGTCCCAGTGATACACATCCCAAAGGCCATTTCCTGGCCAAAACTTTCTCAGGATGCACCAGGCAGAATAACCTGTCACTGCTCTTGGTTGTGACCATAGAAAACTTGTAGCTACTTATTCATCAACATTCATCAACAAACTCATTCATCAACATTTATCAAATGCTTCTGATGTGCTACATCTTCTTTAGGGCACAGAAATTTGGGCAAAATAATGTCAATCAATATCTGAGTCTTACTAAGTGTTGGGCACTCTGCTTGGGACCTAGCAAGCTTCAGTGATGTCACTGCATCTCCCCAAAACCCCAGTAGATAAGAAGGGTCATGCCTGAGGAAATAATGATGGAGCACCAAGATTTCAAAGCTGCAAAAGTGGCAAGTTAGTTATCAAATGAAGATGTAAATTTCTACAGACAAAGCTTTAGAACTTGTCTCACTGCACAAATCCTGCCAGCTTCACAAATTCCTAGTCCACAAAGAGGATATAAAAAAATCTATAGGTATTAGAGAATTTTACAAACATTTTTAGACTGTTATTCACCTTCTGATGAACACATGCATACACCAAATTTGGAGATGTTTTATCTATTTCTGTACCTCTAGTCCAGCTTCTTTGAGAGGCTGTGAAGTGTTTGATTCTCTGAGGCTGGAGAGATGGAGGCATGGGGACTGTGTGAAATTTTTTTCTGAGAGTAGAGAAGGTTAGAGACCAGTGAGTAAGCTGCTATGGCTTAGGTCTGCAATATCTACCCAGTGCCCATTTATTAAAGGCTTATTCCCTATCTTGATGCTATTGGGTGGTGGTTATGGAGCCTTTGAGAGGTGGGACCTAGCCAAGTTTAGGGGAGACTGTAATCCCCCCCCTATTCTGGAGGCTGAAGTAGGAGTATCACAAGTTCAAGGCTAGCCTTGGCAACTTAGCAAGACCTGATTCAAAATAAATGTCAAAAAGCACTGGTGTACATCTAGGTGGTAGAACACCCTTGGATTTAATCCATAGTTGAAGAGCATGACAGACAGCGAGAGAGAGGGAGAGAGCGAGAGAGAGAGAAAGTAGGCATTGTAGGTAACTGAAGGTGACCCCCCCAAAAGGATTGTAGAAACCCATTATTTTCCTGTCTGCCTCTGTTACACTTGGCCTTGAGTAGAAGTCTTTCCTAACACAAGCTTCAGTCTGATGTCCTCCCTAACTAAAAGCCCAAATGCAACTAGGCAATCAGTCATGGACTCCAAAATTGTGAGCCAAAATAATTCTTTTCTTTCAAGGAGCTGTGGTGCATGCCTATAATCCCAGTGGTTCAGGAGGGTGAAGCAGGATGATTGCAAGTTTAAAGCCAGCTGCAGCAAAAAGCGAGGTACTGCACAACACAGTGAGACCCTGTCTCTAAATAAAATATAAAATAGGGCTTGGGATCTGGCTCCATGGATGAGTGACCCTGAGATCAATCACTGGCATTCCGCTCAAAAACAAAAGCAGAACAAAAAAAGAAAGAAGTCCTTTTATCTTTATAAATGTATTAACATAGGTAATTGTTAAAGTCAAGGAAAGCTGACTAACACAAAAACGAATGTGAATTTGTATGCTGAAACCTGGACTTGACAGAGTATGTTTCCTTCAGACAGTCTTGTGATGTGGACCATCTTAGATATGGTCTACTGGGATAATCTAGAGGGCATGAATCCCCATCAGACACTTGGGAAGGTGGACCACCAGAGTCTGCAAAGAAAGAAGGAATTCTTAAGCTGGCCAGAGCTGCAGCTGCCTCAGGGCTGGTGGCTCCTTCTGTGCATTATTATTATTATTATTATTATATTAGTAGTTGGACACAATACATTTATTTTATTTATTTGTATGTGGCAAGACCCCTCATACCTGGGTGAAGGGGGAAGATCAGATATGGCCACAAAAAGGGTCCAGAAAATCCCTCCATCTAAAGGCGAGACACCTCCAACCTAGGTGCGGGGGGCGGTGGTGGTGGAAATGGGGTATGGCCACACCCAGGATCCAGAGAACTCCCCCCTCTAGGGGCAAGACCCTTTGAACCCGCATGTCGAGGGGAGCTCCCCCCGCATCCAGGGTGGAGGGGACTCCTCAACCTAGGAGCAAGACTCCTCGAACCAGGGAGCCAAGGGTGATCACTTACGGTCACACCCATGGTCCAGGGGACTCTATACTCTAGGGTAGAGACCCCTCAAACCATATGCTGGGGGGGAGATCAGGTACGGCAGCTCTCAGGGTCCAGGGACCCTCCCCTTCTAGGGCCCAGTCTTCTCATACACGGATGCCAAGGGTAGATCATGTAAGGCCACACCCAGGCTCCAGGGGACTCCCCACATTATGGTTGAAATCTCTCAAACCAGGTATCGGGTGTAGACCATATATGGCTGCACCCAGGGTCCAGGGGATGCCCCTCTCTAGGGACGAGACCCCTTGAACCCGGGTGCCATGGGAGATCATGTACGGCTACATCCATGGTCCAAGGGACTCCCACCTCTAGGGGAGAGGCTCCTCAAATCGGGTACTGTGGGGGAACTCATGTATCACCACACCCAGTGTTCAGTGGACTCCCCCTTCTAGGGATGAGACCCCTCAAACCCGGTGTGAGAGGGAGATCAAGAATGGCCACACCCAAGGACCAGGGGATGGCCCTTCTAGGGGTGAGACCTCTAGAACCTGGGTGCCGAGGAAGATCAGGTACTGCTGCACTCAGGTTCCAGGGAATTCCCCCCTCTAGGGGGCGAATGCATTCGAACCTGGTGCTGGAGGTAGATCAGGTACACCAGCACCCAGGGTTCAGGGGACTCCCCCCTCTGAGACCCCTTGAACCCGGGTGTTGGGAGGAGATAATGTACGGCTGCATCCAGGGTTCAGGGTACTCCCCCTTCTAGGGTAGAGACCCCTCAAACCAGATGCCAGGGGAGGTCAGGTATAGCCAGCCACCCCCAGGGTCCAGGGGACTCCCCATTCTAGAGTAGAGACCCCTCGAACCAGATGCCAGGGGTAGATCAGGTATGGCCATACCCAGGGACCAGGGGACGCCCCGTCTAGGGACAAGACCCCTCAAACCTGGGTGCCGGGGCTCATCAAGTACGGCTGCACTCAGGAACAAGGTGATGCCCCCCTCTAGGAGAGAGACCCCTGGAACCCGGGTGCCAAGGAAGATCAGGTACTCTTGCACCCAGTGTCCAGGGAACTCTCCCCTCTATTGGCTAAACCCCTTGAACCTGGGTCATGGGGGATATCAGTTATGGTATTGCCACACCCAGGGTCAAGGGGACTTTCCCCTCTAGGGACAAGACCCCTCGAACCTGGGTATTGGTGGGAGATAAGGTATGGCCGCACCCAGGGTCCAGGGAATGCCCCAATCTAGGAGTGTGTCCCCTGGAAATTGGGTGCTGGGGAAGATCAGGTAGAGCCCCAACCAGGGTCCTGGGTTCCCCCTCTTTAGGGGTGAGAAACCTCGTACCCAGGTGAAGGTGGAAGATCAGGTACGGCTGCACCCAGGGTCCAGGGAACTCCTTTCTATAGGGGCAAGACCCCTCGAACACGGTGCAGGGGAGAGCAGGTATGGCTGCACCCAGGGTCCAGGGGACAACCCACTCTAGGGGCGAGACCCCTCAAACCCAGGGGAAATCAGATACTACCACACACAAGGTCAAGGGGACTTCCCCCTCTAGGGGAGAAAACCCTCGTGTATGGGTGCCTGGGGGAGACCAGGTAAGGTACAGCCCAACCAAGGTTCCAGGGGGCTTCCTCTTTAGGGGCAAGACCCTTCATACCCGGGTGAAGGGGGTAGATCAGATAAGGCTGCACCCAGGGTCCAGGAACTCCCCCCTCTAGGTGTGACACCCCTCAAAACCATGGGGAGATCAGGTACCACTGCACACAAAGTCGAGGGAACTTCCACAACTAGGGGTGAGACACCTCAAACCCTGGTGAGGGGGCAAGATCCCGTTTGGCCACACCCTGGATCCAGGGGACCCCCCGAACTAAGGAGGAGACCCATTGAACCCAGGTGTCAGGGGGACATAAGTTACGGCCACACCCATGGTACAAGAGCCCCCCCCCCAGGGGAGAGACGCCTCAAATCAGGTACTGTGGAAGATCACGAACGGCTGCATCCAGGGACCAGGGGAACCCCCCCTCTGGGGGCGAGATCCCTGAAACCCAGGTTCTGGGGAAGATCAGAGATGGCCCAGAGTCCAGGGAACTCACCCCTCCAGGGGGGAAACCCCTTAAACCTGGGTCCCTAAGGGAGATCAGGTATGGTATGGCTGCACCCAGGATACAGGGGACTTCCCCCTCTATGGACCAGACCCCTCCAACTCGGGTGTCTGTGTGAGATTAAGTACGGCCACACCCAAGGTCCAAGAGATGCCCCACTCGAGGGGTGTGACACCTGGAATTTGGGTGCCAAGAAAGATCAGGTAGGGCCCCACCCAGGTTCCAGGGGTCCCCCACTGTATGGGCGAGAACCCTCCTACCCAGATGAAGGTGGGGAAATCAGGTAAGGCTGCACCCAGGTCCAGGGAACTCTTTCCTCTAGTGGCGAGACCCCTCGAACATGGTGCCCGAGGGAGAGGAGGTTCAGCGGCATCCAGGGTCCAGGGGACGTCTCCCTTTAGGGGCGTGACCCTTGGAACCCAGGGGAGATCAGGTACCACCACACACAAGGTCGAGGGGACTCCCTTTTCTAGGAGCAAAACCCCTCGACCTGGGTGCAGGGAGGAGACAAGGTATGGCAGCACCCAGGGTCCAGGGGATCCCCCCTATAGTGGGGTGACTCCTTGAACTTGTGGAGAGATCAGGTATCACTGTACACAAGGTCGAGGGGACTTCCCCATTTAGGGGCGAGACCACTCCCACCCAGGTGACAGGGCGAGATAAGGTTCCGACGCACCCAGGATCCAGGTGACTCCCCCATATAGGGACAAGACCCCTTGAACCAGGGCGTCACCCTGAAACCAGGTGCCATGGGGAGATCAGGTACGGCTACACCCAGGGTCCAGAGGACTCCCGCCACTAGGAGGGAAACCTCTCTAACCACGTGCCGGGAGGAGATCAGGGAAGGCCGCACCCATGGTCCAGGGGATGCCCAACTCTAAGGATGAGACCCCTGGAAACCGTGTGCTGGGAGAGATCAGTTACTGCTGCACCAAGGGTTCAGGGGACAACCCAACTAGAAGAGAGACCCCTCGAAGCTGATGTTGGGTTGAGATCATGTATGGCAGCAACCAGGGTCCAGTTGTCCCTTCATTAAGGGGCGAGACTCCTGGAACCAGGATGTCGGGAGGAGATCAGGTACTGCCGCACCCAGGGTCCAGGAGACTTCCCCCTCTAGGGACCAGACCACTCTGACCAGGTGCTGGGGGGAAAGGAGGTACAACCGCACTAAGGGTCCAGGGGCACCCACCTCTAAGGAGGAGACACCTCGATCCCGGTGCCAAGGGAAGATCAGATATGGCCGCATCCAGGGTCCAGGGAACGCCCCCCTCTAGGGGCAAAACCCCTGGAATCTTGGTGCCTGGGGGAGATCAGGTATGGTCCAATCGCACCCATGGTCCAGGGGACTCTGCCCTCTAGGGATGAGACCCCTGACACTCGGGTGTTGGTAGGAGATAAGGTATGGCCACACCCAAGGGCCAGGAGATGCTCTCCCTCTAGGAACGAGAATTCTTAAATCAGATATGCTGGGGGAAGATCAGGTATGGCAGCAACCAGGGTCTGGCCATCTCCCCTTTAAGGGGTGAGACCCCTCGAACACGGATGCTCGGGGAGACCAGGTAGGGCCACACCCACGGTTTAGGGGACTTCCCTTTCTAGGGGCAAGACTCCTCAAACCCAGGGCCAAGGGGAGATCATGTACGGCCACACCCAGGGACTAGGGGAAAACCCCCACTAGGGGAGAGACCCAGCAAACCCGGTGCCGGGGGAGATTAGGTGTAGTGGCACCCAGGTTCCAGGGGACTCGCCCCTTAGGGATGAGACATTTGGAACATGGGTGCCAGGGTAGATGAGGTACGGCCTCACTTAGGTCCAGGGGAATCCCCCCTCTAGGGGAGAGAACCCTGAAACCTGATGCCAGGGGGAGATCAGGTATGGAAGCAACTCTCGAACACGGAACTTTGGGTAGAGATCATATACGTGTGCACCCAAGTCCAGGGGGCTTCCCCCAAAAGGGGCAAGACCCTTCGAATCAGGTGTCTTGGGGAGATCAGGTACAGCTGCACACAAGGTCCAGGGGAATCCCCCTATAGAGGTGAGACCCCTGGAAATTGGTTGCTGGTGGGAGATTAGGTACTGTGGCACCCAGGGTCCAAGGGACTCCCCCTTTAGAGATGAGTCACCTGGAACCCGGGTGCTGGGTGAGATAAGGTACTGCCGCACCCAGGGTCCAGAGGACTTCCCCCTCTATGGGAGAGACCCCTCGAATGTGATGGCATGGGGAGATAAGGTATGGCAGCAACCGGGGTCCAGGGGTGCCCAATAAGGGGCGAGACACCTCCAACACGGATGCCAGGGGGAGATCAGGTAATGCCGCACCAGGGTCCAAGGAACTCCCCCCTCTAGGGGCGAAACCCCTCGAACCTGGGTGCCAGGGGAGATCAAGTACGCTCGCACTCAGGGTCCAGGGGACACCCCCTTCTAGGCTAGAGACACCTCGAAACAGATGCCGGGAGGAGATCAGGTACAGCAGTACCCAGGGTACAGGGATGCCCCACTCTATGGGCGAGTTTCCTCGAACCCGGATGCTGGAGATAGATCAAATACCGCCACACCCAGTGTCCAGGGGACTCCCTACTTTAGGAGCAAAACCTCTCAAACCAGGTGCCTGTGGGAGATCAGGTACAGCCGCACCCAGAATCCAGGGAAAGTCCCTCTCTAGGGACAAGACCCATTAAACCCGGGTGCAGAGGTAGATCATGTACGGCTGCACTAGGGTCCAGGGGCCTCCCCTCTCTAGGCTAGAGGCACCTCGAACCGGATACCAGGGGTAGATGAGGTACGGCACCACCCAGGGTCCAGGCATGCCCCCCTATAGAGACTAGACTCCTGGAACCTGGATGCCTGAGGGAGATCAGGTACAGCCACAGCCAGGATCCGAGAGACTCTTCCCTCTGGGGGAGAGACCCCTCGAACCTGGTGCCAGGATGAGATCAGGTACCACTGCACCCAGGGTCCAGTGGACTCCCCCCACTGGGTGCGAGACTTCTCAAACCTAGTGCGGGGGAAGATCAGATTTGGCTGCACCCTGAGACTAGGGAACGACCCACTCTAGGGGCGAGACCCCTCCAACCTGAGTGTCAGGGGGATATTAGGTACGGCCGCACCCAGGGAACAAGGGACGTCCCCCTCTAGGGGTGAGACCCGTGGAAACTGTATGTGGAGGAAAATCAGGTACTGCCACACCCAGGGTCCAGGGAACTACCCCCTAAGGGGCGAAAGCCCTCGAAACGGTGGCGGGCAGAGATCAGGTACTGCTGCTCCCAGTGTCCAGAGAACTCCCCGCTCTAGGCGTGAGACCGGAACCCGGTGCCGAGGGGAGATGAGGTAGGACCGCACCCAATGTCCAGGGGATGCCCCCCTCTAGGGGTGAGACCCCTCTAACCCAGTGTCATTGGGAGATCAGGTATGGCCACACCCAGGGTCTAGGGGTCCCCCTCTTTAGGGTCGGGACCCCTCAAACCCGGGTGCCAGAGGAAGATCAGGTACGCCTGAATCCAGGGTCCAGGGGATTCCCCCCTGTAGGTGTGAGACGCCTCAAATCCCATGGGAGATCAAGTGCCACCGCACACATTGTCGAGGAGACTCCAGCTTGTAGGGGAGAGACCCTAAACCCGGATACTGGAAAGAGATAAGGTATGGCCGCACGCAGGATCCAAGGGACTCCCCCCTCTAGGGTAGAGACCCCTCAAACTCGGGTCCCAGGGCAGATCAGGTACGGCCGCATCCAGGGTCCAGGTGACTCCCACCTCTAGGGTCGGGACCCCTCAAACCAGGTGCCATGGGGAGATCAGTACTGCCGCAAACAGGGTTCAGGGGACTCCCCCCTCTAGGGAAGAGACCCTTCAAACCCAGGGAAAGATCAAGTACTGCAACACACAGGGCCGAGGGGACTCCTTCCTCCAGGGACTAGAGCTTCGAACCCGGGTGCTGGGGGGAGATCATGTACAGCCGCACCCAGGGTCCAAGGGACACCCCTCTCTAGGGAAAAGACCCCTTGAAGCCAAGTACCAGGGGAGATCAGGTAAGGCCGCATCCTGGGTCCAAGGGACTACCCCTGTAGGGGAGACACCCCTCTGACCCGGGTGCCAAGAGGAGATCAGGTACTATCGCACCCAGGGTTGCATGGACTCCACCATCTAGGGGCAAGACACCTCGATACTGGTGCGGGGTGGAGGTCAGGTATGGCGGCAACCAGGGACCAGTGGACACACCCCCTCTAGGGGCAAGACCTCTCAAAACCAGGTGCCAGGGGGACATCAGGTAACGCCACACACAGGGACCATGGGATGCCCCCTCTAGGGGTGAGAACCCTGGAACCCGGATGCTGGGGAAGATCAGGTACACCCGCACCCAGGGTCCAGGGGACTCCCTCCTCTAGGGGAGAGACCCCTCCAACACGGGGTGACATCAGGTACCACCGCACACAACGTGGAGGGTAGTCCTTTTTTAGGGGGAAGCTTCCTGGTCCCTGGGTGAAGCAGTACCTGACCTTCCCTGGCACGCTAGTCCCAGTGGTCTCACCTCTAGATAGGGGTATTCCCTGAGTGCGGCCATACTTGATGTCCCTCTGGCACCAGGTTACAGGGGCGTGTCCCATGGTGCCTGGGTGTGGCTGTACCTAATCTCCCCTTGGCATTTTTTTTGAGGGTTCTCTACCCTCCAGGGGTGAGTCCCTGGACCATGGGTGCAGCCTACCTTATCTCCCCCCGACACCCGGGTTCGAGGGGTCTCCTCCCTAGATGGGAAGTCCCCTGGACCCTGGGTACCGCCGTACCTGATCTCCCCCCCTCCCCGTACCAAGGTTCGAGGGCATTTGCCCCTTGAGTGTACAGTTCCCTGGAACTTGGTTGCAGCAGTACCTGATCTTCCCCAGTATCTGGGTTCCATGGGTCTTGTCCCTACAGGGGGACGTCCCCTGGTCCCCGCTTGCGGCCATACCTGATGTCCCCCTGGCACCAGGTTCGAGACATCTCGCCCCTAGTGGAGGGCGTCCCCTGGTCCCTGGGTGCAGCAGTTCCTCATCCCCCCCCTTGCACCGGGTTTGAAGGGTCTTGCTCCTAGAAAGGGGAGTCCACTGGACAGTGGGTGTGGTGATACCTGATTTTTCCCCGGTACCCGGGTTCGAGGGGTCTCTTCCCTAGAGGATGGAGTCCCTTGGGCCTTGGGTACAGCCGGGCCTGATCTCCCCCAGCACTCGGTTTCAAGGCATCTTGTTCCTGGAGAGGGGCATCACCTGGACCCTTGGTACCTGATCTCCCTCCGGCACCTGGTTCGAGGGGTTTCACCCCTAAAGTAGCGAGTCCCCTGGACCCTGGGTGTGGCCTTACCTGATAAAACCCCCACATCCGGTTATGAGGTGTCTGGGCCCTGGAGGGGAGGGGTCTCTTGGCCCTGGGTGCTGTCGTACATGATTTCCCCCCGGAATATTGTTCAAGGTGCCTCTACCCTAGAGGATAGAGTCCCCTGGACCCTGGGTGCGGCTGTCAGTGAACTCCATTGGCTCCCCGGTTCAAGGGGTCTTGCCCCTAGGATTGGGAATCCCCTCGACCCTGGCTGTGAAGGGAGCTCTCCCGAAACAAGGGTTCGAGTGTTCTCGCCTATAGAGGGGGGGAGTCCCCTGGATCCTGGGTGCAGACATACCTGATCTCTCCCCAGCACCTACGTTCAAGGGTTTTCACCCCTAGAAGGTGGGGTCCCCTCGACCTTGTATGCAGTGGTACCTGATCTCCCCCTGGGTTGAGGGGTCTCACCCCTAAATGTGGGCATCCTCTAGACCCTAGGTCTGGCCATACCTGATCTTCCCCCTTCACCCGGGTTCTAGGGGTCTTACCCCTAAAGAGGGGGGCCACTGGACCCTGGGTATGGCCATACCTGATCTTCCCTGGAACCTGAATTCAAGGGCTAATGCCCCTAGAGGGGGGCGTTCCCTGAACCCTGGATGCAGCCATACCAAATCTCACAAAACACCCAGGTTCCAAGGGTCTCGACCATACAGAGAGGAGTGCTCTTGATCCTGGCTGCAGCCGTACCTTATCTGATCTCCCCCCAGCACCAAGGTTCAAGGGGTTTCACCCCTAGATTGGGGAATTCCCTGTACCCTGGGTGAGGCCGTACCTGATTCTCCCTGCACACGGTTTACAGTGGTCTCACCCCTAGAGTGGTTCGTCTCCTTGTCCCTGGTTGCAGCAATTCCTGATCTCCTCCCATCACCTGGTTTGATCGTCTGGCCCCTAGATGGAGGGATTCCCTGGACCCTGGGTGTGACTGTACCTGATCTCCCCTCTTCACACAGGTAAGAGGGGTGTCACCCCTAAAGAGTGGGACCCCAGGACGCTGGGGACGGCCATTCCTAATCTTACACCAATCCCTGGATTTGAGGGGACTTGTCCCTACAGAGGGGAGTCGCCTGAATCCTGGGTGCAGCCATATCATACCTGATCTCCCCCCGGCACCCAGGTTGGAGGGGTTTTGCCCCTAGAGGGGGGAGTCCCCTGGATCCTGTGTGCAGATGTACCATACATGATATACCCCAGTAACCTGGGTTCCAGGGATCTCTCCCCTAGAGGAGGGTGTCCCTTGGGCCTGGGTTCAGCCATACCTGATCTCCCCCAGCACCCATGTTCAAGGGGTCTCATCCCTAGAGAGGCCGTGTCCCCTGGACCCTGCATGCAGCTGTAGCTGATCTCCCCCCAGCAGCTGGTTTGAGAGGTTTCGCCCCTAAAGTGGGGAGTGCCCTGGACCCTGGATGCAGCCATATCGGATCTACCCCTGGCACCCGGGTTGGAGGAGACTCGCCCATAGAAGGGGGCTTTCCTGGACCATGGGTGCTGCTGTACCTGATTTCCTCCAGGCATCTGTTTCAAGGTGTTTCTAACATAGAAGGGGGGGGGGTTCCCGTGGACCATGGGTGCGGCCGAAGCAGATCTCCCCTGGCTCCTGGGTTCTAGGGGTCTCACCCCTAGGGTGGGCAGTCCCCTTGACCCTGGCTGCAGCGGGAGCTCCACCCGACCCGTGAGTTCGAGAGGTCTCTCCCCTAAAGTGGAGAGGCCCCTGGACCATGGGTGCAACAGTACCTGATTCCCCAGGCACCCAGGTTGGAGGGGTCTCACCCCTAGATGGGGAAGTACGTGGACCCTGGGTGTTGCAGACCCGTGTCCCAGGGGTCTCCTCCGTAGAGGAGGATGTCCCCTGGTCCCTGGGTGCGGCCGTACCTGATCTCTCCCCTGCATTGTGTTTGAGGGGACTCACCCCTAGAGCGGGGTGTCCCTGGACCCTGGGTGCTGCCGTACCTAATCTCCTGCTGCGATCCGGTTTTGTTGGGTCTCTCCCCTAGAGTAGAGAGTCCCATCGTCAATGGTTGTACCCGGAGCTCCCCTGACACCCGGGTTCGAGGGGTGTCTCCCTTAGAGGGGGGAGTTCCTTGAACTTTGGGAGTGGCCGTCCATGATCTTCCCTCGGCATCCAGGTTCGAAGGTGTCGGCCATAGAGGGAGGAGTCCCCTCGACCCTGTGTGCAGCTGGGTTCGGGGGTCTCTCCCCTAAAGGGAGTATTACCCTGGACCCTGGTTGCGGCCATACCTGATCTCCCCCTGGCACCTTGTTTGCCCGTCTTGCCCCTATTGGGGGAGTCCCCTGGACCATGGTTGCGGCAGTACCTGATATCTCCCTTTCACCTGGGTTCGAGGGGTCTCGTCCCTAGAGGACGGAGGCTCCTGGACCATGGTTCCAGTCGTACCATACCTGACCTCCCCCACCAGCTCCCAGGTTCGAGGGGCTTCGCCATAGAGGGGGGAGTTCCCTAAACCCTGGGTATGTCAGTACCTGATCTTACCCAGCAACCGGGTTCCAGGTGTCTCGCATCTAGAAAGGAGAGTCCCTTGGTCCCTTGGTGCATCTCTACCTGATCTCACCCTCACAATGGATTTGAGGGGTCTCACTTCTAGAGGGGGGCGTCCCTAGACCCTCCTTGCTATGGTACCTGATCTCCCCCCTCATCGGGTTTGAGGGGTGTCTAGCCTAGGTGGGGATTCCCTGGGTGTGGCCATACATGTTCTCCCCTGGAAACCCGGGTTCGAGTTGTGTCTCCCCTAGAGAGGGCCATCACCTGGACCCTGGGTGCACCCTACCAGGTCTCCCCACACACCAGGATCTATAGGTTTCACCCCTAGAGGGGAGAGTTCACTAGACCCTGGGTGCGGTGGTACCAGATCTCCCTCCCAGGGTTCGAGGGGTCTCACCTGTAGAGGGGGGAAGAGTCCCCTCAAACCTGGGTGCAGCCCTACCTCATCTCTCCCCCCCCCCCCGCATCTGTTTCGAAGAGTCTCACCCCTAGGGGGGGTGTGTCTGGACCCTGGGGGCTGCCATACCTGAAATTTCCCCAGCATCTGGTTAGAGGCATCTCGCCCCTAGAAGGGGGTGTCCCCTGCTCCCTGGGTGCGGCTGTATCTGATCACCCCAGGCACCCGGGTTCCAGGGGTCTCACCACTAGAGGGGTGATTCCCGTCCTCCGTCCTCCTTGTGTGCTGTGAAACCTAATCTCCTCAAGGGTTTGAAGGGTCTGGAACCTAGATGGAGGCGTACACTGATCCCTGGGTGCAGCAGTACATGATCTATCCCAGCAACCAGGTTCCAAAGTTCTCCTCCATAGAGGGGGCGTCCCCTGGTCCCTGGGTGATTCCAGACCTGATCTCCCGTCTGTTTGGAGAGGTCTCTACCCTAGAGGTGGGAATCCCCTGTACACTGGGTGCGGCCATACCTGATCTCCTCCCAGGACCAAGGTTTGAGGGGTCTCTCACCTAGATTAGAAAGGTTCATGGGGTCTCCCACTAGTTGGGGGAGTCCTCTGGACCCTGGGTGTGGCTGTACATGATCTGCCCCCTGCATCCGGGTTTGAAGGTCTCCTCCGTAGAGGGGGGAGTCCCCTCGACCCTGTGTGCGGCAGTACTTGATCTTTACCTGGGTTCCAGGGGTCTCGCCCCTCGAGCGGGGCGTTCCCTGGACAAAGGATGCTGCTGAACCTGATCTCCCCCACACCATGTTTGACGGTCTAGCCCCTAAATGTGGGAGTACCCTGGACCATGGGTGCGGCCATACCTGATCTCCCCCTGGCACCTGGTTTGAGAGGTTTTTCCCCCTAAAGTGGGGAGTCCCCTGGACCCTGGGTGAAGCCGTATCTAATCTACCCCGGGCATCCATGTTAGAAGAGATTCGCCCATAGCGGGGGGCATACCTGGACCCTGGGTGCTGTGTGCCGTACCTGATCTCCTCCTGGCATCTGTTTCGAGGGGTCTCTAACCAAGAGCGGGGAGGCCCCAGGAACCCGGGTGTGGCGGTAACTGATATCCCCCGGCTCCCGGGTTCGCCCATAAATTGGAGAGTCTCCTTGACCCTGCCTGTGGCGGGAGCTCCCCTCGACATGCGTGTTCGAGGGGTCTCTGCCATGGAGTGGGGAGATCCCTGGATGCTGGTGCGGCATTACCTGATCTTCCCCGGCACCTGGGTTCCAGGTTTCTCACCCCTAGAGGGGACGCTCCCTGTTCACTGTGTGCAGTCGTACCTGATGTACTTCTGGCACCCAGTTTTGAGGGGTCTCATCCCTAGATGGGGGAGTCCCTTGGACCCTGGGTGGGGCCCTACCTGATCTCTCCCCCAGCAACCGTGTTCGAGGGGTCTCTCCCATAGGGGGGAGGATTTCCCTCGTCACTGGGTGCAGGTACCTCATCTCCCCCCTTCACCTGGGTACGAGGTGTCTGACTCCTAAATAGGGGACCCCTGGAAACTGGGTGCGGCGGTACCTAATCTCACACCAACCCTCTGATTCCAGTGGTCTCTTCCCTATAGTGGGGAGTCCCCGGGATCCTGGTGCAGCCACATACATGATCTTCCTCACGCATCTGGGTTTGAGGAGTCTCTGCCCTAGAAGGGGAAGTCTCCTTGACCCTGTGGGCGGAGGTACTTCATCTACCTCTGGGTTGGAGGGATCTCGCACTTAGATGGGGGAATCCCCTGACCCTGGGTCTAGGTGTATCTGATCTGCCCCTGGATCCCGGGTTCGAGGGATCTGGACTAAATAGGGGGAAACCTGAACACGGGGTGCTTCCATATCTGAAATTCCCCAGGCATCTGGTTATAGGTGTCTTGCCCCTAGTGGGGGGTGTCCCTTGGTGTCTGGGTGCAGCTGCACCTATCTCCTCTGGCACCTGAGTTTGAAGGGTCTCACCCCTTGAGGTGGCGTCCCCGGTTATCTGTGTTAGGCGGTTCCTGATGTCCCCCTGACACAGAGTTTTGAGGACTCTCGACCCTAGAGGGGGGCATCCCCTGGCCCTGGGTTCGGCCCTACTTGATCTCCCCATGAACCGGGTTTGAGGGGTCCCCTTGACAATGTCTGTGATGGGAATTTCTCCAGACACCCGGGTTCGAGGCGTCTCTCCCCTAGAGAGGGGAGTCAACTCGACCCTGGGTGCCATGGTATATGATTTTCCCCCAGGTTCGTGGGTCTCGCACCTAGAGCGGGTAGAACCCTGGACCCAGGTTGCAGCCATATCTATCTCCTCCAGCACCATGTTTGATGGTCTCGCCCCTAGATAGGCTTGTTCCCTGGACCATGGGTGTGGAAAAACCTGATATCACCTGGGTGCAAGGTGTCTTGTCCCTAGAAGATGGAGTCCCTTGGACCATGGTCGCTGTCCTACCATATCTGATCTCCCTCTGGCAGCCAGGTTCACAGGGTTTCGCCCCCGGGGGGGAGTTCCCTGGACCCTGGGTGCCTCCTACCTGATCTCTCTCCAGGCACCTGGTTTGAGTTGTTTCACCCTTAAGTGGGGAGTCACCTGCACCCTGGGTGCGGACGACTGATCTACCCTGGCATCCTTGTTAGAGGAGACTCGCCCATAGAGGGGAGAGTCCCTGGTCCCTGGGTGATGTCATACATGATCTCTTCCCAGCATCTGTTTTGAGAGGTCTCTACCCTACAGGGTGGAGTCCCCTTTACCCTGGGTGCAGCCATAACTATTCTCCCCTGGCTTCCAGGTTTGAGGGGTCTCGCCCCAAGAGTGGGGAGTCCACCCGACCCTGGATGTGGCCGGAGCTCTCCCTACACGCGGGTTCCAGTGTTCTCTCCCCTAGAGGGGAGAGTACCCTGGATCATGGGTTTGGTCGTACCTGATCTTCCACGGGCACCATGTTTGACCAGTCTCATCTCGAGAGGGGAGAGTCCCCTAGAAACTGGGTGCAGCCATACCTGATTACCCACGGCATCCGTTTTGAAGAGTCTCACCCCTAGGGGGTGCGTCCGTGGGCCCTGGGTGCTTCCATACCTGAAATTCCCCTGGCATCTCGCCCCTAGAAGGGGGTCGTCCCCTGGTCGCTGGGTATGGCTGTACCTGATCTGCCCTGGCACCCGGGTTCCAGGGATCTCACCACTAGAGGGGTGATTTCAGTCGTCCTTGTGTGCTGTGGAACCTAGTCTCCTCCTGGGTTCCGTGGTGTTGAACCTAGATGGAGGCGTCCCCTTAACCCTGGGTGCGGCAGTACATGATCTTCCCCAGCACAAGGGTTCCAAATGTCTCCTCCCCAGATGGTGTGTCCCCTGGTGCCTGGGTGCTTCTGGACCGGATCTCTCCCCTGCATCTGGTTCTAGTGGTCTCTATCCTAGAGGTGGGTGTCCCCTGTACACTGGGTGTGGCCATACTTGATCTCACCCCAGGACCAAGGTTTGAGGGGTCTCTCCCCTAGATTAGAGACCCCTCGACAATGGCTGTGGAGCAACTTTCCTCCCACACCCAGGTGTGAGGGGTCTCTTCCCTTGAAGGGGGAGTCCCCTGGACCTTGGGTGTGGCCGTACGGGATCTACCCCTGGCATCCCGGTTCGAAGGTCTTGCACCTAGAGGGGGGAGTCACTTCGACGCTGTGTGTGGTGGTACATAATTTTCCCTCAGGTTCCTGGGGTCTCCCTCTAGGGCGGAGTCCTCTCGACCACGTGTGCGGCAGTACTTGATCTTTACCCGGGTTCCAGGGGTCTTGCCCCTAGAGGGGTGAGTTTCCTGGACCCCAGTTGTGGCCATACCTGATCTCCCCCCAGCACCGTGTTTGACAGTGTGGCCCCAAGATGGGGGAGTTCCCTGGACCATGGGTGAGGCAGTTCCTGATATACCCCTTTCACTTGGGTTGGTGGGGTCTCCTCCCTAGAGGACAGAGTCCCCTGGACCATGGTCCCGGCTGTACTGTACCTGATCTCCTCCCTGACACCCAGTTTCGAGGGGTTTCACCCCTAGAAGGGGCAGTTCCCTGGACCCTGGTTGCAGCAGTAACTGAACTTCACCACCACCCGGGTTCCAGATGCCTCGCATCTCGAAGTGGATGTCCCTTTGTTCCTGGGTCCGGCAGTACCTTATCTCCCCCCATCAACTGGGTTCCAGGGGTTTCCTCCCTAGAGGAGGTTTTCCCCTGGACCCTGGGTACCGCTTTACCTGATGTGCCCCCAGCACCCAGGTTTGAGGGCTTTGGCCCCTTGAGAGGGGATTTCCCTGGATCCTGGGTGTGGCAGTACTTTATCTTCCTAGGCAACCAGGTTCCATGGGTCTTTCCCCTAAAGGGGGGCAGCCCTTGGTCCCTGGGTGTGGCCTTAATTGATCTACCCCCGGCACCTGGTTTTGAGGAGTCTCATCCCTAGAGGGAGGCTTCCCCTGGGCCCTGGGTGCACCCGTACCAAATCTCAGGTCAAAATACTCTTACTTCAAATGTGTAAGGGCAAAAAATATTTTAATGATATTGTGTTTTATTTTCTCTTCTTTATTTCATTCTTTCTGGTATTTGGCCACCACAGTTCTCTGCATCTATTAGCTATTTAATTTGTCAAAAGTCTTTGCTTTGAAAACAACTATATTCTTCTTCCTTATCTTGCATATATGCTTTCCATGTACATGATCATGTTTTTTAAAATTTTCAGAGTTTTAAAAAGTTTTGTTGAGGAGTAACTGATATAAAAAGAGCTACCCCTATTTATTGTGTGCAACCCAACAAGTGTGTATGTATACAAACACCTGTGATGCCATCATTTCAATCTAGATAATACCAACATCTCAGAAATTTTCCTTGTGTTCCTTTATTTTTGCTTTTATTCAATAATAACATTTAACATGATACCTACTCTTAAATATTTTGAAGTGCACACCAAATTTTTAAATAAAAGCACCATGCTCTCCATTTTTCCCCCATCCACAACACATAGCATAAACTATTATCGGCTTTACTTCATGATATTTACTATTTTAGACACCTTATATGAGTGGAATCATGAAGAATTTTCCTCTTATGACAGGTTATCTCACTTTTAAAAAGTCCTTTTGGTTCATTCATGTTGTCACAAATGGTAAAATTTCCTTCTCCTTTTTAAAGGTGAATAATATTCCACATTTTGTAGAGACCACATTTTTCTTTATGCATTCATCAGGATATTTCCATGTATTGGGCATTGTGAATGAGAAGAATGCAGACAGACATTTTAGAGTCTAATTTTCATCGTTTCATACATGCATGTTAAAAAAGCAAAGATAAACAGCATGATAGTTCCATTTTTAGTTTGGTAAGAATCTATGTACTTTACATTCCCAGTAGTGTACAAGTGTTCCAATTTTTCCATATCCTTATCAATACTTGTTACCTTTCACCATTTTATAAAAGCCTTTCTAGAAAAGATGAAATGATATCTTATTGGACTTTTGATATTCATTTTCTTAACAATGATATTGAGTGTCTTTTCACATATCTGTTGAAAATTTATATATTCTTTTAAAAGTGTTTATTATTCTCCTTTCTAGTATTAATTTTTTAATTTCATTTAGAAGAGTATATCATATCTTTGCCTCCTATCTTACTTTTTTCTTTGAATTTCATTTATTAGAGTACTAATTTCTTTGCTTTTATGGCATGAGTGGTATATATGTGTGTGTGGGTGTGTGTATTTGTCTACACATTGTGGTCCTTTCCTGTGTCAAAAATTGAAAATATATATATATATATATATATATATATATATATATATATATATATATATATATAATTCTTTTTTAATAATCATCATTTCTTTTCCAGGCTCACTAAATCTAAAAACTGTGTAAAACAAATTGGGGTGGGAGTGAACAGGGAGTGAACAAGGGAAATAAAAGCTAGGTTTTTGAGATGGTGCCCTCAGATTTCTCTGAGCCTATATAATGTTCACTTTCTACTTTCAATAGTACAATTGAGAATCATTGCTTGCAATTAGATTTGTTTTCAGATATATTCTATATGGATATCTTTTATTTTCTCTCTCTCTTTTCTTTTTGGTATGGTTCAAGAAAAGAAAAAATCTAGAATTTTCACTAAGAGTAAACTTTCTCAATTACAGATTGTAACTACTAAATTGAAATTGGAAGAACGTTTTTTTGAATTAATGTTTGAGGAGTTTTAGTTTTTTGTTTCCTTTAGTAAGACAGAAAACTCTGTCTCCCTTAAGTTCAGGCCACGCCTCCAAGAGAGGTGGTTGATATGCAGAAGGGCTATGTGGAGGGATCCAGCCTTCCCTGCACACTTTTGGTTTGTTCTCTTTTTTCTATTATTGTGTAAGAAACTATCATGAAATTTTGTGACAATAAAACAAAGATTTATTATTTGCCAAAATTCTCCATTCCTGATCAAGGCAGCTCTAATTTTGCTGATATTACTCATACAGCTGCAGTTCCCTACCAGGACAGAGGATCCTATTGTGGCTTCATGAACATTCTTCACCATCAGTGGATAGGTGCAAGTTATCAGTTGGGTACTTTGATTCTCCTCCTGGTGGAATCTCAGCCTACTGTAGGATAGACCTCGATTTCACAGCATGGTATTCTCAGAAATTGAGAGCTGAAATTACATGGCTTCCTAAAGCTTAGACTCTAGAGTTGCACTTCTTTTCTGCAACACCCTAATTGTCAAAACAAGTAACACACATACCAGCAAACTCAGAATCAAGAGAAGCACATGAATAAACTTCACCTTTTGATGACAACAATGGCAATGTCACAAGGCAAAAAGCATGGACCAAAAGGGGCATGATTCATGAGAGGTCATTAATATAACATAAGAGAAAGCCAAAATTTTTTCTAATAGGCTTTGTCATCATCACATATAATTCTTTTATATTATGTTATACTAGATTTTCCAGATTCAGTAATCTTGTTTTAACAAGAGTTTGAGTTTATAGTTTTAATTATCATAAATACTTTAGATTAAATCAAATCATCCAATATTATCAGTGAGAAAGGGTCCATGTGGGATGAGTAAATCACTCCCTTTTATTTCTATTTGGCCTTCTGACAGAATCATATTAATACTCCAACTATTTGCCCGGTGACTATTTAGTGCCAGATTCTCAGGTAAGCACTTAAAATAATTATTTCTTTAAAATTCACAACAATCCTATGAGGCCTAATTGGTTTCCTCCTTTTGCAGTTGAAAAACATGAGACCTGGGTATTAGTATACAGAATAGCTCTGACTAACCCATATGCCTTAGGAAGCAAAGCATCTGTGCTTTGCACCTGGGTCTCTGTAATTACTAACCTTGTAAGAAAACAAAACAAAATAAAACAAAGAAAGAGCAAAACATGCTAAAGTCACCAAGTATCTTAAGAGGCTTATTGAAATTTCAAATATTTAATAGGATTTTTTCCCTTGAATAACTGTTTAATGGTACGCTAGTCTATATTTCACTTGAGAAAAACAGCATCTAAAAAAAAACCTCAGAAATATTTGAAATGAAAAATACTTAGTAAAACTTGTTGTACAGACAACAAAATACACTAAAATTCTACAGCAGTCAATTAACTACTACTGCTCTAAGAAGAATAGTCAGATGCTTGGGAAAACACAGAAGCCCAGAAATAAACTTTGACAAACAAAAGAAAACATATATAATTAAGGTAGGTTTTAGGAGAGTGGAGAAAAACATGATTATTCAATAATTTCAAAAAAATTGTCTAACTACAATTTTAAGGTTTTTAAGACTGTTATAGTATATAAAGATAATAAAACTTAATTGCAAGTAGATTTATGATTTAAATAATTATTAAAAATTTATGGGGTAATAACTTTTGGTTTTCTGTATGGAAAATACCTTTTTGAGCATAACGCCACTTTTAACTGTTCTGTATAAAATAAAATATTAATAGTTTTTATACAAATGGTTATATTAGAATTTGTGTACCCTCATTGCAATTAAAAGATGACAAAATAAAATTAGGTCCTAAATTTAAGTTTGAATTTGGGAAAAACATAGAAAATATTTAAATTTCCAAGACTCAGCAAGAGAGGTAGAAATATCAGTATAAGAAAAAATGGGTGATGATTAAAGTGATACCTATCTTGAAAGAAATTCAACAATATATAAAGATATTCTATTTATTCATTTATTTAATTTTGTTTTGGGAAATATAAAAATAAAGTTTTTCTAAGGAAGTTACAGATGAAAGTTTTAAATAAAAGTTAATATACAATGTTTGTAAAATCAGAGTAGATAATTTAGATGTCTCAAGATGTTTGAATGAATAAATAATTATACACCCACATTATTTAATTTATGTCCATTGAAAGTCAAATTGAAGAATATTTAAAGTCAAAGAAAAACGTTGATTATAAATCATTGAAAGGAAGTTGTGTATATATCTTTATAAATTATTTGATCTTCATTATGTAATCAAATTATGTTAAAATATATGTTCTTATTATCAACATGGAATCTATTATTATTATTTATTTTTACCATCTTAATGATTTTTATTTTCAGCACATAATAACCCAACATACTCATGGGATACATATAATTTGAAATACATATACAGAGTGTGATGTTCAAATTAAGGTGATTTGCATTTGTGTTTCTTTAAACTTTCTTCCTTGCTTCTATTTTACCCCAAAATACATAATTAATTGCTGTGAATTGCAGTTGGTCTACTCTGCTGTTCAAGATTGTGATTTACCTTTTCTTTCTAACTGCGTCTTAGTACCCACTGTCCAACACCTTTCTTTCCCCTCTCCTTTTCACTAGCCATCAGAGACCACTATTATACTCTCTGCTTCTATGAAATATTCCTATATGAGAACCTAGTTTAGAAGTGATTTTTATTTTGTAGTTTCAGTCTTTCTGCTATCTCGGCCTCAACCATCCAAACGAGAACTGGGTTTAAAAGAGCTGGCTGCAACATTAAGCTAAGAAGAAAGCACCAAAAAATCTCACAACACACAAATAATTTTGGAACCGAGGGCAAGAAAGCTCTTTGACCTTAAAGAACAAGCTTCCATCCTGGAAAGAGAGAACCTGAGCCCGCGTCTGGTTTATTTTATAACAGGGACATCAAAGGCCGGGATAATGTTTCCAGGACAGAGTCTTCTTTATGATGTCTTGTGGTTTGCAGATTGACTAACATCTTGGCAGGTCATACCCATCTCAAGTGGTGTGCAGATTCTCAGGCAAAGCTAGAGGGGGAGGCTCACCTGCATCATGCAATCACTCCCTGACAAGGTGTTTTCAGTGTCAGACCTATCCCCTCATTTGGGTACTATGCTCAACACAATCCACATACAGCCCATGAACTGCTCGTGACACTACTATTCTCTATTCCTTTAGTATTATGCATATGCATGGTGTATATGGGATATATTTATCAATCAATATGGCACTGTGACAGATCAATCACAATAATAACATCACAAATAAGAGTGGATATGGCTATAATACGATAGTAGTATTGCTAGTATTGTAAGCATGGATTGAAAATCAGTAATGTGTATGCATTATATCTTTCACCATCAGAAGGAAAAAAACAAACAATATTATCATATGAATACATGCAAGAAAATATGAACATGGATCAGGATCCTTGAAAGAGGAAGGATGTTTATTTTGTTTTGAATGGGGACAAAATGAAAACTATAGAAAGGAAAATTGAATATTAAAATATAAAATGATTAATGTTAGGAAACTCATTCCTAACTGAAATGATCATAATATAGTGGAAATTAATTACAAGATATATAATATCTGGAAATTTTCTAGAAATCTAAGAATAATGAGAAAACTCAATGTATTTTACACAGAAAATACAAAGCCAGATAAATAAAAATAATAAGGCTCACAGGAGATGGTAATTGGCAAAAAAAGATAACACAATTTGTCAATGCCTTCATATTCCAAGGACAATTTATGTGGAGCAGGAATTTTACAATAGTTAATTTATTTGAAAATAAGTATACTTGAATTTGGCTATCATTGAGAAACATCAAATTTTCAAGATTTCCTGAAGAAATAATCTGAGCATTCTTTTTAGTAAAGAAGTGTAAGACATAAGGAGGAAAATATGAAATATAAGAAGTGATGTAAGTCAGAGGCTCGATGAAACAAAGCATTAATGAGGCATATATTGTTCTCAGTTGGAACAGAAAATCTACCCAGAGAAAAATTCAATGAAAGAAAAAATGGCCCAATATTAGGAAATCCCTTAAAAACATTTAAAATCTAGAATACATTGGGAATCAAGTATGGAAGATGGATATTTATTATTTCAAAGATAGAAGAAAATAAACTTAGAGCAAAGAAGGAAGAAGGGGTGAAATAATTTAAAATTCAAAATTTTAGGAGAAAAATATTTATATAACAAGGTGATGAATAAAACATAAGATGAACTAAAAAGTATAATAACTGTAAGCAAGTTTGGGCATGTAAGGCTAGAGTTCTAAATGAACTCAAATGGAATAAAAATCCTAATATTTGAGCCATAAGGAAAAAAATGTCCTACAAAACTAGATTATCTTTTTTTTCTGAAAGCAATTTTCATATTCATAAATTGGTTTTAACTTTTAGACACAAAGTAAAGGTAGAGCATGAACAATTTAAGACAGGGAGCACAATGCAAATGAAAGCAACCTTGACAATGTAAAGGTAAAGGTGTAACTGAAAAAGAAAAAAAAAAACTTAGAAGTGGCAGAGCAAATACCAAGAAAGCAATCTTGACATTAAAATGTGCATTTTCTGTGTGGGAATCAACAATGATGGAAAATAGCTCTTTCAGCATAATCTTGAAAGTTAAATGTAAAAGCAGCAGCAGAATTAAAATAAAATTGTAGAAGATTTTTTTTTCCAGAAGAGACTTACTTGAGTGGAAGTGGAGGTTTGAGAAATGTGAATTAAATCTTTACCTTCCCCAAAGAACATCCCTATCTGAACTAGAAAAGGTAATAATAGAATAAGATTTGTTTTTCAATTGAAGGAGAAACTACTTTTGAACTAACACAAGAACACCTTCTATGAGATGGGACTTGGAAGGAGGTGAGAAAGACATGAAGAGTTTATGCTTTTCATTACAGAATCAGCAGCACCTCTCCGAACTTAAATGTTTTGTCACAAAAATACATTAGAATAATAAAACTTTTACAATAAATTTCAGAATGAACGCACATGAGAATACTTGATAGGGTGATTTTGATGCTTGATTTGAGAGTTTCAAATATTTAATCCAATACTAGTTTTATTGTTAGGTATATTAAAGCTACTTCTCTTATTTAAAATTGGAACTATTTATTCTTTTTCTGTATTGTTGTGCTACTTTTTAATGGAGTTGATACTTTCACGTGTCTTCATTCTGACCTTACCAAATGAACAAGTCAAGGTACATATGGAAGAATTCTTAGAATTAAACAATTAAAAATCTCTGGTTCCATTAAAATTTCTCTGTTTCCCATATGTCTTGGCACAATATAAATGCTAATTAAAGTTTATACAGTTGTACACGGGGAACTGCGATGTACAACTGTAGTCCATGTACAATTACATAGATTTGTATACAATTCATATTTCTCCCTAGGAGCAGAAGGTTGTATGAAATGAAAATAGAAGATAATGATATGAGTGTGTCTGAAAAGTATAATTGTGCAATGCTTTGAAAGCACTTGTCAATCATAGTTCTCATTCTGTAAATACATTTCTAAGTCCAAATGTGTGTCTTTTCACTTTTTTTATTCATTGAACAGACACCCTTTATTCTACACACAGTTTTTGCAGTTAAATTATGACTGCAAATTGTCAGTATGAAGCAAAATTTATCAAGGGCATCAATAAATGCATAACTGAATTTCAGTGTAAGGGAAAAAATGGTCAAACATAAAAATAATCAGCTAAATAAAGGAGCAATTAAATTCCATGCCTGTAAAAGTGCAGGTGTAAAGTATAATGTGGCAGCTAAATCAGGAAATATTTGGCTCTTCATATCAAATTAAATTGATAGTTAATGCTTTTTGTATAATAATGAAGAGTTTGGCATATTTAGTTTATAGAAAATTCCTGCTTTATAAATAGGTTGGTATAGCTTTACTCCTATCCAAATAATCAGTAATATCAGACATGCTTTTCTCAGAAATAGTACAACTTCATTTTCTTCAATGTAGATAAATGTATCAAAATGTCTTTAGGGGTTTATTATGAAAAATCCTTAGAAAAAAATGGCTAAATATGTCTTTTATGAGAGGTTGTTATAAAATGATGAAGATATAATTAATATATTCACTTATTATTAAAAGAAGAAATCCAACACTTCTCTCATTTTCTAAGTAATAATATCTTATTAAAAGTGTGAATGTATGATGGATAAAATACTACTAATAGCATTATTAGTTAATAATGATATCTTTAGTATATTATGTACAAGAAGGAATTTTAGTTTGAGAATATATAAAGTAATAATCATTGATAAAATCTGGAGACTAAGCCACTAAATTATATTCATCTTCTTATTAGATTTTCCCTATGCATTCAATGAAACACAGAAGGTATACTATTAAAACCAATTATTTTAGCATTAAAATGCGATTCTATTTTTAGCTAATAGCCGATAGGAAATGCTTTACATTTATAAGATGAAAGATGAGGATTAACTTTCATTGTAATTCATATTTTAACTGGTTTAATCAAATAAATTTGACCTATCTAATTAAATGATACAAAGAAATTTTATAAGAAAGCATGCAAAAGTATCAGTAGGTTTTATCCACTACAAAATAAAAAAAATGTAAACTATCCCTGAAAATATAAAATTGTCTGATGACAATTCAACATATTAATATAATTAAAGAGATTTTCTAACTAATAAGAGTCCCATGGATGAGAAAACTGAAAAAAATGTTGCTTATACTGGATTATGGGCAAAGAGCCATATTTTGATGTTTGATATGTTTTACTAATATTCTTCTTGCTTTGTTCTCAGAAGACTCTCCTAAATAAAAATTTATTCTTTGACAATCAAGAGACATGTGAGAGTAATTAGTTGATGATATTTCCATGTTTAATCAAAATCTTAATGACATTCCTCATGGAAATAGAAAAAGCAGTCATGGCATTCATCCAGAAAAATAAGAGTCTCATACTAGCTAAAGCAATCCTTAGCAAGAAGAGTGAAGCAGGTGGCATCACTATATCAGACCTTAAACTATACTCCAGAGCAATAGTATCAAAAACAGCATGGTATTGGCACAAAAATGACTTGTAGACCAAAAGTACAGAATAGAGGACACATAGACAAACCCACATAACTACAATTATCTTATACTAGGCAAAGGAAGCAAAAACATACTTTGGGGAAAAGATAGTCTCTTCAACAAATGGTGCTGAGTAAACTGGAAATCCATATGCAACAAAATAAAATTAAACCCCTATCTCTCACCATGCACAAAACTCAACTCAAAGTGGATCAAGGACCTAGGAATCAAACCAGAAACACTGTGTCTAATAAAAGAAAAAGTAGGCCAAAATCTCTATCATGTCAGATTAGGCCCCAACTTTTTAAATAAGGCTCCTATAGCACAATAATTCAATGAAGATAAATAAATGGGATGAATTCAAACTAAAAAGCTTATTATCAGCAAAAGAAACAGTCAGTGAGGTGAATAGGGAGCCTACAGAATGGGAGCAAATTTTTACCACATGTACATCCAATAGAGCACTAATCTCTAGGATATATAAAGAACTCGAAAATCTAAGCACCAAAAACAAATAAACCAATCAATAAATGGGCCAAGATATAATCAAATAATAAACATGTGAAAAAACATTCAACATCTCTAGTAATTAGATAAATGCAAAGCAAATCTACTCTAAGATTTCATCTCACTCCAGTCAGAATGGCAGCTATTAATAATACAAACAACAATAAGTGTTGGCAAGGATGTGGGGAAAAAGGCACGGTCATACATTTTTGGTGAGACTGCAAATTGGTGCAGCCAATTTGGAAAGGAGTTTAGAGATTCCTTGGAAAACTGGGAATGGAACAACCATTTGACCCAGTTATCCCACTCCTCGGGATATACTTAAAGGACTTAAAACAGCATACTACAAGGACACAGACACATCAATGTTTATAGCAGCACAATTCACAATAGTTAAACTGTGGAACCAACGTAGATGTCCATCAGTTGATGAATGTGGTATATATACACAATGGAATACTATTCAGCATTAAAAGAGAATAAAATCATGGCATTTGCAGGAAAATAGATGGAGTTTGAGAATATAATACTAAGTGAAGTTAGCCAATCCCACTAAATCAAATGCCAAATGTTTTCTCTGACATAAGAATGCATATTCATAATGAGGTTGGAGAGAGAATGAGAGGATTAGAGAAACTCTAGAAAGGGCAAAGGGGGAAAGCCGAGGTAGGGGATGGAACGGGGAATAGGAGTAGAAAAGACTGTGGAATGAGATAGACATCAACCCTAAGTACATGTATGAAGACACAAATGGTGTGATTCTATTTTGTGTGCAAAAGATATAAAAAATTGTAATCTATATGTATAATATGAACTGAAATGCATTCTGATGTCATATATAATAAATTAGAGTAAATAAAAATAATTATATAACTAATATATATCTTATTGTGATTTGAATTCTTCATCAACCGTTCTAATATTGTTAACCATTCTAATATTTTTAAATTAATATTTTTCATGAGCACGATTTATGTTAAGTAGATGTAACATTATTTGTTATTGACTATGCTACAGGATGTCTATGTTTCTGTAAACATTTTTTTCTATTTCATATTTGTCATTATGCTTTTTTTAAAGAGAAATAGATTTTTTTTAATATTTTTTATTTTTTATAGTTTTCGGTGGACACAACATCTTTATTTTATTTTTATGTGGTGCTGAGGATTGAACCCAGCATCCCACACATGTCAGGCTAGCATGCTACCGTTTGAACCACATCCCCAGCCACTGTCATTATGTTTTTGAGTTAAGAATTAGTTTTATGTTTAGATAAACAAGTATTAATGACATTTCTTAAATCATAAAAATTATTGTCAATATTTTCATCTTTGAAATTTCTTAAATATTTATTTTTGCCAACTAAAAATTAAAACATTCATTTTCTTTATGATAGGATTCTATTTAGTCCAAAATATATGAGAAACATTCAGCACAATAATAAAAGATAGTCAAAACAGTAAAGAGATTAAAAAAAAAAAACCTTTCATTTTCTCCTAATTGCAGTCAGATGTGGTTATTCATAAACTAGAATGGGTTTTAAAACCACAAATCCTTGAGCAACTTGTGTGATCTAGAGTTTCTCAGAGGGTACAATAAAAATAACATCTTAGAATTGAAACTATACTATCCATTTATAAAGCTAAACGTAGCTACTTTAAAATAATTGAGTAAAATTAAGCTTAAGAAATATATTAATTGCTATATTGGAGCATATTAAGCACAATAATTAATATGTACTAAGCTATTGGTACATTTTAGATTGCTTTGTACAAGGTATTCTCTCTCTCTCTTATACATATTAACTAGAACTTGCTCAATAATCATGCTTATTTAATAAAAATCATGTCTAATTTCAGTGGACCACAATTAATGAAATTTATCCATAACTTTGAGAAAACTAGCCAATTTCTAGTTTGATACTTGTGTAGTTTTGCCCTATCCAAGTATCATAGCAGATTCTAAATTTATAGATGCTCTGAAGAAGAAATCAAACATAATCTAGGGACTAACAAGAAAATTGTTAAAAATGTTTTAATATAACTGATCAAGTAGTCAAAATATATGAGCAGAGCATGGTCGAGGAATATGGACTTCTTTAGTATGTACAAAACAGATCAAGTCACTTTTCAAATTTACTGAATGATATACTATATTTTTCATTTTAGTAAGAAACTTGGCTTTTCTTTTTTGCTCCCAACCCTGGCACACCTGCTGGCCTCTCTCCCCAAGATTACTTAGAGGTAGTCTACTTGAGTTTCCTAGGCTTAAGAGAGCAAGGAGAAGGGTGATGCCATCTCTCTCTTTCTCCTGATCAAAAGAAATGAATTAAGGAAAGAGGAAATAAGAACGCTTCTTCTCCTGGATGAAGCTGAGAGAGCTGCCTGTTACTATTTTATACTCGATAAGCAATATTATCAAGCTAAAGTTTTTAAAAAAATATAGATTAAAATTGTCATTATAGCTTTCTATAAAACATGACCATCTTTCACTGTCACTTTAAAATGTATAGCCTTTAATATTTTATTATTTTTGAGAATATTAATATCTCAAACATTGTAACAGAGACCGTTCATTACTTCCCCCAGATCTATTCTCCAATGTCTCTTTAGCAACAGAACCGACCCATACCTGGGTGAAAGAGGTATTTCTAAGAGTCTTTCTGCTATATGTGGCCATGTGACTAAATTTGGGCCATTGATTTATAAGGAAAGGGGTTTTATGGGAATTCTAGGAAATCTTATAAAGGTGTGGTCTTTTCTTCTTCCTCCTTTATTAGCTTGGCTACCTGGCATGTGAATGGACAGCTGAAATTATTGGGGATACTAAGAAATATGATTAGAACATAGAAGTGCTAGAGTTGACATGAGACAAAGCCTGGTTCCCCAGAGAGTGGTAGAAATGCCTAACCCATCTTGAATTCCTATTTCTGCAACTATTTGGGGGGAAAGACATAAACTCAGTCCTTGTTCAAACCACTATTATTTTGGATTTTTTTCCTATTTTATGCCACAAAACACAGTCCCTATCTGTTACAGAGAGTGAAGCCTATTTTTCCTAAACATATTTTGGACCAGATGGAAGTATTAATTCAAGTGTTCTCATTATTAATTATACAATATATGGCATACTAATCATTCAAAAGGTTAATTCAAAAGATTGTGCTAGATTTTTAGAAAATTCTGTTAATTCTTGTCTGACCCAAGAACAATCTCACGTGTATAAGTTTTTGTAAAATTTAAATATATGCACTAATTTCAAAACCTGGTATAATCATTTCATTCTAAAAATATATTCTGTCAATTAATAAGGTGATTACAATCCCATAATTGTTTTGCTATATTTAAAACTGAATGGATATAAATTTCAAAAGATGCCAGCAAGGGACAACAGACAGATTGTTCTCCCTTTTGGGAGCAAATTCTTTTCAGGTTCATGAACTCAATTTTGATTGTTTGATATTAGTAGGGTCTTTCTTCATATTAAGTGCCCCAGATAGAAAGACACATATACATAGAAAACATCATGGAAAATGGAAAACAATGCACTTTGTTTTTAGGCTTACACTGCTAAAGTCTCCCACCAAAAGGCAGTGATCCTCATATCTGAAGTAAAAGCACATGCATTGACATTCAAGGACTAGACAGCTCTTCTAATCATTCTTTTACTTAATATGAGCTCTAGGGAATCAGAATCTTCCCCAGGAAGTCAAACTTTAATTATTAAACTTCCTATTTCCTTTAGAATTTGAAAAAAAAAGATTCCCAAGAACATAGCCATTTGCCATATAATGACTCCAGTTATGGATAATTAGACTCAACATTTGCAATACCACATTATAGAGTTTTCTTTTTCTGCTGTGGGAGAGGGAAGGGTGACCATAAAAAGACAGAAAAGGACCTGAAAGAATGTTGACACTGGTGACTCCATGTGTGATTCAGAATCCACTTGGTTCTGTGTTAACACCTCTGAACTTGCTGTCAAAAGGAAAAAATTTGCTGAGTGGGAACATCTGAGTATTATAAAAACTAAACTATTTGCTAAAACAATGCATGATCTAAGTTGGTATATGGTAGATCAATTAACTATAAAAGTTAATTTATCCTCCAATCATAATTATTGACAAGCATCCTACATAACTCACAAAAATTTCATTTTTTATACCCTTGAAAGAATGGAAGAGATATTCTAAACCCCTTTCTTTTGGATACATTTTGGTTTCTGCTGAAATATGTTCTCTCTGAATTACAATTTGAAGACCCCCAAATAAATGACTTTTTTTGCATCCAAGTGTCTTTAAGCTCTGGATAACAATGGGGAAATATATTGTTGAAACTGGACACAGGGACACATGCCTATAATCTTAGAAACTTGGGAAGCTGAGACAAGAAAATCACAAGTTTGAGGTAGGCCTCAGCAATTTAGTGAAAATCTGTTTCAAAATTTAAAAAAAAATAAAATAAAAAAGGAGATTTGGGCTGGGGGATAGAGCTCAGTGGAAAAGAGCCCTGAATTAAATCCCCAGTACCATTAAAAAAAAAAAGCCAAAGAAATCACTGAACCTGATCCTCTCTGCCAGGCCAGTTCTGATTTTAGTAGCATTTAGGCTTAACTTTTGAACTAAACAGTAAAGATCAGTTAACTATCAAGAAAAAAACTAGTATGATCATATACACATACTTGTTTTCTACATGTTATTGCTATGTTATAGACAGTTGGGGCCAGGGAACATGAGATTTAACTGTTATCCAGAACTCTCTGATCACCATATTAAATTACCTGAAGACCAGAAATTCATCTTACAAACTATGCCTTAATCTTAAAAATTATTTCTCAATAGACAACAGAAAATTATTTCCACAATTATGCCTTATTGCACTGTTCACATATCATTGAAGAATTTTGCAGAGTGCAAAAGTATGGCAGATGAATGCAATAAAAAAAAGTAAAAGACTTCATGAGAAAAATATATATGGTCATTAAGTTAGCACAAATGATTCTGAGTTCTAAAGAAACTAAATCATGAAAAATCTATAATCCAAAATAGATTAATATCCATACATTATTTCCAGAGGACAACTAAATCAGATTTCCTTATCTCTCTCTTCCTTTCTTTTTGCTATGGTTATTGAAGCCAGGGACACTTAACCACTGAGATATCCACATCCTGTTTTTTTTAATTTTTATTTTAATTTTTTTTTCTGTTGCCATTTTGTTTTGAGAAAGGGTCTGACTAACTTACTTAGGGCCTTGCTAAATTGCTGAGCATGGCCTTGAACTTGTGATCCTCCTGCTTCACCCTCCAGAGCTGCAGGGATTACAGTGGGCCACTGAGCCCACCCTAAATTTGATTTTTTTTAAATTCTGGGACGATTGTGTAAATAAAGCCTGATCTAAGAAATCAAAATAGTGGTCACCTTTATGATGACCTTAGCATCTCAAAAATTAAGTGAACCCAATTTCAATCTCTAATGTGACTCACTTTCCAAATTCCTCCCAAATCAATCTGTTGTAATAGATATCCTACCACAAAACATAACTTTTAATCTCAGCATTATTGCACCCATGGATACATTTCCTAAGCAAAAGGGGTGTTGTAATACACAGATGTCTACTGTAAAGGATAGCATTGTTGTTAGTGTTGCTGTGATGTCATGATAAATGGTAAGATATGATAACAAGAGAGGAGAAACAATCTTTGTTTTTGGATGTCCTGGATTCTGTTCAGTCTAGGCTAACGTAAAAGGCAAAGAACAGATGGCAATAAAGGATAATAAGTAATGCTTGACTGATCTGGCTTCCTATATTGAGGTCTAGCTGACCTGTATCAGAAAAGAATAAAGACAGGAAATAAGAAGGTAATGTACCTTATTCAAAATGTTGGAACTTCTTATTCTATGAATTTGAAAGAAAAAAGGGCAAAAATGAGAAAATCATGTTTATTACACAATGATACTTCCTATCATCAGCTACACTTAAATTACATCTTCTACATTAAAATTTAAAAATTAAAAAGCAATTGCCAAGAATGAAAGGAGGTCATGAGGCCATTGAAGAGAGAAAACATTTTCAAATAAGGCATCTCAGAGGTCTGAAATCTATTTTTGACTTTTAACTATCCCTGTATAAATACATAGAGTAAAAGAAGAAGAGATAATTTTCAAAACCCTGTACAAGCAGAAAAAAAATTAAAATATGACTATAAATTAATAGGCCCAATACAGTTGCACAAATCAGAAATACTATCTGAGGTTAAAAAAATCTAAAGAGTTATTATTGTTATGATCATCTACCTTTCTATGATTGCAAAAATTCGCAAGTAATTTTAGTCATTTATTTATGCTTGATTTCATATATCATAAGCCTTTCTTTATTGTTTGCTGAGGGAAAATAGCAAAAGGATTGTACAGCATAAGCTTCTACATGATATTGACTTAATCTTTACACTAGTGGGGGGTGTAATTACCACCTAATTATTTTTAGTGAAGAACTTTTTCATAATTGAATTGCAAATTATACATATACTTAGTGGGTTTGATTTTCTCATTTAGAATAAAGTAATTTTAATAGATGACATAATTAAGCTAAGACATTCAGAGGTTTAAGAATAGATGCTGGCTCATAGATGTTTGTTACATGAATCTATTAATTTTATGTTTTAAGTCATAAATTTGAAGAGTAAAACTTATCCAAAGATATATTTGAAAACATTTAAAAATAAAAATGATTGTCTCACCGCTTTCTTTTGCTGTTTTGTTGTTTTTCTGAAGACATGCCTTACTTCTGTCTTTTTTTTTAAGTACTGTGATTACCAATGAACAGTTAATAGTAAATCTGGCAAAATTTCTCTTATCAGTTTCAGAACTTTAATTGCTTTATATTTTTTATATCCAGCCTATAACCAGACTTGCATACTCTTTTATTTACAATTAATAAGATTATACTATAATTGAGATCATATCTCATTTTTCACATATTTTAAAATTTGCTACTATATGCTTTTTATACCAATATAGCATGATTGTATGTGTATAATGTATGTGTTTTCTTTTTAAAAAATATTTTGAGATGTAGATGAGCACAATACCTTTATTTTATTTATATGTAATTCTGAGGATTGAACCCAGTGCCTTACATGTGGTAGGCAAACACTCTACCACTGAGCTATAACTACAGCCCATGTGTGTTATTTTATATCTTTCCATTTCTAAATTAAAACGAGTTAGAAGCATATAAAAATATAAAATGTAAACAAGGGTGAAAAATTAGAAAATAAGTTATCATGTTACTAATAAAATGGAGCTACATTTGACAAGATATATGTTTTTCCTTTAAAAAGTCATAAATCCCCATTATATATTAAAGATGAGATTCATAAAAGTTAAAAGACTTGTTCATGGTAATTTGGGAATGGTATGCTGAAAAAAAGACTAAATATTTAATCTAAAATACTATTGATAAATTATAACAAATAGGTGTTTCCAGAACATTCCATCCAACAGATGGAGAATACACATTCTTCTTAACTTTGTATGAATACTCTCTGGAATGAGTTCTATGTTAATGTTATGCCAATAAATAAGTCTTACGACATTTTTTAAAAATGAAAATAATATGGTATCATTTCTGACCACAATGAAATGAATGTGGATATCAGTATCAGGAGGAAGTCTGGAAACATTATAAATACATGAAAATTAAAATATATGCTCCTGAACTACCACTGGGTCATTGAAGTAATTAAAAGAGAAATAGGAAAGCTTACGGAGATAAATGAAAATGGAAACACAACATAATAAAACTTACAGAATACAGTAAAAGCAGCTGAAAGAAGAAAGATATACTAATCAACAGATTGCTATCTTAAGGAAGTAGAATGATCTCAAATGAACAAACCAACATTTACCTAAAGAAAATAGAAAAATAACAAACATAACCCCAAATTGGCAAAAGAAAAGAAAGAATAAAGATCACATCAGAAATAAATAAATGGGTGCTAAAAACAACACAATAGGTTGTTGAAACAGAGTTGGTCTTTTGAAAAATCAAAAAAAAAATAGCAAACTTTTAGCAAAAATAAGAGAGGATTCAAACAATGAAATCAGAGATGAAAGTTCAGACACTGCAACTGATACCACAGAATACAAATAACTATATGCCAAGGAACAAGATAATTCATAAGAAAAGGTGAATTCAACAAAATTGAATAAAAAAAATAGAAAACCTGATCAGACCAATAATGAGCAATGAGACTGAATCAGTAATACAAAATCTTCCATCAAGGAAAAGCCTAGGACTGATAATTTCACTGTGAAACTGACTACCAAATACCAATTAATTAATACCAATTTTTCTTTAATTATTCAAAAAACTTAAATAAAAAAGAGAATGAAGTTCTTTCAAATACTTTCTGAGGCAAGCATTACCCTGATACTAAAACCAGATAAGGTCTTGCTCTCCCATGAAAGAAAGTGATTTATTGCCCACTATCCCTGATAAACATAAAAAAAAACATAAAAATTCTAAACAAAATACTACCAAACCAAATTTAACAACATATTAAAAAGAATCATTCACTCTGATAAAGTGGGATTCATGACTGAAATACAAGGGTGGTTCTGTATATGCAAATAAACACAAGTGATATGCCACCTTAATAGAATTAATAATAAGAAATAAACTTAACCAAAGAGATGAAAGACATCTGCAATGAAAACTACAACACAATGATGAAAGAAATTGTCGAGTATACAAATAAATGGGAAAATGTTTCATGTTCATGAATTAAAAAAATGATTATTATTAAAATGCCATATTACTTAAAATAATGAAGAGATCAAATACAATATACAAATGCAATTCTTCACAGAAATAGAAAAACAAAAGTTCATACATAAAAACAAAAGGCTCCAAATAGCCAAAGCAATTCTAAGCAAAAGGATCAAAGTAACAGGCATTACACTATTTTATTTAAAAATATAAAAAGGCTCTAATAATCAAAACAGTATGGTATTGACATAAAAATGACAAAGACCAATAGAACTGAAAAAAGACCCCAAAAGTAATTACACACATTTACACCCCACATATTATTGAAGGAGCCAAGAACCCACAATGAAGAAAGAACAGTGTCTTCAAAAGAAAAAAAAATGTTTCTGGGTAAACTGATATTCTTGTGTAAAAGAATGAAACCAGATCCCTACCTCTTTATAGTTCTAGTCAGTTTTCCTGCCACTGTGATCAAAAGACCTGATAAGAACAATTTAGAGGAATGAAAGTACACTTGTGACTCATGATTCCAGAAGTCCGAGTCCATTGACGGCTCACTCCATTGTTCTGGGCTGGAAGTGAGGCAGAACATCATGCATAAAGGTGTGGTAAAAAAAAGTAGCTCAGAACATAGGCATCAAGGAAGCATAGAGAGCTCTGCTACCAGAGACAAAATATATTTCCCAGAGGCATGCCCTCAGTGACCTATCTCATCTATCCACAGTCTACTTGCCTACAGTCACATCCAGTTAGTCCATTCAAGTAGATGGATGCACTAATTAGGTCAAGGTTTTCATAAGTATTACCCTGATACTAATCATTTCACCTCTGAATATTCTTGTATTGTCTCACACATGAACTTTCGGGGCTCACCTCATAACTAAACCATAACATTTACAAATATCAACTCAAATAATTCAAAGACAAAAATGTAAGAATTAAAATTTAAACTGCCAGAAGGAAACATAGGGAAAATACTTCAGGACATTTTTCAGGGCAATATTTTTTTTGGATATGACCCTAAATGCACAAGCAACAAAATCAAAAGTTGACAAATGGGATTAGAGCAAACTAAAAAGATTCTGTACAACAAAGACAACGAACAAAGAAACAACCTATAGAATTATGGGAAATATTTGCAAACTATGTATCTGTTAATATCTAGTATATATAAGGAACATAAACAAATCAATAGCAAAACAATAAATAAGCCAATTTACAAATGGGCTAAATATATGAACAGACATTTCTCAAAAGAATACATACACATGAAAAAAGTTCAATATCAATATTTACTAAGGAAATGCAAATCAAAACCAGAATGAAATACCACCGGACTCCAGAAAGAATGGCTATTTTCAAAAAGACAATAAATAAATAAATAAATAACAAGTGCTGGCAAGGATGTGGATAAATATGAATACTTGCACACTGATGATAGAAATATGATATGGAAAACAGCATTGGAGCTTTCTGAAATAACGAAATAGCATTGCCATATAATCTATCAATCCCAATGTGTGTGTGTGTGTGTGTGTGTGTGTGTGTGTCCGTGTCCCAAAAACATAAAATCAATAGGTTGAAAAGACTCATGCACTTCTATATCTATTAAAGTCATATTCACAGTAGCCAGCAGGCTATGGATTCATCTGAAGTACTCATCATCAGATGGATAAAGAAAATGTTGTGTACATATACATATACATACACGAATGGATACTATTCAGACGTAAAAGCATGAAATCCTGTAATTTGCAATAGCATGGATGGACATACAGGACATTAAATTAAAGGCAATAAGCACTGAAGAAAAATATATCATTACATAGCATTATATCCTCATAAGTGGAACCTAAAAATGTCACCTAAAAATGGAAGTTCAGAGCAGTAAACTGGTTACCAGAGACTGGGGAGAATGAGCTTATGTAGAGGGGAGGTGGTTTATCAATGAGGACAATGTCTTTCGTTCGTTCCTTCCTTCCTTCCTTCTTTCCTTCCTTCCTATACTGGGGATTGAACCCAGGGCCTTGTCTATGTTAGGCAAATGCTCTACTACTGAGCTGTATCTTCAATTCTACAATTGTATTTTTGTTTGGAGGTATAAAGTATTTCGTGGCACACTAGGGTGAATATAACTAAAAATAATATGTTATGGCTTTCAAAATAATCAGAAAGAATGAATCTTAGTAACTTTCCATAAGAAAATTATAAAAGTTTCAGGTGATGATGTACTAATTATGGTTAGTAACCATCCAAGGTTTAGATGAATCCAAATATCACATTGTGTGTCAATTGAAAAAGTAAAAATAAAATAAAATACTACTAAATTTAATTAAGAAAAAAATTCAGATTTTAAAAACACAGTACCAGTCACTAAAATTATTACATTTCTCTTACCAAACTGCTGTTATTTTAAAATATTTTCTCATTGAGTCTTTTTTTAAAAATTTTTACAACATATGAAGAATAAATTTTCTCTTATGTCTACCTTGTGTTTCAATATATTTTTTCAAACTACTTTCATTGTGGAATTTTTATTTCTCATTTTGGCAGTTTAATATGACATGCTTTGGAGTGCTCATTCCTGTGTCTATCCTTACTGAGGGCCACTTACCTTCATGTATACATATGCTGATATCTTTCATAATTTTTGAAAATTCTCAGCCCCCTTTGAATATTTTTTCTCCCCATTTTCTCTCTTTTTCTGGGAATTTAATTACATTTGTGATAAGCTGTTTGACACTGTCCCAAATATCTTGAATATTCTTGTGTTTTATATTATGCTTATTTCTACTTCAGTTTGATTTTCATATTTTATTGTGAGGTTATCTAGTTCACCAAATATTTTTTCTGAGATTTATACTTTTATCTACCCAGTCCCAAAATTATTTCAGCATTTTGTAAACACGAAGGGAAATAACTATCAATTTTAAAAGTATCAAGATGGAAAAAAAAGTTCATTCTCCACTATTATTCAGTTTTGACACATACCCACACACGTGTACACACATACACAATACATGTATTTATGTATGTATCTAGCTATCTCTACCTATTTACGTATTTTTCTGGATCAGTATTATCAGATTCTTGGTAAAATACAGTTGAAAGATGATACTACCAAACTCTATGCTTGACAAAAATAAATGGCAGTTATTAGTTAACATTATTAATTTAATTATTTTAAATAGTCTTCATAATGTCATAACCAAATGAATCCATATACATTTTTATAAATAGATACGTGTGGAAGATATATTTTACTGAATATGGGAGCCAAATTTATGTTGTTTAGGTTATTGAAAAACAGTATGCATGAGTGTGTGTGTGTGTGTGTGTGTGTGTGTGTGTGTGCGCGCGTATTATACAAAATAGATCTCACATAGCAAAAATTCATTGGAAATCTCTTTTTTACACTCCCTCAAATATGATTCAGTTGGTGAAAAAAAATAACCCTTAATATTTTGGATGTGTAAAAATCTTGGTAATTCCCTATGATTAAGTTAAAATTACACTTACATTTCTGAATAATAACCATGTGCTTTACAAATCTTATATATAAAGTGATGAGGAACTAAGAATAGTTTCAAAATTACAACTGGTTGCTTTAAGTGAAGCATATCATATTAAAACATATAAAGTGACATATATTCACCAATTTATATGGACTTGTAGTCCCAAATGCTGATATACAGGACAACACTTTGGATAGCCATTTGTAGTGGAACATATTTTAATGTCAGAAATGCTGTTGGCATGTTTCTTATCTAGGAACATGTTCTTAGAGAAGTCCAGCAATATTAAAAGATTTCCAGAACATGAGGTTGCAGTATTATTTCTAATAATAAATCAGATTATTCCAAAAGAGCTTTAAAGTTGCTGAAATTTTGAAATATTTCCTGTTTGAATAGTTTTCGTTTTGATGCTCTGTGTAGTATAATAGAGACAAAATTGTTAAATTTCTCAATCATTATGCCTTAGCATAAACCTGGATTAAGGACAGAGACAGAAAACTCACAAATCAGATAATGAAAAGTAGTAAAGTAACTTATGAAAAATGCCAAATTTTATTATTTTGCTTGTTTTAAAAAAATTACTGTGAATATTATTTTTCAATTTGAATATCCAATTAATGGGCAATATTGACTAAATCTTTATAGTAGAAACATAGACATTTTGAATTTGTCCTAGGTTTATCTTAATTTTATATAAGAAATGTATTACATATATAGCTAACATATGCATATAAATCATCTTTTCTATGTCTACTTTAATGGAAACCATGGAAATTGTGTAGTTTTTAAAAAGATTGACTTGTAGTCATTACAAAAATCTGTACCTTATATACATAAATTCAAATGTAATGTATTATGTATAAGTATTGGAAAAAGGCAAGAAAAGATATATAAACTTCATTAATCACTGGAAAGCAAGAGGCAGAATTGTCTATATTTGTTGATGACCTGATTTTCTGCTTAAAAAATTACAAGAGCTCTGTAACCAAACTCATAGAAATGATAAACAAGTTCAGAAAGATTATAGAATAGAAAATCAATACATCTAATTAGTCATATTACTCTATACTGAAAAAAAGAGCATATAGATTTTTAGTATACTTAAAATGTGTAGAATGTGCCCATTTTAAAAGTTACTAAGTGCTTCTTAAAAAGTCAAAGACCTAATAAATATAAAGACTTTGTGTTTTAAATTTGAAGATTCAACATGGCAAATATGTCAATTTTCCCCAAATTAATTTATAGGTTTAATATTAACTTCTAGCAATGTCCCAGGAAAGAATTTACAGTAAATAATCTAATTTTGCATTTTATAAGGAAATTCATAGAATCTAAAATAGCTTAAAATATCATAATAAGAATAAAGTGGAGAAGCTGGGGTTGGTGGTAGAGTGCTCACCTAGCATGCTTGAGGCACTGAGTTTAATCCTCAGCACCACATAAATGCAAAATAACAATTTTGTGTTCAATTTAAAAAACTAAAAAAAAAATACAGTGGAAGAAATCATACCATATCTTAATATAGTTTTGGTACTCAAAGATTGTGTGGACACCAATGCAATGGTATTTGAGGTAAGGTCTATAGAAGGTGATTAAGTCATACTAGCAGCCTTCAATAAGGGTGCTAGTGACCTTATAAAAGAGTTATAAGACAACCGTTCCTTCTACACCACATGAGCCCATAGAAAGCATATTTATGTTTAAAAGACTGTCCAGACACTAAATCTGCTGGCATTTTCATCTTAAACTTTCCATCTCCAATGTTGTAAGGAATAAACTTCTTTTGCTTATTAATTACCTGGTTTAAGGTATCTTTGTTATAGCAATTGAATGGATTTATGGTTGGGAAATAACATAAATCAATAAAGTAGAATATCAAAGTCAGAATAAACATATATGTCTTATTGATTTTTGATAAAAGCACCAAGAAATTCTGTGGGTAAGGAAAAAAGTAATGACAAAATAACTAAACAAATGTTAACTAAAGAATAAAACTTACTTGAAACTTTACATCTTGCCCCAAAATTAACTTTAAATGAATTATAGATTGATATGCAAAACATAAGAATTATAAGTGTTTGTAAAAATAATAAAGGAGAAAAATTTGAAAGCAAGGAAAAGACAAAACGATCTTTTAGAATGAACAATAATAACATAACACATAAAAGGAAAAACTGGTTAATTGAACTTGCTAATTATTTGGTATTTGAAACTTTTGTTCTGTAACAAACAAGTGAAAAGAATAAAAGGACCTATGAAAGACTGGGATAAAGCATTTTCAAATCATATATGTGATTGAAGGCTAACACAAATACCTTTTAAATGCTCTCAAAACTCAAGAGGAAATAAAACAATAATCTAATTAGAAAGTGAGCAAAAGATAAAAACAGGCATCTCAATAATGATACACAAATGGCACCCACAAATATTGGTGAGTTTGCAGAGAAACTGTATAACTCATACATGCTGTTGAAATATTAAATGTTACAGCCATTCTAAGAAAAAGATTGGTATTTTCATAAAATTTACCTTACACAATTACCATATTTAATTAACATAAGACCCAGTTATTGCATTCCTTACCATTAATCTAGATAAATGAAGGTTTATATTCAGTCACAGACCTGTACATTAATGGTCATAGCAGTTTGATTTGTAAGATCCTAAAACTGAAATTTTTCATGTGCCTGTCAAGTGGTGAATGGTATAACAAACCATGACATGTCTATGCCAGGGAATATGACAACAATAAATAGATACAACCAAGGTATAAGTTATTCCCATCTTGTGTCCAACCACCTCTCCCACCACCTATTCTACATCTAATCCCTGGAAACCATTGATCTTTTCTCTATTTGCAAATGTTATGTAATAAGATGTAATATAAACAAAATTATACAGTATAGAGCTTTTTTTTAATTCACTTTCCCCAGTAAAATTTCCTGGAGATTCATCCAAGATTTTTGTTATTATTAACCCCATTTCTTGTATTGAAAACACTGGCCAATACTTACTTAAAAATATGCATAGAGATTTTACTTTAATCTTATTGGTTATACTAAATATTCTACAAAGACATGGCTACCTTTAAATATATATGTGTCTGGGGATGTGACCCTCTGGTAGAGTGTTTCCTTAGCATGTATGAGGCTCAAGGTTCAATCTTTAGTATCACTAAAAATAAACAAAAATAAATAAATAAATGCATATATGTGTATATGTATTCAAATATATATTATGTTTCATACTGTAAAATTTATATAATCATAATATTTTATATTCAGAGATATAAATCAAAGAAACAGTGGAAATATCTGTGTGATAGGGACATGGGAACGTTTATTTTGTTGGTATTAAGCACTTCCAAATATACAATCTGTTCCATTTAGTAGATTATCCTATAAATATATTAAATAATTTCTCACATTTGACTTGAAATTTTTTATTGAAGGGGAAGTGATTTAAATAACTCTAGTTTATAAACATAACTTAATTTAGATTCTGTGAAGGTACACAAATGATGTAGAATGATGTAGGGCAATAGCAGTACCATGTACTTGTCCATCCACCCACCCATAATTATTTTGTCCATCAGTATTTTTCCCATACACATCTGAATTAATTGCAGAGAAGGGCACTTACCAATGATAATTTCCTTTACAGCCATCATCCTACAATATGTCTATTATTACATTATACTGTCAAATAAATATATCATGTCAAAGCCTATTTTAAATTGTTGACAAATTGCTATTTTTTGGACAGCTTCAGGATTTTTTTTTGCCCAGAGAGATGGTTATTGTAGGACTCTCTGAAAACATGCCTGTGTAGGCAGTCTTTTTTCTTTGTCTTTTTTTTTTTTTTTTTGGCCTAACTGAGCAATGACATTATAGATTGTGACAAGTGACCTGTGAACAGTGGGACTGAAGTTTAATCACTATTTTGATGTTTTGCCTATTATGTGTGTCACTTAAAACAAATACTGACTGTTACTCCTTTCATGCTTATTCAGAACACTATATTTATAAACCAAAACCATATGCCAAAAATGAGCCAGATCTGCACAGAATAATTGAATAAAGATACAGTTGTTACTAAGGTGATAAAACAACTTTTCTATTATTAATATGTATGAACTTAAAAAAAACCTCTTAGTTGTTCATAGCATTTACAAAACAGGCATACAACCATTTAACTATACTGCACACATAGTAGGAAAAATCACAACACATTCTATAATGCCAAGTTCTTGAAGAATATTAGTGACAGGTTTATTTAAATCATAAGAAGTCAAAGACTAGCATGTGAATCAATGCACAATAACTGAAAATGATAGAACTAAGAAATTAATACAACCAAGAGTTTTTTTGGGTGTGTTATGATTTAGATATAAGGTGTTTCCCAAAAGCTCATGTAGGAGACAATGCAAGAATTTTCAGAGATTGAATGACTTGGTTGTGAGAACCCTAACTTAATCAGCATTTTCATAATCAGTATGGATTAACCAGTGGTAACTGTAGGCAGGTAGGGATGGTTGGGGGAGGTGCATTACTGGAGGGTGTCTTTAGGGTTTATACTTTGTCCCTGGTGAGCAGTGCTCTCTCTTTCTCTGCTTCCTGGTGGCTATGTCCTGAGCTGCTTTATTCCTCTATACTTTTTCACCCTGATGTTCTGCCTCACCTGGGGACCAGAGCTGTGTAAATTGGCCTTCAATGAACTGAGATCTCTGTATATGACTTCAGAAACTAGATTTCTATCATGTAAATTCATAGTTTTATACCTGAAAAGAATCTTAAATGTCACAATCTCTTTTTATTCAACAATTGCATTACATGAAACATGAAAAATTAAAATGATTTACTTAAATCATTCTAGTAAAATTAATTATTTCTATGTCTGCTAATAAACTATGTCACTTTGGGCATCAAAAGTCACCTATCTAACTACACATGTGTAATTATACCTATACCTGTAATTGTTACCTGTACCTGCACCCACATCTACACCTGTATCTATACCTATACAATAAATCTAATGTTGTCTATATTATGAAGGCTTTGAAGAATTAACAACTGATGCCCTTTTCCAGACTCAATGAAGGGTTTGGGTCTGTGTGTAACACAACTAATTGCAGAACTGAATCTTTGTTGAACAAAAATTTTGTCTTCAAATTATGTATTTGCTATGGATTAAAGATAGAGTGTACCCCAAAAAGTTCATATAAGAGACAATGCAAGAAAGTATAGGGATTAAATGATTGGGTAATAGAATTTTAACCTGATCAGTGCATTAATTGCCTTAAATGGATTGAATGGGTGGTAACTATGGGCAAGTAGAGTGTGGCTAGAGGAGGAGGGACATTGGGGAACATACCTTTGGGGTTTATCTTCTTTTCTTCTGAGTGGAGCTCTCTCTGTCTTTCTGCTTTCTGGTGCCATACTTCCAGCTGCTTATCCTCCACCACAGGCTTCTGCCATGATGTTCAGTTTTATCTCAGGCTCTGAGGAATGGAGATGGATGTCTATGGACTAAGATCTCTGTAACCATGAGCCCCAAATAAATTTTTCTCCTCTAAAATTGTTCTTGCAAGGTCTTTTGTTCATAGCAGTGAAAAAGTTGACAAAGCAGTACTGTTTCTCCCACCATACTCTTTTTATACATTGTGCTGCCAGTAATAACTATACTAAACATATTTTTTAAATTTATTATTATTATTATTATTTATTTTAGGGAGGATGAGTCTTGCTATGTTGCCCATGTTGACCTTGAATTCCTGTGTTCAAAGAGTCTTACTGCCTCAACCTCCAAGTATCTGGGACTATAGACCCTTGCTACCACACTTGGTTATGTTCATTGATTTTAAATGATTCATAATTGATGTAAATGATATAGTCACATGCCACAGGAACATTTGCATCTTAAAAACACTTTTATAGGCCATACATCTGAAATTATAAGGCTTTCATTTTTCATGAGAAAAATCTTAGCATAATCCCCAATTCTGATCTTTACATTATTTAATAGATTAATCAATTCAAATTCAAAAGATCACTAATTCTATTTTTAGACATTCCTGAATATATATAAACTAAGATGAGGAGACCATTTGGTATTATGTAATTTTAGTACACCAATACATACATATACAAAATATATAGCCATCCATGCTAACACCAAAAGACTAAAGAATGGTTTTAAAAATTCAAGTCACACTTTAGGAAAAGAAAACAAACCGGGAATAGTAAACCAAACAGCAATTTTCTGGCCCATTTGATTATAAAAGACTGAGACATTCAACTGTGTAAACTAGAGAAAAGCTGACAGTACCTTAATTAAATTAATACTACTAGTGACACTCCGATAGTGTCCATGTCAGGGTATAAGTTCTTACAACATCAAATAAAAGTGATAAACTTCCCCAAGGACCTAGTGTAAGTTCTTCTAGTGGGGATTAGTTTATACAAAATTACTCATGGGGTGTCTCATTTAAATTACTTAGAATCAAAGTGAATGTGTTCTAAGCCAAAACATTTCTCCCACCTGCTGCACAGGCAAAGAAGAGGGAGAAAGGATTCTAGAAATTTTAACTGAAAAACACTGGCCAGATCTGTTGTTTTGGAGTAAAAAACTTTCCCATTTTTTAAAGGTTTATATATAATGACTTAAAATATCTTGAAGGATACCATATCGCTGATATAAATATCAGAAAATGACTTTCAAAATGACAAATCATTTAAAAACATCTATGGAAAGCTTTTATAGTTATCAGGATTCCATAGCAAGTTTTGCCACTTCAGAAAAAATCATACATGGTTGTAAATAGCTTAGTGGTAAAGCACTTGCCTAGCATGCCTGAGGTCCTGGGTTCAATCCCTAGCACTAAATTAACAAAATAAAGGTATTTTGTGTCCATCTGAATCTAAAAAAATTTAAAAATAAAAAAAAATAAAAATATTACAGATGACGTGTAAGTTGAGAACTTTGATTTTCTGTCCATGGCCCTCTTCAATTCTCTTGAGAAATAGGGTCTAGGCTTGTCAAAACAGAATATGTCGGCCATAATCATGAATGCTCCTGAGCTTTGAGGAAAATTATTCTTATACAACCAAGTATTACTGTGACCCTTGTCCCTCACCACTGAGATGTGCTGGAACCGCTGGCAGTGTGAAGAGAGTAAGCCCAGGCAGTATGACAGACTGATGAGATGACAAAACACTGTCAGGTGGGCTAGCTTTCAGACTCCAGAAACTTAGACTAAAGAAACCTGACAGCTTTTACCACACATACTAGGTTCCTGCTGCTTCCCTGTGGTTACATGTTCATAACCTTAAAAGAGATAAATAGGGTCAAGCTATGCTGAAAGTTTATCTAGAAAGACATAGTTCAGAAGTGGGTTCACAAAGCTGAAGAATGTAAAATATTAAATATTTATAAAGAAGTTAGTGATTACGTTACTGTTTTAATAAGACTCCCCAGGATCCATCTGCTCTTAACACATGAGTTTCAATTGCTTTTGACTATAAAAAGAATTATTTGGTAAACTTCTTTTTAGTTAGGATCTCCCAAAGACTTCTTGATACTAATGCGTATACAAAAGCATTGCCTTAGTGCTTACCATTCCCTGCTAATGTTATAGGGTTATCTAGTGAGCCTTTTCACAGTACCAGGTCCTGTGATAGAGAAGAAGAAAAAGGCAAACTGAAATTTTATAAAACATCTGCAATACCACTGATCCCAGCAGCTCCCGGAGGCTGCAGCAAGAGGATTGCAAGTTCAAAGCCAGCCTCAGGAACTTAGTGAGGTGTTGAGGAACTTAGAAAGACTCTGTCTCAAAATAATTATTGAAAAAAAAGTAGAAAAAAAGGACGAGGGATATGCTTCAATGGCTAAACACCCCTGTGTTAACAAAACAAAAAATCAGGAAGTCAAATCAGTCTAGTCAATCTTGTTTCCCTTTGTATGAGCCCCTCCCATTGGAAAACTTTCATCTGTTTTGCCACATAGATATATATTTCTTTACTCCATCCATATGTCTAATTAAGTTTTTTTTTAAGAATGCTTTTGTTTATTTATTTATTTTAAACAGGAGGTTAAGCTTTTTGAGCATTAATTTCCAGTATATATAAAGAACTCAAAAAACAAATAACACAATCAGTAAATAGGCAAAGGAAGTGAACAGACACTTTCAGAAGAAAAAAAAACAAGTGTTTATAAATATATGAAAAAGGTTTATCTCTACCTTACCAGAGTTTTAGTAAAAAGATCAAAGAACATGCCATCTGCAGGCTCCTCAGATTCTCCCTTTGCTTCAACATTTTCTCCTCAGCTGGGTCAACAGTGGAGAGGGGCAGGACCTCCTGCTGATTTGGCATCAGATGCTGGAGGAGGTCCACCAACCCCAATATTGTAAATAAGACTCCCAAAGTTGACATTGGCCAGGGCCTTTGCAACAAACCAGGTCATAAAGGTCCAACATTTACAACAGCTGCTTTAATGAGGGCATTGATTTTATCCTCTATATTGGTAACCTCAGCTGTCCCAGATTAGGGAAGATTGGATACAGACCACTAGGAGACAGAGGCTATGCATGGTTCAAACTGCAGGACAGGTTGCTAGTCACAGGATGAAGTGAGGATCTTGGAAAGACCTAAAAACTTGGTAACAGTTGATGAAGGCAACGATGTTTAATAATTTTATAAAATGTGAAAATAAACTCCTATCTAGCCAATATAGGCTTTAAAATAATTTCAACCTCCACCACCCCTGAAAAAATATATGACAGCTAGAGCTAGAAAGATTTAGACACACTCCCTGAGCCTTTCAAATGGAAGAGTGTGTGGCTGGAATTCCATAGATCCAATACTAGATTATGAATTGCAGATTATATACATAGTAGCATCAAGATTTCTAACCTGTAGTAGGGAGATTCTCAGATCATCTCCTCTTCCCAGGGCACCCAGTCCTTTTGGTTATTCTTTCTTTCTGAAGTTGATATGGAAATTTTCCTCAGATTTATTCAGAAACGGGCAAAATAAACCTTATTCTTTGTGGATTTTTGTTTCTTTATGTGTCGACAATTACAGGTCCAGTGTCCCCATCAATTAATGGTTAAGACCATTTAAAATGGTATTTTGGAGCAAAAGAAAATATAGGTCTGTCAAATTGTATAATGTGAAAACTAGCATCACATCTCTACCACCATCCTTCTACCCTTAGTTTAGAGATCACCAAAGACACCTAAATCAGGCGTCTCTTCATTTTCCTGCTTTCTTCCTTACACTTTCTCAATATGGTCATTGTCACTCTCTTTCTCTTTTCTGCCTCAGAATATATCTCTTCCTTTAAGGTTAGTTACTCTGTTGACACTCTTGTTTCTTTCCACCTGACTGCTGGTTTAAGATAACGTTCTATCAACTCTTTTTTTGTTTTATTTTTTACCTTTTCAAGCATGTCCTTCCTCCTGTCTTCACTTATGACTGAGTCTACTTCTCCAAAAATATGACCTAATCCACAGATAAAACCACTTACTCATTCTTGTTTATTTCCTTCCCAGAAGACTTAAAACATTTTTTTTCTTTCTCACAGACAACTCCACCATAAAACCCCATCAGTAAGTATCCCAGGGTTTACTCTTTTACCTCCATGATGACTACCCCCACTTAAGTCACACTTATCTTTTTTGATCCTGATAGATTAAAAAATTACTTATGGGTTTCCTTGCTCTCTCCTTCTCCACTGATACCGATTTTCCACCCTACTGTCAGTTATTCTTTTAAAACAAAAGTAAATATTCACCCTAATGCTCAGAATCTCTGTCTCCTTTTTCATTTGATAATAAAATGTAATGACCATGTCTTGCATGATTTTACTCCCTGCTACCTCTATGATTCCATTGCCTTTCTTTCTCTCCCCACATTAACCACATCACAGCCTTTTTACTACTTTTCCTCAGCATACTAAGTGCACTTTCCCACTGGAAATTCTACTGAACTCTTTCCTGTGCCTGGGGAAAACCTCCTGTCTCTACTTTGTCCCTCTGATAACTACATTTTTTCTTCTGCCTTCTTCACTTCTATGTTTAGATGCCACACAACAGAGAGACTTCATCTTGCTTTGACTTCATCTCTCTATCTCTTTAAACTCATTTACCTTTTCCTCACTAAATATATTTCCTTTTGATATACTTACATATTTAAAGAGGTCCCATAAGATTTCAATTCATGTGAGCAGGATTCTGTTCATTGCTATAATTACAATAGTCATTGGCACAAGGTATGTGCTAAAAATATTTGTTGAATAAATAAATAAGTCTTCGACATTTACCTTGACCTTACCAATAGTCTTAACAACAAATGGTAAATCACTTTCTGCAGATAAACTGAAATATCTGGGGGTGGGGAGCAAACATTTAATGAACTCATTTAAAATATTAAAATGATTTCAAACTTAAATAAGTTTTAGAAAATTGTATTAAGAGGTTATTTTGAGAAATTAAACTAAACCTATAAAGTCAGTTTTTATACCATATTTTAATATTTGGGATTATAATAACAACTATACAAAAATAAATCATGGCATTTGAACAAAAACATAATTCATCCCTCGACCTCTATTGTGTATACTAAGGCACAGACTTTATTATGCTTTTAACATTTTGAGAGTAACTTTCCAGACAGACATTTTTGAAAACAAAAAATAATGTGAAGTTTCACCAATTTTGAAAAGAGCCTTTAAATAAATGTGTACATAATCCACTCATTTTGGAAACTTCCTATTGATTTTCTGTTCTTGGAGTGCTAATGGATTCAACTGACACATTCTCAATAGTTGAGGATATTGAGTATAATTTGAAAACTACTCCAAATTTTCCAAGTGAAATACTGAATATTTTTAAAGATTTGATGTGGATTTTTTGTTTGTTTACACTTTATTTAGTAGTATATTTACAACAACACAAACATGTGAAACCAACAAAGATTTTGACACTGGAAAGAATATATCCTAAACAGGTATAGGTGGAAAGAAATATTTAAGAGATCACTTCCTTAGTAAACCCTTGTGTGTTTTAATGATGTTTGTTAAAGATTTTGATGACATTTCCTTTCCCATGAAACTCTTTGCAGAAATCTGGAAAATAAATGAAAATAAACTCTAATGCAACCTGTTTTATAAAAATAAATCAGTTGAGACTGAAAAATAGTGGTGGACATTTTACCTTTGAGTCATAGCTCTGTCCATTGCTGCTAATAATGACATCTTCTAACAATTTGTACAAAGTTGTCTTCTGATTAACTCTAGGAAAAATAATAAACTGTTAAACTGTTTTTGAATACTGAATAAATTATTTTCTATCAGTGTAACTGAAATTATCCTAGCAGGAATGCCATGGAATTCAGCGAGCAATAGCAGTACAGTGTATGTTGTTTCATTCAGATGGCCCAACAAGTTGCTGCCCTATGAAGTGGAGACAGATCACTGGCCAAGAAGAAAGACAAAGCATCTCAGCAGTGATTACATCTACATGATGAGCGCTAGACAAACCGCAAGCTGGGAAGAACTTAAGTACTGCAGGATCAGGTATGCATACAGAGAAAGGTAAAGGCAGAGGGAATTGATAAAATTTAAAATGCAGGTACACTGACTGACAGAAAGGATAAGTGGGAAGTGTTTTTTTCTACTCTCTAATCACCTGCTCAGCACAACACTAGATATATGGAAATTGTTACCCCAAACTCCAAGCAAATCTCTGCATGGTACAAGCTGGTAGTCCTCCAAATCAGATTCATTTTGACAGTATGTATATGAATATAGAGTTGAATACCACGAATTGATGGCTCAGTGCCACAAAAGTGTTTCCCGTTCCACCAATCCAGATGCCAGTCAAAAAATGTAGATAGTCAACCATACTTCAAATTGATAGGCTATAAATGAGGGTTAACATGATCCCCCTCCTCAGATTGGGTTAATTTACTACAGCAGGTCATATTATTCAGGGTAATAGTTTATCTGTATATTATAAAGAATAGGGAAGATTTTAAGGGAACGAGCACAGAGCTTCCTTCTCTGGGTGCATTACACTCTAGGAACCTCCATGTTTTTACTTATGTGGAATGTCTGCGAACCATTTCCTGTTGGATTTTTAAGATAAGCTTCATTAGTCGGTCATGAATTAGTAAATTATTATTCACTGGAGATCAAAGGAGTTTTCAGAACATCCCACCTCCCTGAGGTGGCTGGTGGAGGGGGAGCTGAAAGTTCCCATCTCCTAGTCCACATGGAAGTTTCCTTTGGCAATCATCCTGAGCCTTACGGGGACCCCAGGTGTCAGCCTCACAATTAGAACAAGTAATTCCTATCACCTAGGAAATTTCAAGAGATTAGGGGTTCTTTGCCTGGAATTATTATCAAAGATAAGATACTAGGACAAAAGAGTCTCCTATCTTATCTCCCCTCTATCTGCAAAGGTTTTGAGACCTTTATGAAGATATACATCAAGTATACATTTCCTATTATATTACAATATTATAATAGTTTTAGAGAACTGTTAATCCTGTCACTCACTTTAATTATAAAAGACAGGTATCTGCACTTAGCCTCATTTGGCAGGTGATTCCAATAGAGGAGAATGTATCTGATGAATAATCCTCTGTAGAAATTTCTCAAAGGGTCAAAGTATTTTGAAACATAATTGATTTTAAGAATTCTATAATCCTTTAAACAGTGGCTTGGTTGAAAGATGAGAATTTTGTTTGCTTACTTGCTTGTTTTTGAGGTTAAAGGTAGTGTTTTTAATTGCGGGGGAGCACATGGGCAGGTATAAATGAAGTCAAATTTATTTCCCTAAAATTTTGCTTATGTGGTTGTGCATCTAAGTTTCTTGATGGAAAATATGATAGTATTATTTAAACTTGCTTATTTCTACAAAGTTTTTCTGAAATAAAAATAAAAGTATATTTTAAGGTGAATTGTACTGTTGTTTAATTTCTAGTCTGAATATAAAGTCATCAGGCAGTGTTTTTTTAAAGAAATTGACTATCTGTATAAACATTTGTATGTAAAATAGGAAATGCTGTCCAGTCATATTGCATTACAATTATGACAGGGACTTACAGTGGCGGCCTCTGCAGGAAGCAGAGTAACTCTCTTCTTCAGCCTGCAAATGTCAATGGGAAAATAAATGCAGGATAAAATTTAGCATCTCTGTCTTCATTTTGTATTAATCTCTTTTGTTACCTTGGACTTTGTGGCCTGCTCAGCTGTGCACATAGGCATGCTAATCATTTAAGGAGTGTTCATCTAAAACCCCATAATACAAGGTTTATTAATACCAAATCTGTGTAAACTATCTCCTCAGTCTGGAAAACTGAGGCAAGATTACCAACTGTCTGTTTGGTAAAATAGGCTGAAGCAATGCTAAGAAATCTCTGTCATTGTCCTATACCTTCCAGAACAGCAAGAGCAGTCACTCATGGGAGCTGAATTGCTTCCCTTCCAAGACCGCAAATTTGATAGACAAACATCCTACATCCTGAAAAGTCCCCTCAAGTGATTAGGACTTCTCCAGAGCCACCTTTCAGAACTAGAACTGAGAGAATGATAGACCGATCCATGGTTTGACAAAATCTGCTTAATCATTCATATATACCTCTTGCCCCTGACATAGTTCTTCCCATATTTAAGCCTAAAGTTCTTTTAGTATCACAAAGAAAGGGCTGAGTAGTTAGATCTCACTTTTCTTCCCCCAATGCAGTATGGATTAAAGTTCTTTTCCTGGTTTCACCTTGTTCTTTTCTCTTTAGTGTATGGCTGAACCAAGTTTGTTGTGATAACAAATCTCTCTAGAAAGTCCTCCCCTTTTTTATTTCCTTTTTATTTTCTGGACTGTTGGTCCATCTTTGTTAGATATCCAGCTCTAAGTAAATATAAGTACCTTTTTAAATACCCAGAAAACTGAAGATCCAACTCTGTAAAGCTATCCTCCTTTTGGACATATGTTTACTAGTGACATATGCATTCCTTCGTTTGTCAGTAACCTATAATTCCTAAGCTATACTTAAGAATGCAAATCAGCTAACTTGTCCTGGGTATAGCTAAAAAATAAAATTTAACCATTTCTCTTGGATAGTTGTATTAATACAAAAATGACTATGGAGCTATATTCCTTATAATAGTCAAGTTGCATAAGGCATAAATCAAGTAATACCTGTTGACCTCCACAGGCTGCAAAGCTAATTGAGGAGGAGGTTTCATGACTGCATTCTGAATTTAACTGTTGTTTCCTTTATGTGTCATTATTAAGCCAGTATTGAAATCTTCCTCTGGTAAAGAATGACCATGAAATATTAAAAATTACCAAAATTCCAGTAGTAAAGAATATATACATCATAAAATAATCCCCAACTCAAAACAAAATTGATTCTAAGTAATGAGTAGTAATGTTGAGTTTAGTATATACTTTATCTCAAGTCCAGCCATTCTGAAAAAAATGAAAATGTTTCTTGAAGTGCAAATTGCCACTTTTGGGATCATTAGTTCCTTACACATTCAACATATTCCTTTAATGGAAAAGGAAGAAAAATGGAGGAACAGAGAAAAAGAATTCCTTGATGTAAATTTATCAGCAATTTGGAAATTTACTTAGGACATATATTAACAACTTTATAAAATGCACATATTTACTTGTCTGAGCATAGAATCTGCTAGACAATTTTAGTTTCCAGAGTGTTTTTTTCCCTGTAATGACTCTTATTTTATATCATTAGTTGTAAGAAGCTGTGACAGGAAGCACTAAAATTAGTGAAAAAGCTGACAGAAGTTCAAGTCTATGAATTAGAAACCTGCTAAGAAAATGTATTTTTTTTCGTCACACACAACAGAGAGTATTTATGTGATAAACTCTTGAAATTTAATTGAAAATGAACTTGTATAGATATATACTAATAATACAGAGTACTGGCTGCATAATTGCTCTGATATTGCTTCTAAGTGCCCCATAAAACTTCAATTATTCTTCTGTTAATCTATATGGGCTGGGACAAAAAAGTAATTGTAGAGTGAGAAGGAGAGTGTGAATAATATTTAAAAACCAGGGTTGAGATGAGAAACTGGCAGTGAGCAGTGCAAATATTACTGCTGTTAAAGGAGGGAATTTGTTTGGATTCCAATTGACTGTATTTGGTCACCTACCCACGTAAGAAATAAGCAAATGTTGTAAAAAAAAAATGAATTCTACGATCAGTTTTGTCCTGAGAAGTAGCTAAATTGTGTCACTGTATATGTTTGTGTCCCCTGTCCTATAGAAGTAGTTATAATATATAGAATCAAAACCAGAAAATATATGTATGACAATTTAGCTAGGCTGTATGAGTCATGATTTCTGTTTTACAACCTTTGTTGTACTTTTGGGGGCATGGTGGCCAGTTTCTTATCTTCCACTGAGAAGAAGAAAGTAACAACCAAGAAGTTGGGGGAGAAATATTTGAGGGCTTTTAATTTCAAAGGATCATTGTTACAGAAAGAGTCCAACATTTAATATTACTTTGGTCTAAGTTTGAGAATTGCAACTTAGTAACATTCACTATTCCACTATAATCCCTACCACTTCCCATAATGAGCACAGTTTCATGATATTGAAGTATTCCTCTAGGATTATTTAAATAATCTGAAGACCTCCCAGTTAAATTTTAAGATAAAGGGGATTGTTTGCCCAGTCAAATGAACAGGGAATGATCATTATAAATAGTTCCTAGACAGTTGCTTGCCATAGGATTGGTACACATGTCATCTTCTTCAGAAGAATCCAACATAAAAAGAAAAGAAAAAAAAAAGAAGAGGAAGATTTAAGGACAGTGATATTGGGTGAACTGAAAAGTATCTTTGATATTTAGCAGAAGGATTAGATCCTTCTATAGTACTAAATAGTTCTTGTTTTGACTTTTGGAATTTGTGCCTTAGAGTAAAATCCAATAATTACTTAATAGATATTTTAAATGAATGGATGAAAGGATACTGTTGGGATCAGAGTAAACTTGGCGAATGGGGAGTTTATCTACATGTGCTAGGGTACACCCCAAAAAGGAGCAGTCAGGACAAAATATAGACAGGACTTCAATGTTCTTCTCAAACTGCACAGAAACTTTTAACATGGGGTGATAGCACAACTGGCATGACAGCTTGAATATAACTCATGCTCAATGTTAACTGAACAATAAGATACCTACCCTGATCCAGAGAAACCAGGCTTAAATATATTAGCATAGTCATCCCTGATGATCTGTAAGATCGTGATTCCCATAGCAGAGTCCTTTCACAAGAGATCACAGGTAATCCTCCAGCTAGTAGTCTTTGACTGAAAGCATAGTAAAAATTATAAGCTCATTCAACTGTGAACTTGAAGTCATGGACCTCCACAATCATATAGGGTAAACATCTAACTGGCTAAGAGGGCATACATATAAACCGTAACCAATCATGGGCTTATGCGACCTAAAGAGGTCCTCCCAGAGAATGAGTTTATTGAACTCATTCAATTAATACACTTATGCAAAATTGAGACAAAGACAATACTCATCAATATAGATTATGTAAATGAGCACAATATTTCATTTGTAAAAATATAAATAAAACCCCTTATAAAATATTTTCAGTCATATTTCAGCTGTCCAAAACAATGGTTTTCCAATGAGGTGAACAGGATTTATTACAGGAATTCAAAGTTGGTTTACCATTGCAAAATCAATTAATGTAGTTCTAGGAGGGGAAATTATAGAAGAAAAGAAAAAATTAAAAAAATTGACTCTGAAAAGGAAGAAATGAAAAAAAAATTATACTAATAAATAACATGACCTTATACATAGAAAATCATAAATAACCTAAGGAAAAAATATTAGAACAACATATGCATTTAGCAAGTTTACAGGCTACAATATCTATACATGTCAGTTTCAAATATCAACTTCATTTATATATATTAACATCGAACTAGGAACCACACAAAAATAAAATTAAGGAAACAATTCCCTTTAAAATAGCATACATTTAGAAACAAATTAAATGAAAATTGTCAAATTTTTGTACAGGACATTTTCGGAATAAATTAAACATTTTTTTCTAATTAAAAAGAAATAAGTCCATATTTAGGTGTCTTAATATTATTAGTCTATCAATACCCAATACTCCAAAAATTAATTTATATATTCAATCTAATTATATATCTATATAGAAACATATGCATAAGTAATTAGAGCAGGATTATTCATAACAACCAAAGTGTGAAAGTGAGTATATTATGATCGTATATTGGAATATTAAAAAGCTGTAAAAAGAAATGAAGTACTGATACATGTCACAGCTTGAGTGAATCTTGAAAATATTAAATGAAAGAAGTCATTTACAAAATTATATATCATATTATTTTAAATGTTTAAGATGATCATAAAAGGTAATTTTCTAATCATGAAAATGTTGCATTGGGCTAACTGTTCAGATTGGGGAAAAACAAGAAGTGACAGCTAATTGGTAGAAATATCCTTTGGAAAACTATTGAAAATATATAAAATTAGATTGTGCTGATGATTATAATGCTCTAAAATATACAATTAGTCATTTTAAGTAGATGAATTGTATGGTCTATGTACTATATTTAAATAAAGATGATTAATAAATACATAGCTAGCTAAGTAAAGAAAAAGGTCAATATAAATATTTGTTCACAATCTCCCTGGCTTCATATCACCTGGTATGGTGACTTTAGAAATATCAGTACAAAGCTATGCATGCAAACATTCTCATTTCTTGTTCTGATGTGTGTCAAAATTTGATATACTTTTTTTTCCTGATGTGTACTAAGTTTAGGAATCATTTACCTAGGAAAATGTTAGGAAAATATAAAAGGAATACAAAAAAAATATTTTGAGTAATATTAACCTTAAAACACAAGTCTTTTCCTCTTTAGTTTGGTCTAGTTAGAATACTGATACTATTTTTGCTTGCTATTAGGCTGTACATAGGACATATCTCCCAAAAGCTCACTTATTATACAATGTAAAAAACTTTAAAGATGAAATAATTGAGTTATGAGAGTGTTAGCCTAATCAGTGCATTAACCCACTTAAATGGATTAACTGGATAGTAATCCAGTAGGCAGGTAGGGTGTGGCTGGAGTAGATAGGTCATTGGGGTCATGACTTTGGGGTTTATATTTTGCCCAAGAACTCTCTCCCTTTTCTTAGTCACCATGTTCTGAGCTGCTTTCCTCTGCTGTGATGTTCTACCCACCTCAGGACTGATGGAGCTGACCATCTATAGACTGGGAACTCTGAAACCATGAGCATTAAATACATTTTTCCTTTTTTATGTTGCTTTTGTTAGGTCTTTCAATTATAGTGGTGAAAAAAACTGGCTTGCTTATCAAAAGTCTTGAAATATTTTGCATAGAGAAATATAAAAAATAAGGAGTAAATCCTTTCCTCTATGTAATGAAATTATACTATTACCATCACTCAGACATGAAGTAGCAAATGTGCATATTGATTATTTTAATACTATTAAAATAACTTGATTATTTTGTTTTTGTAAAATTTCTTCTTAATCATACTACAAAGTTTCAGACATTCAATAATATTCACTGTATAGGATCCATTAAGCCTGTTCAAAATTAGACAGTTTAGCATTTCAACATTTACTTTTGTTTTTGCAATTTCAATGCTACTTACTACCATTATCACTTTAATTCCAAAAAAAAGATGTATTAGAAATTTTGGATTTAAAATTGCTTGCCAGACTTTCGGTTTTAAAAAGCTACCACTGTCCATAGATGCACTTGCTTTATTTCCATAAAAAATTATCCCATTTGAAACATTCACCATTAGTATCAACTTATCACCAGCCTATAATAAATTTCATTCCTGTCCCATTTACTTAATGCACTAAAATTATATTTACAAGCAATTTATGCAAAATGACTTGTACAGGTGGTATCTAACCAAAAATATGACTTCCATTATGTAAGTTGGAATGCCTAATTAAGATCAAAGGTCAAAATATCCATAATGATGTAGCCAGAAGAAATGTGTTCCAGGACACCTTGGGAAATCTAGCAATGCTGTTATGCACTAATGCCTAATAAATGAAAATGAATTTTACTGTCCACATTAGATCTTGGAAGTTGTTCCTCTTTGCTTACATCTGATTGCCATAAAATTATATGACTTTAATAGTATTTACAAAGTATAAAGCAATAGTTGTATTTTATCAATTAACTACAATTAACTGAGATATAAATCATTAGATTACAAGAGTAGATGACCAAAGTTCTTAAATGCATACTGCTTTAAGACTTGAAAATTATAAAATATGATAATTGATGACATAAAACATTTAAAAGCATAGTTTTTAAGTTTAGTGCATTACTTGACAAAAATTCTTAAATCTCTGATTTTTGGATTAATATGTTAAAGTGGAAAGATTCATGCAAGTGTGATAACAATGATTTAGTGAACAGAACAAATGACTATATCTACATTCAATGTGAATTCTTTTTCAAATCTACCATCTTTCATTAACTGTAATGAATTAAAACATTTAGAGTGGTTATTTAGAACTTCAATTGATATTTATGAAGTTCCTTCTGACCACTGTAATTTATATGATCTGTCAATGTAAAAATGAATTATATTGATTTACAAAAAACAGAAAATATTATGTAATGCTTTATACCTCGGGGTCAGTATTTAGATAAACACAATGTTACTGAGTAAAACTAATGTTAAATGAGGAAGATCAGTTGCTTTGTTATGCTGATCTGAAATGCTAGATCAATTTACTCTAAAATTTTCCCTAAAAACTTAAAAAATAATATCTTTTATTAACTTCCAAATATTTTTAGAAAAGAAATGAAATGATCAACTAACAAAGTATCTCAGATAGTTTGAATTTATTACTCAATTATTCATTTGAACTATTTAAATAAAGATTAACCTGGGTAAAACTCTTGTCAAAAGATTAATTCACTAATTATTTAACTGGTCTATCTCTCACTCCACTAGTCACTCGTTCTTTAAGTGCAGGCCATGGATCTAATTCATTTTTCATTCTTAAAAGGAATCTAAAGTAGACTGTTAAATATGTGTTTAAAAATGAATGAGTGAATGAATGGATGGCACTGAAGAACATTACTATACACTTAATAATTTAGCTAATTTAAATTTCATCACAAGTTCACAAAATATTAGCTCTCTTTCTTATCATTATTAAAAGCACCAAGACAATTAAATTAATGCTATTATTTCTCCAATACATTGAACTTAGCAACTTGAGATTATTGCATATTATCTTACATTCAAAGAATACTTTATAAGATGGCAATTATAACAAGGATCTCCCAATGATACATAACAAGATATGTTAGACCTTTTAGTTCAAATGACTTAGGATTAATCCATACCTATTAATAGACTAATTTTATTAAAACTAGCTTCTTTGAGAGCTAAATACACTCATGTGCCAAATAATGGTGTTTTTGTCAGCAACAAATTGTATGAACAATGTTGGTCCTGAAGATTATAATGAAGCTGAGAAAGTCCCAACACCTAAGGATGTTGTAGAGATCCCAATGTCATAGTGCAATGTATCCTGAGGTATTTGTGACTATGTTTGTTTAACAAACCTACTGCTCTGCCAGTTGTACAAAACAACACATACAATCATTTACAGCGTGTGATAATTGGTAATGATGAAAATGATCATTAATGGCTTATGAATTTTCTATATTATGCATTTTATCACTATTTTAGAGGGTATTCCTTCCACTTATCAAGAATGTGTGCTGTAAAACAGTATATTGCATTACACTGTGAGCAGTCTCAAACATCTTATGTTTATGGTTTCTCTTGATTGCATAATCTTCTCTCATGTTTGATTTAATTTAAAGTTGTTTGTTCATCATAATCCTAGAAATAATGGGCTATACTATATATATATATATATATATATATATATATATACACACACACACATTATGTATGTGTGTATATATAGTTGTGTATATATAGTGTGTATATCATATGCATATGTATAGATGTAAATATATATCTGTCTATGTTTGTGTGTGTATCTATGTGTGTGTGTGTGTGCATGTGTGATGTGTGTGTGTGTGTGTGTGTGTGTATACCATATAGCCTAGAGATATAGCAGGCTATACTAACTAGGTTTTATAGGACATTATATGGTTTTTGCAACAACAAAATTGTCTATAGACATCTATCAGAATGCATCCCTGTCATTAAGCAATAATGATTATATACTTCATGGTAATCAAAACTATTTTTCTTCATCTCATGCACAAGTGAAAGGCATTTATGTAAACATTTTATGAGTTCTAATAGAAAAGGGTAAACTACTGCACATATGTCCCACATGTCACTTTAGTCAAATGTAACCAAATGTGTTGCATGTGATTATGTGGGCTCTGCTTCTCCTTCCAAGTTAATATATGAGGTGTAGCATTCATTTTCATTCAAAAATTAACATTATTTTATCACAGCATCTAAAAATTAAAGAAAAATATTTTAAGTTTGAAAATCAAGAAATGTAGCCAGGGTTCATTAGTCTGTGAAATATACAACCTTAGTAGGAATCTATACATAAAACTTCATTTAAAATATTTGAATTTTAAAATCCTTATACATCTTTAACTGTGCACATTCCCAATACCAATGTGTAGTCAATTTTATATCAGTGTGTTCTGTAAAAGGAATAAATTTTGCTTTTTATTGAAATGAAATCGTGCTGATGTGGATAGGCCTGGCAGAGCATGACTGTGATAATGCTGTTTTGCATTTGTGGCAGAGTTTGCCAAGACTGATTCTGTCATTGGCAGCAATCTCAATATAATGTTTACTAATAGCCCTGAAGAGAAGCAGAATTTCCATAGCAACAAATGAACAATAATAGAGAGATTAATCGCCTCTACATTACTTGTATACAGTTTGCTGTAAATCAATGTTTTTTAGTTTGATAATTGTAAGTCCAGAAAGATTGTACATTATGAGTGGATTTGCATAAACACTTAAGATGAAGGATGCCTCTGTTGAAATGGGGAGATCGTTGCAATACAGGCAGGACTGTAGAACAAAATGACCACAGCTCAAAAACTGTGATGTAGAGTTTTTCAATTGTGGCATTGGTCATTTTTGCATTGCTCCTTAGGAGGGTCTTTTACTTGCAGCATTATACATGCATACATGCATACATACCACACAGAAAGAATGACTCTAGAATTTTAGTCAGATATCCCTCTTAGGCTGATCACTACACAAAACCATTATCTGATCTTTGGAACCTGCAGTTTTGTCTATGTAGAAGCTCCTTGAGACCTATGTACAATGCACAGATTTTTTTCCCCTAAACATCTACATTCATGTAAAGCAATATGATTATAGAATAGATTTGACTATCACCGAGTATATCTCATTTTAGGATTTGGTAATTTTACAAAAGAAGAGTTCTTATTCTTCACAACTTTGTATTTAGTTAGTTCTTAGAAGCATAAAATATGTTTCATACAGGCAGGAAGACTTGAGTTTATTTAGTAAACTCTAACGATACAAAAAAAAATTAAAAGCAAAATTAACTTTTGTTTTGTTCGATAAGAAACCTCTTGATTATTCTGTAATTTCATTAGATAGAACAAGAAGTTTCATAAGGATGAATATCTGTTATATCAGAAGAAAATAATAATTTCATTTACATCTATGAAAATCACATTTAAATGTTTTAAAATTGGAGCTCATCCACAGGTTCCCTTATATTTTATTTCTTTAAATAGGTAGGCAAAATGCATGATATGATAAAAGGTGTTAAAATTATTATATTTTCATTGAGGGGCATAATACACACTAGCTCTGTCAAATCCCTCATTTTTTATATCAAATTGATCTGTTTAGTGCTTATTTTTTATTATAATAATTATTAAGAAGGAATAAAATTAGATACTATATAAAAAGTAAAACAAATAAAAACAATTCTCCTACAACTCCTCAGTAGTAAGAATATAATTGAACTAGAAGATTTTCATTTGTGATGGATATAATTAGTATATGGGGAATACATCCAATTTGGGCAATAAATATCACTATATGATTTGTTAAGACCACAGTTCAGAATGATTGTAAAGGAAATAATCCCACCATGGCCGCTGGGGAGTATGTGGTTACCATCTTTGGAATGAACCCAGTAAATAAGAATTTGTTTCTAATGAGCAAATCAACTGATTTTTCTAATAGTCACTTCCCTGTAACTATGGATTGACTGACAAATGTAGATCTGTTCCTTCATTATTAACCCACAGTTCTTCTCAAAGGTTCATAGGTTATATTAAATAGGTTAAACTTAATTTGTTTTTTTTTGTTTTATTTTGTTTTGGTATGAGGGATTCAACCCGGTGGTGTGTAACAACTTAACCACAACCCTAGCCCGTTTTAGACTTTTTTATTTTGGGACAATGCCTTGCTAAGTTATGGTGTCACTAAGTTACTGAGCTGACTTTGAACTTGCCTCCTTCTGCCTCAGCCTCTCCAGTTGCTGGAATTACAGGTGAGTGCCACCAAGCCTGGCTGTCATTAAATTCTTGCAGCTCAAGATATCAAATCATACTAATATAAAGAATAACAAATTTAAATTTGAATGACTATTCTGTATGGATATATTATATATATAAATTCTACATTGATGTATTCATTCCAAAACTTTATTTAATAAACAAATTCCTAAAAATGTTTTATTGAATTTTATTAATAAGATATTTTTAAATCAACTCTAGAATTTAAATTTTATAAATGGATGCACTGATAGGTGATTACTTTCCAATAACAATAGCACCTAAGATGCTCCATTACTAGCCTCTGACCAAACTTATTGATCTTCTAGTTTAAGCATTTCTATAACTTTGGCCATTATAACTAGGATATCTACTTTATTGACATACAATTTTCATGTGATTCTTTTTTAATCTTTTTATTTCTGCAAGATGACTTGCAATGTTCCCACTATATTCTTTATTTGGTCATTAAACTTTTAATTTTTTTAAGTTGGGAGTAATAAATTTCAAAATATTTTTCTTTGGAATTCTTTAGTATTACCAAAATTTTAATACATTGTAAATTTATAAAATTATCATATACACAATGTATAAACATGAAAATTTACAAAAATGGTTATAGACTAATGATTTACTACATAAATTGTAGTATTCTGTTCTTTTAACTCTTTTAGATTAGAGATTTTAGAGAATTTCACAATGTTCTCCAAAATATAAAACCATACATTTTAATGATTACAAACTAATATCTCTTGTCAGTATAAAAGAGTAGACATGTTCACTCAATTAGTATTAAATTTGTTTTTAATTTCAATACTATTAAATAGAAAAATTTGTCTTTCTGTAAATCATATATCTGTGAACTTATGATTGCTTCAGATTGTGTTTTATATGTGAACTTAATAATTTGAGGTCATTTTAACAGGTTGCTTGATCATATTCTAAACAATTTGTAAAATCTAATTTTTCCACTACCAGTTTATGAGAGGATTTCCTGAATATTCCTTAGTAACGTGTTTGGTATCTAGAAATTCAACTTCTTGTTGAATTTGTTTCTTCCAATTTTTTGAATTTATTTACTTCCTCTAAGAATGTGTGCGTGTGTGTGTGTGTGTGTGTGCGCGCGCACGCACATGAAGTTTTTAGGATTTTTCCATGTATTAAATAATGTGATCATTGAATGTGCTAAGTTTTCCAATTTGGAATTCTATTTGTTTCTGTACAGGGTTGAATAGACATTTAAAGCGAGTACATTCCTGTCTTGATTCTTTCTGTAGGGGAATTTTATTTGTTTTATTATTCATTATTGTGTGGATTTTGCATAGATGCCCATGATCAGGCTAAGAGTTTCCTTCTATTTCTAATTCATTGCGGTTTAATTGGGAAGTATGCTGGACTTGTTTTAAAAAAATCTGCATCTACTGTGATGATTACTTATCTTAAAATTTTATCTTTCATTCTTTGAATGTGATAGAACACAATGAATTTGTATACCAAACAACATTTATATTACTGGGATAAATTCCACTTGGATATAGTATATAATTAATTAATTATGTTACAGAATTTGATTTGCTGACATTTCATTGAGCATTATTCAATCTACCTACATGGAATGTTGGTCTATAATTTTCTTTCCTTTTGATTTTTTTCTCTGATTGCTATCAAATAATGGCCTCATAGTATGAGATATGAAGTGGTGTCTTATTTTCTTTAAAAGATAATATTTAATCATAGATGGTGTTATTCTTTAAAAATAGGATAGAATTCAGCAGTAATGGCATCTAGACCTGTGTGTTAAATTTTTGCAAGTCTTATTGTCATGATGTAAGTCAGTTTGGTAGTTCATATATTTCTATGACTTTGTACATTACAATCAGGTTATCTACTTAATTGACACACAGATTTTTATGTGATTCTTTTCTAATCATTTTAATTTATACAAAATGAGTTTCAATGTATCCACCATATTCTTGATTTACTCATTAGAGTTTTAACTGTTTTTTTTTTTCCCATCAATCTGTCTCAGGCTTTGTCAACGTTGATCTTATTAAAAAGTCAACTTTTGGCTTCATAGTTGCTCCTTAATGTTTTTTATTTAATTTAGGTTCACTCTCATTTTATCCATTTATTCTTTCATTCTGCTTGCTTTGAGTTAAATTTATTTTACTTTTACTATATTCTTAAGCAGAGCATCAGGTCATTGTTTTTCAAATCCTTCTAGTGTTTTAATCTCGATACTTGTAGCTATATAGTGCCTACCTTAAAAACCTCCAATTCCTGATTTCACTGCATCTTATATATTTAGGTAAGTCTTATTTTAATTTTCATTAACTTCAAAATACTTTCTGTTTTTTCTTGTAATCTTTTTTGACCAAATGGTTGGCCAGTAGTATATTATTATATAATTAAAACATATTAGATAATTTCCAAAAATTTACTGAGGCTTATCTTCTAGAATAACATGTGGTGTATCCTGCAGAATAGTCTTTGGGTTGAGTGGACTGTCTAATATATTTCTGTTAGATCTATTTGGTTGATAATGTTCTGGTATTCTATTTTCAGGGATATTTCATGTCTAATCATGCTACCCATTTTTGAAATTGGAATTATGAATTATCCAGCTATTGATATTAAACTATTTCTCCTTTCAGTTCTGATAGTTTTTTATTTATATATTTGGGGATTCTGTTATAGGTATGTATTGGTGGATTGAACCTTTTATTATTTCATAAACCTCTGGTCTCTTGTAATAGTTTTTGTCTTAAAATATGTTCCTTGTGACATTATCAATAGTCACTCCATACATGTTTTGGTCACATATGGAATATCAGTTTCCATTCTTTGTATCTATTTATATCCTTGGATTGAGAATTAATATTTTCAAGACAGAATATGATAAGGTTGTGTTGTGTGTGTGTGTGTGTGTTTTAATTTTGTACTGCAAATCTTTGCCTTATATTTGGAGAGTTTAGTCCATTATATTTATTATAATTAACTGATAAAGACTGACTTTTGCCATTTGGCTTCCTCTCTCACCACCGCCCCCCCCACCAGAAAAAGAAGAGTATTGAAAGATTGGAATGTGCAGTGTTGACTAATAGAAATAGATTACTGGCAATGTTTATAACCATCCTTACGTATCTATTTTACAGTACTCACATTTTAACTCAGGGCCTCATGAACTCCAGACTAGCACACTACCAGTTAGCTATATAGACCCAGCCTTCCTTATAATCATCTTTAAATTGTGCTTCATTTCTTAAAATTGGAGTCAGGATTTTAAAATTTGCATATAAATCTGTTAGGTACATGTTTGAAGCTTTACATGCCTACTACTATTCATTTCCTGTAGTTATCATAAAATGTTCATTTTCTTATCAAAATCCAAAACAATATTAACCTTTATTGAAAGATAAGCATGAGATAGACACATAAGAAGTTTTTGCCTGTTATATTCTCCAGGAGCCCTGTGTACCAACATTCAAGTAAAGAGAGTGAAATACATTTTCAATTCATCGTATAAACCTACAGGATAACTTACGTTTCTAATTGTAGGATGTGTAGATTAAGATACAACAAAGAGACTGATTACTCAGTTACTTGATGTAAGGGAATTGTTAATAATAAATGTGTGGTAATCATTGTTAATCCATGAGGTGCTGGGTAATTCTGAGGGCAAAACTCTACAGGAATAGAATAGCTCAAAATATTTCACCATCAATATGAAAACTGTAGCTAAACTTTTCAGAACCATGAAATGAATTGGTTTTAATAAAATCATTTAAAAGTTAGGTAGGTTCAAGGAATCTCAGTAATATATTTTTTCTTTAGTATAACATCTATAGAAATGCTAAATGCTTTAAATCACTTGAATTAAATACTTTAAAGTCAGAAATATCAAATTCATGAATGAAGATAAAACGGTGTATGTATAATTTCCACATTTTCAATTTTAAACTCAATTGAATTCCTCTCTGAACTCAAGCTGGATTTTAGTATTTTTATTTTCTATTGATAACTAGTCAGCTATTGAGAAAAAAATCATTTTAGAAAATAGTTGTTTGTGAATTTCTATCCTTGAATATATTTCAACATATAGCAATCCAGTGTGAGGGAATCTCCATCAACTTAGTTTATAGAATTTGCTGTTTTACATTTACATAGAAAACCAGAAATAAAGTCTTACCTCCACAAACTAGAATTCTATGAATCTATTCAGTTCCAGCAGATGGGATTTGAAATGTTTCAACCAAATAACTACTTTAGCCATTTAGTACTCAAAAAACTTCTGCAGCCATTAGGCGTTCTCCCCCACCGGCTGTTGGAACCATTTCTCTAGAGAGACTAATGAAAGCATGCAGGGAGGAGGAGTAGGGGGGTCCTAGGGAAAAGAATCTATAAACAAAGAAATTCAGGCAGGAAGAATTTAGATCTGGAAAGGGGAGGGCCAGGAGAAAGAAGGCTTGGGAGGCAGTATTGATACAGCTCAGCTTTTCCTAAAAGCAAGTGAACCTAAAAAGCAGACAGCTTTCTTGCTTATCATTTTAAGCTATTTTCGATGCTAAAAAGACAGAGTTTTACTACATTTTAAATGTTTACTTTGATGGGCTTCTACTTTGTTACGTATTTTTTTTGGGGGGGGGATAGTTTTGGGGGGCCATGTTGTATTGGCTACATATCTAAGAAGATGTGTTTTAAACACATTATAATAGCAATTTTCTGATGCATTGACAACTTCCGTTTAATAACTCTCAATAGATTATGACATTTATAACACACATAGTAAGGCTGAAAAATACCTATGAGATGTGATGGTATAAGATATACAACCAATCAAGCAAAAAAATTGATCACTGTTTACCCAATTTTATAAACATATTATCTAGCCACTATTGATAAAGCTACACCTGGTCTTATGCAAAAAGCCCAGAAAAGATTGATGATGCATTATGTATTGTTGAAGATCTACAGCATTTCTCCCAAATTATTATTATTAAAAATTTATTATTATTCTAAATTAATGGAATTTTTCAATAAATGTGATTATACCTAAAATGTATTTCATTTTATCAAATTTGTTTTATTCGTACTTTCATTTTTCTTACTAGAGTAGTTGTTTTGTGAAAAATTAAAACCAGAATATATTTTTACCAGAAAATGCATAGTAAATAAAATGATTAAAAAAAGAGAAAACCACAGTAGGAAATCGTGAATATCTGGAAGGCAAAGTACTTCTTGAAGGTTTATTTATTTCCATTCTATGAGCTCCAGAGACAGCTTCCAGGCTGGGGTTGAATTGCTCTATCACCAGAAAGCACATACTTGAGCAAGGATGATCACATTTCACAGTGTGACATAATTTGTCCATTTTTATTGCAGTTAACTTCTTTTTCTTACATTAATATTTTATTAAAAGTAAATCTTTAATGAATATTTTAAGAAACTTTAGGAAATGTCCTGAGTACCATATTTACTAGATACAAAGTATCTAAATATCAGGTAGTAAGTATCAATTCATAGAAGATAATTTTTCTTTAGGTAGATACATTTTAGCAAATGGTGTTATTTGTAAAGAAAAAGTTATTGATATTATATTTCTAATAATATGAGTTTATGTTAAAAAGAAACATGATTAAAATTTTTAAAAATATGCAATAAAATTTGAAAACAAATCTAATTCCAGTTATCAGTTTGAGATACATTTTGCTTATACTTTCTGATATCTAAATTACCTGTTTTTCTTCTATTAATTTAATTTGAATTTCTTCATGATAAAAAATAATTCATGTCTAAAAATAATAAATACCCATATACTTCCCTCTCACTTAACAAATGAAATATCTATAAACTTTGAAAACTTCTATGCATTCCCTTCAGATGTCATCTTTCAACATGCTTCAAGATGACTAAGTAACTTGTTTTTTGTTACTCATTATTCAATTTTCCATGGAAACTCATATACTTGGATCTAAATTTAAAGACATCATTTTAGATTTTGCCTTTTAAAGATCACATATTATAAATAAAACTGTATTGTATGCATTATTTATAACTTGCTTTGTTCAATATTATTTCTCAGCATAACTCATTCTGAGGTGAACTTATGTAGTTCACTTATTAATCTTCAGTTATACAAAATATTTGATCATACCAATACCAATCATTAATGTCTATTCTATTATAGATTAAAGTTTTTTTCTATTGCTTTGTTTTATTTTTATTCATTTTCATGATGTTTCTGTACATACACATACCTTCTGATACACGTTTTCAGCTTTTCTTTGAAACATGTTTTTAAAAAGAATGTTTATTTTTGTTTTCTTATAAATTCAAAGAATGTTTTATGCATTCTCATATAAATCCTTTATAGACTACCTATGTTACACATATCTTTTCTAGATATGTTAAATTACACTTTGTTTATGGTGATAAGTTTTGAATATGAGAAATTCTTAATTTCAGTGTATTTAATAATGTCTGTATATTCACCTATGGTTACTGCCATTGGATATGCTTAAAGAAACACTTACCTGGCCCCAAATTATATACATATATGCTTCCTTCTCATTTTAAAATTATCTTTTAAATTTAAGTTATGAACCCATTTGGAGTTGATTTTTGCACATGTGGTCAGAGAAAAGTCTATTTATTATTTTTTCATTTGACGACATTATGTTTTAAGCACCATTTGCGGGTTTAATTGTTTCACCTCAGCGACTGACTCACAGTGCAATCTCTGTTGTATAGCTGGTTTCTATAGATATATGAACTTTTTCTGTTGTATTGCACTGGTGTCTTTTCTATTACTCCAATGAAAACTCAAAGGTAATTACTGTATCTTTCTCAAAATTCTCAGGAAGAGTGAAACAGGTGGTATAGCGATGCCAGATTTATTTGTTTGTTTGTTTGAGAGAGAGAGAGAGAGAGAGAGAGAGAGAGAGAGAGAGAGAGAGAATTTTTTTTTTTAAGCTTTCGGCGGACACAACACCTTTGTTTGTATGTGGTGCTGAGGATTGAACCCAGGCTACATGCATGCGAGGCGAGCGCGCTACCACTTGAGCCACATCCCCAGCCCCATGATACCATATTTTAAACTATACTACAGAGCAATAGTAACAAAAACAGCATGGTACTGGTACCAAAACAGGAGGGTAGACCAATGGTATAGAATAGAGGAAACAGAGACCAATCCACAAAATTACAACTACCTTATATTAGACAAAGGTGCTAAAAGCATGCAATGGAGAAAGAATAGCATCTTCAACAAATGGTACTGGGAGAACTGGAAAACCATATGCAACAAAATGAAATTGAATCCCTTTTTCTCACCATGCACAAAAGTTAACTCAAAATGGATCAAGGATCTAGGAATCAAACCAGAGACTCTGCATCTAACAGAAGAAAAAGTTGACCCTAATCTCCATCTCCTGGGGTTGGGCTCCAAATTCCTTAATAGGACACCTATCACAGAAGAGTTAAAATCAAGAATCAACAAATGGGATGTATTCAAATTAAAAAAGTTCTTTCTCAGCAAGAGAAACAATAAGAGAGGTAAATAGGGATCCTCATCCTGGGAACAAATTTTTACCCCTCACACTTCAGATAGAGCTCTAATTTCTAGAGTATACAAAGAACTAAAAAAATTAAACAAAATAAATAAATAAATAATCCAATCAACAAATGGGCCAAGGACCTGAACAGACACTTCTCAGAGGAGGATATACAATCAATCAACAAATACACGAGAAAATGCTCACAATCTCTAGCAATCAGAGAAGTGCTGGTGAGGATGTGGGGAAAAAGGTACACTTGTACATTGTTGGTGAAACTGCAAATTGGTGCAGCCAATTTGGAAAACAGTATGTAGAAAGCTGGGAATGAAACTACCATTTGACCCAGCTATTCCCCTTTCAGAATATACCCAAAAGATCTAAAAAGAGCATACTACAGGGACACAGCCACATCAATATTCATAGCAGCACAACTCACAATAGCTAGACTGTGGAACCAAACTAGATGCCCTTCAATAGATGAATGGATAAAAAAATGTGGCATTTATACACAATGGAATATTACTCAGCACTAAAAATAACAAAATCATGGCATTTTCAGGGAAATGGATGGCATTAGAGCAGATTATGCTAAGTGAAGTTAGCATTAAAAACAAATGCTAATGTCCCTAAAAAACAAATGCTGAATGTTTTCTCTGATATAAGGGGGGTGACTCAAAATAGAATAGGGAGGAAGAGCATGAGAGGAAGATTACTACTAAATAGGGAAGAGAGGTGGGAGGGAATGGGAAGGAGAAGGGGAATTGCACCGAAGATGGAAGGAGACTCTCATCAATTACACAAAATACATGTATGATGATGTGAGGGGGAGAAAAAAAAAGAGAGAGAAATGTGTCACAGTAGATTGGGCAGAGAGAAGTGATGGGAGGGGAATTGAGGGGAGGAGGGGATAGGAAGGGCAGCAGAATACAATAGACACTAGTATTACTGTATGTATATAAGTGGCCGTATAAACAATGTGATCCTGCAACCTGTACATGTGGAAAAAATGAGAATTCATACCCCATTTGAATCAAATGTATGATATGTAAAGATCATTGTATTGACATGAGCAAATAATAAAAAAAATTAAAATGGTAAATATTTCTACCATCTTCTTCAGGAACTTCTTGTCTATTTGCTCCTGAGTATCTTATTCTTCTGTCAAGTTATTTTCAAAATGCTGATAGAAATTTTTATTGCACTTTATTTAAATATAGATAAAAATTAGGAAAATGTACACTAACAATAGTTAGCATAATTACTATATTTAATACATAATAAGTACTTTTAATGTCTTTCGTATAATTTTTGCGTACAAGTGTTTTGAATAGTGTTACATTTTAATTGCAGATATTACTTATTGCCATTAAAGTATTCTTTAAGTATATATTCTTTATTAACAGAAACACAACTAACACTTAAAGAGTAATACTTACCAGTATAAATGTTTTGGTATATTTTTAATATTTTTATATAGATAATATTATCTGAAAATAATGGTTGTTTTAAATGTATTTTCTAGTGAGGACATTTTTCTGATATTATCATGACATTCACAAAGCAGGTGTGATACTGGAATTTTTTTTCTTAATTTATAAGGAATATATCTTTTACAGCTTGTGAAATTCAATTTTGTTAAGTTGTTAATACCTTTATCATGATTTGATGTTGGATTTTATTAAAAACTCTTTTTTTATATGATGACATTTTTTTTTAGTTTTCCAGATTAGAATCAAATTTATTGTTTTCTAATAATACAAATGGTATTGTGTTTTCTTATATATTGCCAAAATTTACTAATATTTTGCTTAGAATAATGTTTCTGAACATTTTCTTTACTTTAAATCAGAAATGAAAGTTAAACAAATATTTAAAATTGGCAAATCCTTAAATAGGCACTTTACAAAAGAAAGTAATTACCGCCACCAAGAAAATGTAAATTAAAACCCTATGAGAAATCCTCTGAAATGAAAATGAGGACAAGTACTCCATTCACAATATCCTCAAAAAAAATAAAATACTTGGGAATCAACCTAACAAAAGAGGTGAAAGATTTATACAATGAAAACTACAGAACCCTAAAGAGAGATATAGAAGATCTTAGAAGATGGAAAAATATACCCTGTTCATAGATAGGCAAAACTAACATCATCAAAATGGCGATATTACCAAAAGTTCTCTATAGGTTCAATGCAATGCCAATCAAAATCCCAACGGCATTTCTTGTAGAGATAGAGAAAACAATCATAAAATTCATATGGAAAAATAAAAGACCCAGAATAGCAAAAACAATGCTAAGCAGGAAGTGTGAATCAGGTGGTATAGCGATACCAGACTTCAAAGTATACTACAGAGCAATAGTAACAAAAACAGCATGGTACTGGTACCAAAACAGGCGGGTGGACCAATGGTACAGAATAGAGGACACAGAAACCAATCCACAAAACTACAACTACCTTATATTTGATAAAGGGGCTAAAAGCATGCAATGGAGGAAGGATAGCATCTTCAACAAATGGTGCTGGGAAAACTGGAAATCCATTTGCATCAAAATGAAACTGAATCCCTTTCTCTTGCCATGCACAAAAGTTAACTCAAAATGGATCAAGGAGCTTGATATCAAATCAGAGACACAGCGTCTGATAGAAGAAAAAGTTGGCTATGATCTACATACATTGGGGTCAGGCTCCAAATTCCTCAATAGGACACCCATAGCACAAGAGTTAATAACTAGAATCAACAAATGGAACTTGCTCAAACTAAAAAGTTTTTTTCTCAGAAAAAGAAACAATAAGAGAGATAAACAGGGAGCCTACATCCTGGGAACAAATCTTTACTCCTCACACTTCAGATACAGCCCTAATATCCAGAGTATACAAAGAACTCAAAAAATTAGACAATAAGATAACAAATAACCCAATCAACAAATGGGCTAAGGACCTGAACAGACACTTCTCAGAGGAGGACATACAATCAATTAACAAGTACCTGAAAAAATGCTCACCATCGCTAGCAGTCAGAGAAATGCAAATCAAAACCACCCTAAAATACTATCTCACTCCAGTAAGATTGGCAGCCAGTATGAAGCCAAACAACAACAAGTGCTGGTGAGGATGTGGGGCAAAGGGCACACTTGTTCATTGTTGGTGGAACTGCAAATTGGTGCAGCCAATTTGGAAAGCAGTATGGAGATTTCTTGGAAAGCTGGGAATGGAACCACCATTTGACCCAGCTATTCCCCTTCTTGGTCTATTCCCTAAAGACCTAATAACAGCATGCTACAGGGGCACTGCTACATCGATGTTCATAGCAGCACAATTCACGATAGCAAGATTGTGGAACCAACCTAGATGCCCTTCAATAGATGAATGGATAAAAAAAATGTGGAATTTATACACAATGGAGTATTACTCTGCATTAAAAAATGACAAAATCATAGAATTTGGAGGGAAATGGATGGCATTAGAGCAGATTATGCTAAGTGAAGCTAGCCAATCCCTAAAAAACAAATGTCAAATGTCTTCTTTGATATAAGGGGAATAACTAAGGACAGAGTAGGGACAAAGAGCATGAGAAGAAGATTAACATTAAACAGGGATGAGAGGTGGGAGGGAAAGGGAGAGAGAAGGGAAATCACATGGAAATGGAAGGAGACACTCAGGGTTACACAAAATTACATACAAGAGGAATTGAGGGGAAAGGGAAAAATAATACAAGTGGGAGAAATGAATTACAGTAGAGGGGGTAGAGAGAGAAAAGAGGAGGGGAAGGGAGGGGGGATAGTAGAGGATAGTAAAGGTAGCAGAATACAACAGACACTAGAATGGCAATATGTAAATCAATGGAAGTGTAACTGATGTGATTCTGCAATCTGTATACGGGGTAAAAATGGGAGTTCCTAACCCACTTGAATCAAACTGTGAAATATGATATATCAAGAACTATGTAATGTTTTAAACAACCAACAATAAAAAAAGCAAAAAAAAAAAATAAAACAATTAAAACAAAACCCTATGAGATAACTCTGATTAGATCATAGAAGGTTTAAAAATCTAAAGAGACTCCAAATGCTGGTGATACATGTTGTCAGATTTTGTGGCAAATGTTGTTCTCATATACTGATGATGTGGAAAAATTTTGGTTACTTTTACTATGTAACATTCAAAGACAATCTATCAGTACCAAATATATGTGTTGCATTACCCAGCATTTTCATTCCTAAGCATGAATCTCACAAAAAAAGACAAAGAAAAAAAGAAAGAAAGAGATGCATGGGTATCATATACACATACAAACATGCTCATTGATTATTATTCACAGGAAATAGAAGCAAGAAACACAAAAACATTTTGCATTTATAAACAGTAGCATGGGTAAATAAATTATAATCTGTTCACTTATTAGAATGTCATGCAGCCCTTAGAATTAATGAGCTACTTCTACATGAGGGACATTGATAAAACTCACAACCGTTAAGATTGAACTGTATCATTTTGGAGCTCATCCTAAAGCCCCACACATCACTGGGATTCATTCAGAGGCCAATAACTACTTTGGAAATAAAACCAAAGCCTCTTTGTTTGTATCAGTGTGTCCAGGTAAATCTTTATAGGTTTATTAGAAAGCAGAAAAGATTAGAAATATTGGAGAAACATTTTTGGACTCTGTTATTGATACTACATTAGACATGGCAGAATATTTAAAACCATACAATATTGTGAAGAAACACTGATTTTTATTTTGTCAGCAATAGGAAAATCCTTGGACAACAAAATTAAGGAGATATCTGATGGCAATATGTTTCTACCATGCACAATACTCACTTTTGTAATGTGTGGGATGAGCTCCAGGTTTTCTTGCAGAGGATTCTAATCCCACATTTCCTGATCAATCTATTCTTTGTACTATTTTCTCACTATTCTTTGCAAAATTTGTAGGATATAGAGGTCAATTTGCATGCTTCAAATAAATTCATTTATATTGAAGCTTAAATATGAAAAGATTTCAGAGTTTATATTTGCATTTTAATAGAAACACCATCCTTTCATAAAACATATTAAACACAATGGCAGCATTTTTTGTATCAGATAGAAAAAGAGGATAAAAATTAGAGCACTTAGCTAAGACATTCTCGGTGTTTCTTGTATCTTTCAACATGGAAATTTGACTTTAAAGACTCTGTGTATAACGCTGTTTTCATTTAAATCACACATAGAACATTTTAAAAATTGAAAAGTTAAATTGATACATTGTCTAATGTGGCACCCTTTATAAGTCCCATAATATAAGGTAAGCTCTTTATGGCTAGTCAGAATAAAGTTAATTGTACCATAGAAATAACTTAATGATATCTTAAGGAACATGAACAGAGTAATGAGGTTTAAGTTGCTTAATTCAAAACCAGAGTAGAGTTTGAGCACAGATAACTTACATTATAGTGTCTTTCATGAATCATATAATAAGTGTAGATTAAAATAGCTATATTTTAAGTTTAATAAACTCTAAGAATTTTTATATATCTTAGACTCTGTCACATTGAAATGCATGGTCAACTTAATAGGGAGTTAAATACATCTTGTTAAATTCATTTTCTATCACTAATGATATAGAAATAGATAAAACTATTCATGGACTTATGCACAATTCCCCACCACCTCATGTGTTTATGTATTTTAACTTTTACTTGCCTTACCTCATGCTTTTGACCATTGTTCTCTGAATAAAAATTTGAAATAGAAGCTTGCTAACATGTAACTTGCTCATTGTGAAGGAACAAAATTTCATGAGATCAATTAAATGAGAATATGCACTTTTATTTTTCATTGATGTTGTTACTGAAATTTTTTGTTATTCCTTGATGATATTTTTCTTGTTGTCACCTTTAATTTTATCTGCTTTATTTCATTTTTAAATTGAGCTTTAGGTAGTAGCTTTTACAGATGTTTCAATACATATATTCATTACTATTATTAATCACAATGAGGATTGGGTGGCAAATTGTGGAGAGGTACATTAACTGAGGTTTTCAAAATATATACACCAGGATTTGGTAAGACACTTACTTGGGGATATAGGGTAGGAACTGGAAGGAGTGGGAGAGACTTAGATGTAATATGTTTCTGTCATTTGTGAAGAACAAAAATAAAGAAAAGGGGGAAAAGCAAAGAAGTGAAGAAGATGTTTTTAGTACAATGTAATTTGAAGAAAGTTTTAACCAAGTCCTTGAGACAGACGTGATCATCAGAAAATTACCAGTCCTCCTGGAAACCAGTTTGGTTTAGGATCCTGCCATAGACCATTGTTGACTGGGAAAGGCTCATCAGAAGCTTGGCCTCCAGAGGAAGGTGGTGTTGAGTTTCCCAGTGTAGCATCTGAGGATGCCAGTTAATTTATGACTGATAATCAGAAAGTCGAAGATCTGATGGATATATTTTTATGGTCAGAACAGGAGCCCTTAGGGACAAATAAAGGTGACCAAAGGCTGATTTTAAATTTCACTGATATTATACAGTTTTACTTAGTTCTCTATAGACATTTCTTCTATTGAATATTCTCTGTATGGTAGATATAGATTGAAAAATTATTAAGAACTCAGGAACAGTAGTTTGTGTTTATCCATTTTATTTTATTACATTTTTTATTTGTTATTCCTCTTTTTTTATTGTTGGTCGTTCAAAACATTACATAGTTCTTAATATATCATATTTCACAGTTTGATTCAGGTGGGTTATGAACTCCCAATTTTACCCCGTATACAGATTGCTGTATCACATCGGTTACCCTTCCATTGATTTACATATTGCCATTCTAGTGTCTGATGTATTCTTCTGTCTATCCTATTCTCCACTATCCCCCCTCCCCTCCCCTCTCCTCCCCCATTCTCTCTCTACCCCCTGTACTGTAAATCATTTCTTCCACTTGTATTATCTTGTCTTACCCCTCCTTTCCTCTTATATGTAATTTTGTATAACCCTGAGGATCACCTTCCATTTCCATGTGATTTCCCTTCTCACTCCCTTTCCCTCCCACCTCTCATCCCTTTTTAATGTTAATCTTCTTCTCAAGCTCTTTGTCCCTAACCTGTCCTTGGTTACTCCCCTTATATCAAAGGAGTCATTTGGCATTTGTTTTTTAGGGATTGGCTAGCTTCACTTAGCATAATCTGCTCTAATGCCATCCATTTCCCTCCAAATTCTATGATTTTGTCATTTTTTAATGCAGAGTAATACTCCATTGTGTATAAATTCCACATTTTTTTTATCCATTCATCTATTGAAGGGCATCTAGGTTGGTTCCACAATCTTGCTATCGTGAATTGTGCTGCTATGAACATTGATGTAGCAGTGTCCCTGTAGCATGCTCTTATTAGGTCTTTAGGGAATAGACCAAGAAGGGGAATAACTGGGTCAAATGGTGGTTCCATTCCCAGCTTTCTAAGAAATCTCCATACTGCTTTCCAAATTGTCTGCACCAATTTGCAGTCCCACCAACAATGAACACATGTGCCCTTTTCCCCGCATCCTCTCCAGCACTTGTTGTTGTTGGAATTCATGATGGCTGCCAATCTTACTGGAGTGAGATGGTATTTTAGGGTGGTTTTGATTTGCATTTCTCTGACTGCTAGCGATGGTGAGCATTTTTTCATGTACCTATTGATTGATTGTATGTCCTCCTCTGAGAAGTTTCTGTTAAGGTCCTTGGCCCATTTATTGATTGGGTTATTTGTTATCTTATTGTCTAATTTTTTGAGTTCTTTGTATACTCTGGATATTAGGGCTCTATCTGAAGTTTATGGAGTAAAGATTTGTTCCCAGGATGTAGGCTCCCTGTTTATCTCTCTTATTGTTTCTTTTTCTGAGAAAAAACTTTTTAGTTTGAGTAAGTCCCATTTGTTGATTCTAGTTGTTAACTCTTGAGCTCTGTATGGTAGATATAGATTGAAAAATTAAGAACTCAGGAACAGTAGTTTGTGTTTATCCACTTTAAATTCATAATCTAAACCAGTTCTGTTCAAGATAAGCCTCTGGAGTTGACAGAGCTATTTGAAATTTAGGATCCCTACATAACAAGGAAGTAGGAAGTGTGCTCTCTCAATTTCATCTCCAACATAAACGACTCAAAATAGTCACGTATCTCACATAATTGAAACTCTTTAGAATGACTGCTGGAAGGACAATAGGATGTTCTTCATAAAATTTATTCTTATACTGCTGAGAGCCATAGCCAAGTAGGAATCATGTAAGGCATTTTTGGTTGAAAGGTGATGCCAGCAAGCCATTGAGATGATATGATTATGTTAAAATCTGCATTCAAATGGATATTAGACCCCTGTTGTCCACCTTGGCCTGCTACTTTGGAGCTCTAGTGGGACTCCCGGAGAGTTCCCACTGGTTGGGGAAGTGCGATACAAGAGATTTCTGGAGGAGGGATTTGTTTGTTGGTGTAGTGTGGCCCGGGGAGAACACTGTGTGTGTGGTTCTGCATATTTCCCGGGAGAGTGCATGGCATTTGCGGGAGTTTCAGGAATAAAGTTTGTTCCTGCTTGAGTGGCTTGTGATTTTGTGCCCAGCCAGACTGCAGCATTATACATTTCTTCTTCTAGAAAATTCCTCAATTTTATACACCTTTCTTCAAGTTGGTACCTAAACAAATAAAAACCAAACTGAACAAACAACAAAAAACTCAATTATTATATTGTTGTTCATTTCTACACTTTAACATTGTCAAAAAGTGAGAAGGTGGAAATAACTTTCCCATATATCTTCAGAATTATTTTATGCTTCTTAGAGCACATTTCCACTTGTTTGAAACCTATTTTTATATTAATAAATATTCTATGACAAAAATTATGAAACCGCTGTATCAGTCTCTCTTTGTTGCTCGAATAATTTACCACATATGTAGTAGTTTAAAACAAAATAAACATATTACAGTTTTTGGAGGCTAGAGTCCAAAGCTCACTGGACTGTCATCTAGTCCAGGGAAGGGCTGAATTTCTACTTGAGGTTGTAAATTGTCCCACTCTCTCATCTTTTCCAGTTTCTAGAAGCTTCCCATATCCTTTGGCTTGTGGTTTCTTCAATGTTTAAAACTAGCAATGGGTGGTTGAGTCTTGCTCAAGCTGACCTGACTCTCCTGTCCCCCTCTTTTATTAATAAAGACTATTGCTATTATATTAAGCCAACCTAGATAACCCAGAAGAATTTATCACAAAGCTATTAATTTAATCACATAATCTTATTATGTAAAAAAAAATTTTTCCAAATTCTGAGATTAGGTTTTGGACATCCTTAGGGTTAGAGTCAACTTGGTTGCATTACTCCACCTCCCATACCTTCTCAAAAACAGAAAGAAATGCATACATTTTCTCCTAATCACTGTATCTTGGATATGTTGTTTTGTGTTTGTGCTTTTTTTTTTCCATTTAGTTAAAAAGCTTACTATCATTCCTGAAGAGCTGTTTTTTTGTAATTGTATTTTGAACTTTTGAATTCTTTTTTAGAACTTTGTTATTCAGTTTTCAAATGTTTGGAAAATTGATTAATATCTCTACTTTCTTTCTTTATGAAAATATTCTGAGAAACAATTGGTCATGATAAATAATTTTAAAGTATATTATAGACATCTTGATGCTGCTTTTTGAATACCACTTTTTTTTTTACTGTTCTGGTTAGCTTTTATTGTTTTTTTTTTAATTTTTTATTTTTTTATTGGTTGTTCACAACATTACAAAGCTCTTGACATATCATATTTCATACATTAGATTGAAGTGGGTTATGAACTCCCAATTTTACCCCAAATGCAGATCGCAGAATCACGTCGGTTATACATCCACAATTTTACATAATGCCCAATTAGTAATTGTTGTATTCTGCTAACTTTCCTATCCCCTTCTATCCCCCCTCCCCTCCCCTCCCCTCCCTTCTTCTATCTCTACCCCATCTACTGTAATTCATTACTTTCCTTGTTTATTTTTCCATTCCCCTCACAACCTCTTATATGTAATTTTGTATAGCAATGAGGGTCTCCCTTCATTTCCATGCAATTTCCCTTTTCTCTCCCTTTCCCTCCCATCTCATGACTCTGTTAAATGTTAGTCTTTTCTTCCTGCTCTTCCTCCTTGCTCTGTTCATAGTTGCTCTCATTATATCAAAGAAGACATTTGATATTTGTTTTTTAGGGATTGAATACCACTTTCTAACAAAAGTTTTCTTAATCAAAACTTTTATTATTTTCTAGTCCTTCCTTTTTGGAGTCTTTAACACTTTCTTTGTATTACTTATTTTCAATGTTTCTGGTTTTCAACGATGTAATTATAATATATCTTGATGTATTGTTATTATCATCATCAATATCTTCTTATATTTCTTGGATCTGTGAGTTTGTAGACTATATCACAGCTAGAGAAACTTCAGGTACGGTTTTGTTCTCTCTTGCTCTTTTTAGGTTTTAATTACACATATGCTAAGACTACTTTAGAACTTTTTTCTTCTCTGAGCCTCAGTTTAAAGAGCTTCTCTCTTTACGAATTTAAATTAGTTCATGTTTTCTACTATCATGTGTATATTGATGTTAATTTGAGTAATTTTCCCCTTTTAGGCATTATGTTTTCAGCTCTATATCTTCACATTAATCTCTTTTTCATATCTTCAGTTTCCCTTCCCATTGTTTTCATATTTTTCTTATAATAATTTATCATTTTTGTATCATATTGTAACTGTATAATCATTTTTGCCAATGGGTTTAATAGAGAGAAAAATCATCTTTCATTGCTGGAGCTATATCTAATTGATTATAATCTTTGCATAAGTTTCATTGCTCTACTTTTCAGTTGATAAGATCCACAAAAGTACTGTCATTTCCTCCAAGGTGTTCATGACCCTAGTCCTAGCATCTGCGAGTGTGTTAATCTACATGGTAAAGGTGACTTTGTGTTTTGCCTCAAAATCTGTATTTCTTTCTTTATCTCAGTAAAATTGCAAAATTCCGCACTGAATCATTTTTCCCTTTCAGGAAAGTTTTTTCAGATAGAAAACCAGAGCCATTTTAAGAATTGTCTCATGTGATTTCTTGCTCTAAGTGATCAGACTTTTGTTCTACATGATATCTAATATATGAAAATAGTTGTTTCATAAATTTTCACACTTATTTTTCAATTTTGTTTTTGCTTACATCTTTTTTTTTCAGTAAGAGAATAGTTAAACAATTAAAGCTAAAAATTGCAATTCTATCTGCATTTTGGGGACAAACTCAGTGTTAGGATGAAGGGTTAGAAAAGTCATATGAATGTGACATAAAGATATATACTTAAACACACATCAATACATAACACAGTCACCCACACTAAAATCTTAAGACATTTCAAGTAACTTTTTATGATCCATGCATCTTCTAGAGATAATACCCCAGGATGTGCATATGTAATCTTTGACCATCTGAGGATTCTTTGTAAGGTCAACAAGAAATTTATCACTTGGGAGGAAAAAAATAATGTGAAAAACAGCTATTCGCATAATGGACTGTTAAGAACATTGGTTATAAATTTAGTGAAAAATATACTCTCTTGATGCAGTGAAAACATAGCTCTCTATTTTTATGTAGACACACATACACATTTACCTCCTTAATCAATTCAATGGAGCAAATATTTAGTTAGCAAACCCCATTTCTAAAGCAAGAAGGTGATTCAGTGAGAACTGCAATTTAATATGATTAATCACACAGAAGTGTGTGCCTGGTAGTGCAGATGGGAGAATCTGCAGCCAAATAGACCAATTAGGACACTACTGCCATCATCCAGGTTTATGTTTTATAACAACTTGAAATACCATAAAAGTAATTCATCCCAAAGAAAAAAAAAAGGTTGAGGCTCTTCATTATCAGGTTATTTTTTTTTCAACATTTAAACAGTTACTGATATCTGTTGATGTCATCAGCAAAAACCTTATGATATTGAAAAGATATTCAAATTAATGGACTTCTTTTGTGGGGTTAGTGTACCAAGAATTGAACTCAGGGGCATTCAGCCACTGAGTCATATCCCCAGTCTTATTTTGTCTCCACTGAGTTGCTTAGCTCCTCGCTTTTGCTGAGGCTGACTTTGAACTCTCAATCCTCCTGCCTCAGCCCCCAAGATACTGGGATTACAGTTGTACACCAGTGCACCTGACAAATTAATGGATTTTTAAAGTAAGTCATTTATGCTTCAAAGGGAAGAGAAAGGAACAAAGACAAAACTTTTCCCCAATAAAGTTTTGTAAGAAAATCTATTAGGAAACCATTGGTATCTAACTGTCTAATCATAATTAAAGACTAAGAGTGGCATAGCAGTAATGAGATGAAAGTAGATTATAGTGCAACACCCCATAATAGGACACTGCCTCCTTGTAGTAAGCATCCTGGAAAACATTTCATTTAATTTACTTAGAATTGAAGAAGAATGGAAATGTTTAATAAATGTTAAATAAGATTCATGATAGCTTGGTTGCACCTTCAAAACAGTATCAAAATCTGGTCTTAATATTATGTACATCCTCAACTACAAAGAAGAAACTCTGTGATCCAAATAGAGATTCTAAAAATACATGAACCAAGTATCTTTAGTACATGAGAAGCTCTGTGAAAAATCGGTGCAATAGATTCTGTGTTAGAGTAAGAAAAGAACTCATTATTGCACTGTGTATACATGCTGCAAAATCTTAGGCAAATCTATCAACCCTCTTTGCTTTATTACTAAATTCCTCCTTAATTTTTTTCTATTCAGTTGGAAAAAAATAGAAAGGAAACTCTTTTAACTCCAAATTTATGGTTTTAATTTTATGTAGTGTTTTAAGATAAAGTTTTCTCCATTTCTCCTGAGTACCTCCTAAAAAGAGGCATTTAGCACAACACCCCATGAAACTTATTCTTTTCTATTAACTACTATTAACTACATTTATGGGTATCTTGCTACATACAATGTCCATTTTCAGTTTTCAACTTCAAAATCTTTTTTGATTTGTATTTTTATTCTGCTTCTTCTCTTGGCCGCACTCTTTCTTTGGGGACGTCAGCATGACTAAGCCTGTCACCTTAGTCAAGCATTTCTTCAGGTGGCATCTTCTCAATTCTTCTACCCTAAGCATTAATTGTGTGTGTGTGTGGGGGGGGCTAACAACATACCCCAAATTTATCATTTTATATGTAAATTTCTATAACATTTAGTACTTTTACATTGTTGTAGAACCACCGCCACAATTCCCAGAAAAAAAATCATTTTTCACACTGAAATTCTGTATCCTTTAAACACTACTGCCATTCTTCCTTCTTTCCCAACCAGCCAATTAGCATACTAGTTTATTTCTCTAAGAATTTAACTAATCTGGGTATATCATATGAAGGATCACAGAGTTTCTTCACAATATTTGTGTTTTGGTGACTGGCTTATTTCATTGAGTAATGACTCAAGTTTTGTTCATGCTCTATCCTGTGTAAGAATCCTCTTCCTCCTAAGGGCTCAGTGATATTCTATGGTGTACATTTACAATATTTTTGTTCATCCATTCATCCACTGATAAAAGCCTGGTTGCTTCCATTTTATGGCTATCATGAATAATGTGTGTGAACATGATGATAAACTTTTTTTGAGTCTCTGATTTCTCCTTTTATGCATATATACCAAGAAATGAAATTGCTAGATTATATGTTGATTCCATTTATTCTCATACAATTTCCCAAAGTGGCTATAAAACTCTACATCTTGAACAGCAATGCACAAGAATTCCAGTGTCTCATGTTCACATCACTCATTGCTCTCTGTTTCTTAATAATATCATTATTGTTATTTTATTAAAATCCATCTGATTATATAAAGTAAGCTCCATGTAGAAGGAACATTAATTCCCTGTTTCAATGATGTATCTAACATTCCTGAAACATTACCTGACATGCTATAGGTAGTTAATAAATAATTTTTGAAACTATAGTAATGTAAGGATGGATAATATGTGTTTTATTTATAAATGTGTTCACTTTGTATAAATTAGTAAAGATAATATTATAGAGGAAATCAAAACATGCATTCAGGATACAATGAAACACAGTGGATTATACATAAATATTTATCAAGTTTCCATCTGAAACCTCCATAACATGAGAACAACTAAAAATAATATTAATAATAATAATAAAAACATTGATGCTAGGAAAAAACAAAGGTGAAAGAACTAGACAAATTTTTTTTACTGTATGCAGACGGATATGTGTTACATATCAAAAGTCACAAAAAATAAAACACAATTTGTTAATGGCAGGAAGACAGAAATCAGCTGATGATTCTTAAAGGAAAGCAAGAAATGTTAAGAATGAAGGCACTGAGTATCTAACAAATTAGGGGTGAGAAAAGGGGTTGAAAACAAGAATTTTTAAATAGGCTTTAGGTCTTCTTACAGTTTTTCTCCAAAAGGACTATAGTACCAAAGAACCCAGGATAAATACTGAACACAGAGAAATGAAGTGAATAACTAAACACTGAATGATAAGAGCAGCGATTCTCTTCTCTCACCAGGTACAAAAGTATTAATTTTCCAATCTTTAAGAGGTTTGAGAAGTCCTCTTTAGGAAATTGACTACTCTAAGGAAAAACACCTTTATAAACTGATATTTCATATTACCACCAACTAATTATGGTAGCCATGTAGTTTGGACAGGTATGACTCTGATCAGATTTCCAACATACCTACTTAAATATGACCTTCTGGAATGGGTTTTATCAGATATTGCAGCAAAAACTCTCAGGAAGACAGAAAAATAAACAAATAAAAAATAAGAAATGAAAGTAAAAGATAGTGGAAGAAGACTTATTAACATATATAATATTAACATTATTATTACTGGAAGAATGAAGTAAATCAGAAGAAAAATATCATAGAAGAAAAAATTCTAAATTTGTAGACTAAGAGAATTTAGAAGCTAGCCAGATAAATTGGTAAAAATATACCTAATCCAATATAAATGATCAAGAAATTCTATTAAAGGGGATGGAAAATTCTCCCAATGATATCTATGGAGAAAATTAAAATAGTTCTCAGGAAAGAAAATGGAAATCTAACTCAAGTCATCTTTTGAATCTAAAATAATTTTAGAAAATAATACCTTCAAATTATTGGGGAACATTTTCTCTATTTTTTTTCTTTTGTAGTGCTGGGGATTGAATCCAAGGCCTCATGCATGTGAGCAAGCACTCTACCCACTGAGCTATATGCCCAGCCCTATCTTTCTTATCTTGAATGCTATAATTATCTAAATCAGAATGAAGATAAAGAAAGAGGAAAGGCTTATTCAAAAACATGTATGTATTCCATTCACAGTCCTTTGGGAAGTTACTAAATAATGTGCTCCATGTAAGCAAGGAAAAATGGAAACACAAGAATTTCACACCAGTAGTCACAATAAAGGGATGCCCATGATGATGGTGATGGAGAGGCACAAGTTACTACCATGGTATAGCTTAACATTCAGTCTTGGTAGATGAAAGAGAATGATAGGCTCCAAAGAAGATGTCACTTAGAACACACAACATGAAACTGATAAATGATATGAAGAGGGTCGATATTATGAGAATATATAACTGCTCTGGGAAAAAATTGTGAGAATAAACAGATAAATTATCCATATAAAACTCAAAACTGTGTGAAAAGCAACAGTGGAGAATTAATTACACACAGACACACACACACAAAAAAAAAACTTAAAAAGTAAATGAGAAAGAAATCAAATCGTAGTACAGTGTTACATTGTATTGTTTAACTGTGAGTCACATACAATCACAAAAACTATAGACTATTGATATAATGAAATATAAAGAGGATGAAGGTATATGAGACTAAATATGTATCTCCCACCATGGTAAATAAATAGGAAAATATGTTAAAAAACAAACATCCTGTATATGCATATTATTAGAAACTTTAAAATACATTTACATTAAAATATTAGGAAATTGGGAGGGGCTGGGGTTGTGGCTCAACATTAGAGTGCTTGACTAGAATATGCAAGGTGTTGGGTTCGATCCTCAGCACCACATAAAAATAAACAAATAAAATGAAGGTATTGTGTCCAACTACAACTAAATAGAAATATTTTTTAAAAATTAAGAAATTGGGATTGGCTTATGCTAAATGAAATAAGCCAATCCCAAAAAACTAAAGGCCAAATGTTTTCTCTGATTAGTGGATTCTGGTATATGATGGGGGTGGGGAATAGGAAGAATGGAGGAACTGTGAATTTGGCAAAGGGGAGCATGGAGAAGGGTTATTGGGGTAGAAAAAATGGTGGAATGACATGGACATAATTACAGTGGCTACATGAATTGATAACAGGTCCAGTTATAGAAAATTAAATGATATAAATAAATTTTCTATATTTTATTCTTATAAGTCTAAAGTTACCATGCAACTTAGTTCAAATGTATCCAGAACTTGAACTAATCAATCACCCTTACCCAACTTATTCCTGCCAATGACTATGCTATCAATGTTAGGAGTTGTTGTTTGACTTTTCTGTGATGTGATATGATTGGCTGTGTGATGTTGTGTTGCATACAGTATCCCCCAAAATTTATTAATTTTCACTGAACTAAGGGTGGAGACTCACTCTTTGGAACCACTGCATCTGAAATGGTTGTGAGTCCAGGCTTGAGCTTACAATAAACACTCTTGTGTGATTGCATCAGATTCAACTCCTGGAGGTCTATTGGGGTCCCATGAATCTGACATTACAGGAGTTGATTAGGCTCAGGCCTAAGGTCATTCTCACACAACCCCTTTCACCTTGACAGCTCTACTGCAGATAAACAGAAGCCATAACACATAACTCCTGCCTACATAAACTTGATCTTTTGAGTCCAGTGTCATTTCAAGTTCTGGGTTTAAAAAGACATATTCATTTTCCTTGATGTTTTCAATAAAGCAGACAGAATTCTTAGAAATAGCTTGGAAGGATAACAATGTTATACTGCAAAACTTCATGAACTTTCATATTGCTTGCTGTATGTGACTGACCAGTATGTGAAAGGCCTTGGGGATATGTGAAAAATATATTATGAATATAATAGAAAGAACTCTTGAGATTTTTTTCTTACTGTACACACATCCTGAGGCCAAATGAGGATGTTTACTAGAGGTCATTTATCAAAAAAGAGATAATGATCATAAAGGAATAAATTAACCTATATATTATGAAATAAATCTAATATATATTTGATTAAAATTGAGGACATACATGGTCATGCCAAATAGTTTGCTGAATCATTTCAATTACAGTTATTTAGTTATTTTAATGTTTTGCTCACTATCTGCATTAGAGACATTATTGACCTGCAATTCAGGAAAACTGTTAATTCTAGCACTGAATTTATCAGGTTTTGTCACTTTGATATATTACTTATTGCCATAGGATCTCTTGTTTCTCAATGTGTATATTTATAAATTTATACATTCTAGAAGTTTTTAGAAAGACAAAAAAAATATGTATTAAAAGAGTAGCTTAAAAAGCGCATTAAAATTAATATACCATTGTTATGGTTATTACATAGCATTTTATCTTTAAGAATGTATTAACCTGGCGCTGAGGATGTGGCTCAAGTGGTAGCACACTTGACTGGCATGCGTGCAGCCCGGGTTCCATCCTCAGCACCACATACAAACAAAGATGTTGTGTCTGCCGAAAACTAAAAAATAAATATTAAAATTTTCTCTCTCTCTCTCTTTCTCTCTCTCTCTCTCTAAAAAAAGAAAATGTAATGTGAGTGATCTGTTTACTTTTATTTTAAAGTGTCTAAATTTTTTTTTACATGATTGGCTTTGTAAAGCCAGTCATTCCTATATTTTAAATAAAACGTGTGTTTGAGGGGGCTGGGGATGTGGCTCAAGCGGTAGCACACTCGCCTGGCATGCACACAGCCCTGGGTTCGATCCTCAGCACCACGTACAAATAAAGATGTTGTGTCCGCCAAAAACTAAAAAATAAATATTAAAAATCTCTCTCTCTCTCTCACTCTCTCTCTCTCTGTCTCTCTCTCTCTAAAAAAAAAAAGATGTGTTTGAATGAAAGCATTTTAAGAAAGCCTCCATTCAATGATGTATAAAATTTCTTATTAAAGAGTATTGGCAATTTAAAATTTTTTTTAGTACAAAATGTTTTCCATAAAAAGAAGCAATGGGGGGATGGGGATGTGGCTCAAGTGGTAGCGCGCTCGACTGGCATGCTTGCGGCCCAGGTTCGATCCTCAGCACCACATACAAATAAAGATGTTGTGTCCGCCGAGAACTAAAAAATAAATATTAAAAAAAAATTCTTATTGTCTCTCTCACTCTCTCTCCTCTCTCACTCTCTCTTTAAAAAAAAAAAAAAAGAAGCAATGGATGGTAGCCCACCACAGTAGGTTAAATCACCTTTCATATAAACTTATGGCAGGGATGCTAAGAAGATTACATTTCAAAGCACAATGGATCTCAAACATCAAATAAAACTCTAGGCTTCATGAAACCAAAAGAAAATATTTTACCAGGGGCTGGGGATGTGGCTCAAGCGGTAGCGCGCTTGCCTGGCATGCTTGCAGCCTGGGTTTGATCCTCAGCACCACATACAAACAAAGATGTTGTGCCCACCGAAAACTAAAAAATAAATATTAAAAATTCTCTCTCTTTCTCTCTCACTCTCTCTTTAATAAAAAGAAAAGAAATGATTTTACCAGCATTTTCTATTTACCACAGAGCCTTCTCTCAAGGAAGTAGGCAGTCCTATGCTAAATATTTCATAGTATATTCTTGGTGTCAGCATTTCCTATTCTTCTACAACAATCACTGGAGGTCCAGATTTCCCCTCACAGTCAGAATTCTATTTTCTTCTATAGGGTATGCTCACAAAGCAAAACAAAAAGGAGTTCATGGAAAAGGACTTTTTCATTCATATTTTCCTTACTGTCTTTTTTCTGGAAACAAACAGAAGGCATCTGTCTTCAAAATTGCTTTCACCATAGTTTACTACAATTTTCTAATCCCAATATTGGACTGCAGGAATCTCTTTTGTGGGAGCCAGTGTTGAGGGTCTTCTGCTGCCAAACAGAGGCCTCACAAGCCATGTGAAATGTGGATGAGCCATGTCATGTATTGTGAGCTGCATGGCTTACACATTTGCTTTCCAAAGGAGTCAACCTGATGTGATTTAAAAGGTCCTGTATTATATAAATTCTGATTTTCTTAGAAAGTGGCCATCTTTACTCAGCTAAGCTAGTGTGCTTCTCCTAATGGTCTCTGCATTAATATTAGTGCAACACAATAGAGCAGTGGGCATCAATCATTATTTTCCACCTGTTTCAATCCAAATATTCTTCAGGAATACTTCAGGATTTTTTGTATAAAAAGCCCACCCATCTTATATAGGTTAATATACCAGTGGATTAAAAGGCCCTATTCTTATAGCTTTATGACTCTACTTAGCTTGAATGCTTAAAATGGATTTAAGTTATAAACCATGTTGTTTTGTTGCAGTAAATGGTATTGTGTATGTGCATCAAATCACTGTATCAGTGTGAAGTAAATGTATGGATACTTAGATTAAGACAGCAGAGGCATAGGTGAGAAATTCTACACATCAAGAAAGAGCTGAAAGACCTGGGTTTTTGCCTGGAGCTGGGATTGTGAGTCAATGGTAGAACACTTGCTTAGCATGTTTGAGTCACAGGGCTTCATCTAAGCACTGCATATAAACAAAATAAACAAAGACCCATCAAAATCCAAAAATGTATATAAATAAAGTGCTTAAGTACTTTCTCAGAATTGGTCTATGCAGTTTTAAGAATATAAGAACAAAATGAAATGTTTCACCCCTTGTAGAAAAGCTATTACCTTCAATAAAGTGCTTCTTATAAATTCATTTCTTCTTTATTATTCTGTGAGGAAATTACAACATGTTAAAAATTCAGTTGTATGTTATCAGCCAAAAGAATGATTGAATATCAGAGTTTTTATTCCTATGCAAAAATCACCACCCTTACTTTTATTGTAGGAGAAATTAATAAACACAGAAAGCTTGGCTATTCTCACAAAGTTTATGTAAACATGTTACACTAAATTATATTTATATAATCAATTATGATTTGCTACCAATGCAAATGTCTTGTTACCATTTGGAACACATGAAGAGGTGATGAATTGATGGCTATTTCAGTTTCAAGAGAAACATTTTCTATAAGGGTGTCTGTATTTTGTCAAGAAGATAAAACAAGAACAGTAAGGACTTATTGATTCCTGATCCATGCAAAATAACTGAGAAAGAAGGGTGATATCACTTAGAAAAGGTGCACAAGTTTATAAACCACTTTTAAAAAATTATATTAAAAATACACACAAAGAACTACAGATCCAGTTAGGACAAAATCAGCTACTCCAGGCAATAAAACTACAGGAGACATCACAATATCAATACTTGAGAAATAGTGCCACTTGTTATCTGATTGTATCACTCACTGAAACATTACCCAGGAGAGTCAGAGCCAGTATAAACACTCCCAGAAGCATATAGAGCACACTATTCTTTAAGACTTCAGAAGTAAATGTTAGCTAGAACTTACTGAAACACTAAAATTATTTATTATCACAAAGGTGAACTAATATATTCTGCTTTACAACTCTCCTGGCAGGCCAGAGAATAGGGTAAATTTATTATCTACAGCACCATAATGCTCACAAAGAGCTCTGTATTATTCGTAAGACTGCATTATTTTGTTGCTGATAAATTATAAAAAAAACATACTTTTTTTCCAATTTATAGCATTGCTTTATACATATCAATACATTATGTTGTGGCCAGCAAAGGACATATTATTACTGACAGCTGTTGACATGATTCAATAAAGCCCCAAGGTGTTTCACTGATAATCCTAAATCACAACTACTTTTCCAAATAAAAAGCCACTTCTATCTCTCACAATATTTAGAGGAGTTTTGCAGAAATGTCAGTGGTTCATAAGGAAGAAACTTGGGCAGAAGCCTCAAGAAACCAGTGTAATTTTTTAAGTAAGATTAGTGGGGAGGAGAGGGGGGTCTTGTATATTAAAAAATAAGCCCTCTGTAGAAAATGGAGTCTCTCATGTGAAGATTAATAAGTCTAATTTTAGAAACAGAATTTCTGTGAGAGTTTGGTAGTATATTATTTGGTTTCTTATCTTTTTCTTCTTGTGTCAGATGGTGAAGTGCCTAATTTTAAAACCACATTTTAAGATGAATGTCCTTAAAAAAGTTTAGAGATTTTTCTATTGACTTAGAATTTCTCTGCAGTTTCCAATTTCCCAAGTCATATTTAAAATAGGCAGACTGCATAACCAATTGTTATTCGGATGTCTTCAAATAAATTTAATAATTTCTTTGTTTTCATGTAAAAAGGAATAATTTAATTACAATGAATAAAAGATAAGTTGAGGGTAATTGGTTCTTTTCATAAAGAAAAACGTTTTAGACATCAAGAACTCCATAAATACAATTTTGAGCTGAAATATGAGTGGACTCCTCCTGCTCAGGCTGGCCCCAGCGCGCCTCTGGCACACAAGCCCACCCAGAAAGTTAAGTCACAGGGGAGCGAGCTGGGCGCCTCTGAAGCCCCGCCCCCAGGTCTAGCTCTGGCTCCCCTGCCCCTGGCTCCCGCCCCCACCGCAGCCTGGCCCCCAGCTCTCCGCCCCCACCGCTGCTGGCTCCCATCCGTGGCCTGGCCTGCTCTTCTGAAGCCTCCGCCACCCTGCCTGCTGCAGCTCCTTCCCGTCAGCCCGCCTCCTGTGGTGCCCCTTGTCCCCGCCCCTGGGGCGGACAGGGGCCGCTGCCTGCAGGGCGGGGCTCCCCTCCTCCTCCTTCTCCACCCAGAGGCTCAGCAGGTGGCCGCCTTTGACACTCCGCTTCACACCCCCAGGACTTCCGGAGTCCTGCTCCCCTTGCTGCCCTCAGGAGAGCTGGAGCCCAGGCTGTCACCAGTCTGGGCGGCAGGCACTCACTTCTCCAGTGGGGGCCGCGGCTGCACCCCCAGGCCTCCACACCGGGCCTAGGGCTCACCTCTGGCCTGCACCGCAGGCTGTAGCCTCCCTTCCCCCATCACCTCGCACTCTGGGACTCGTCTCCGGACGTTCTCCTGAGGCGCTGGAGCGCCTCTTTTCTCTCCTGGGACTTCGCTTCTCCCCCACTGATTCCCGCCCTCCCCACCCCAAACCCCAACTCCCTAGCTCCACAGCGCCTCCGGGATGCAACTCCCCTTTTCCCGCACACTAGGACAGCGGTGCCCGCACCCAGTAACAGCCCTCGTGGGGACGCTGGGCTCCTCCGGGCTCCCCGCGGGCACTCACAGCCAGGGGTGGGGAAGCGGAGCCCCTGCCTGCCTCCCACCTGTCCTAGCATCCCCTGGGGAAGGCGCGGTGACTGGCTCCTGTCTGTCTGTCAGGTGCCGGTTGCCCTGCTGACCTTCGCCTCCTAAGGTATAGCTGAGGCTACAGCTGCCAAGTTCCCTTTTTTTTAACTGCTGCCTGGTTGTTTATTTCAATGGAGCTCCTCCCTCCTCCTCCTCCTCCTGCTCCACTCCTCCCTCTCCTTCTCATCCTCCACTCCACCTCCTCCTTCTCCTCCTCCTCCTTTTCCTCCCCTCCTCCTCTTCCTGCTCCACTCCTCCTCCTCCTCCTCTGCATCTCAGCATTTGCCAAGAGAGATGGACCCCAGGAGCTCTGGAGCAGAGGAGCGGAATCGGGAGCCTGGCTGTCCCTCCCTCCTCCTCCCCAGCAGTGACCTCTGCCAAGTTCTGTCACTGGGGAAAGGACAGAGCGGAGGAAGCGGCAAAGGCGGACTGAGAAAAAAAAGAAATAGGGTGGAGGGCATAGGAGGTGGAGAGGTGGGGCAATTCTCCCTGGGCCATGGAAGTTTTTCAGTATCTCTCCACAAAATTAAAAGTGATATAATTTGTTTTAAAAAAACTCATAAGGAGAAAAAGAACGTCTGAAGCCATCAACATTTTTCTTTAGTCTCCACCTTAGAACCTAAAAGATTTTATGCTGCTATTTTCTACCAAATCCAATGATGGTTCTGCAGGCTTATGGGGGAAAGGCATTTTCAAATTTTTAAAAATCTATCTGAATGATTTGCACTTATTCTTTTATGATGATTTCTTTCTAGTCTATCCTAAACATGACTTTAATATTGTCAATTTTCCTTATGTGTCTCAACAAATCATTTTTCTCCATTAAAAGCATTAGTATTCATTCAAAGAATTCTTTTTTGTTATTTCTAAAAATTATATTTCCCATGAACTGAAAGCATCTCCTGTTAATACTCTAACCTGAGAACATAGTGACCTAAGAAAAGAAAAAAAAAAAAGACTTTTGTAAAGAAACTCAAATAAAAACTATTTAATTCAATAATAGTTTTCATCTACCTATGCTTGGAAACTAATCTTTAACCAAGAAGTCAAAATGAGAAACTGCTTTTTAAGGACTATCTAAGTTAAGATCTTGGATCTGCTGACAATGGTGTCAAAATGTGAAAAGAAACACACCTAAAACTGCTGATTCCAGCAGTTAAAAACATGAGAGGATAGCAGGCCCTCAATGTCAAAGAAAAAAGGGGTCAGAATCTTCTGGTAGAGAGTGCTTTTCTAGTATGTGTGAGGTACTGGATTGAACACCCAGCACCACATTAAAAAAACAACAACAAAGAAACAAACTAATAATGATATTATATCCATCTACAGCAACAAATAAAGATTAAAGAAAAAAGGACTGTGTATTAGACTTGTGTACCCATAAACATATATATATATATATATATATATATATATATATATATATATATATATATATATCTTGTGCACCCTCACTACTTGTGTGTGTGTGTGTGTGTGTGTGTATATATATATATATATATATATATATATATATATATATATATATAGAGAGAGAGAGAGAGAGAGAGAGAGAGAGAGAGAGAGAAAGAGTATATTTTTTCCTGTGATGCTTTTTCAAGTAACTTATATTACAGGTGTGCATCACAATTCTAGAATCCCCCTACCCTTCTTCAAATTATTACTTTGTGTGGCTGTGAATTGCATTAAATGCATTGGGTTGAGGGACTTTGAGGGAGAATTTCCTTTCAATAGTAGGACCTAACCCAGACAGAAGTGCATTGACACTTATCACTGTATATAAGGTTAAAGCAATTTGTGAATAAATATGTATATATTTTTATTTATGGAAATGATATCATAGTTGTTTTAAATCTTTATTTAACTTTTCTGTTCTCTGATCTTATGAAAAACAGCTTGAGGTTTAAACTCATTAGCAATTTCCTTAGGCATCAATGCCCCCATATCTCTCACCCCTAAAAAGAGACTCACAAGTATAATTTTAAAGTTTTTTCTATTCAAATAAAAAATGAAAAACAAAAGTCAGGCACAGTGACATACACATGTAATCCAAGTGGCTCAGGAGGTGGTTGCAGGAGAACTGTGAGTTCAATGTTACCTTCATCAAAAAGTAAGGCACTAAGAAACTCAGTAAGACCCTGTCCTTAAATGAAAAAGAAGGAGGAGAAGGAGGAGGAGTAAAAGGAGGAGAAGGAGAAGAAGAAAATAAGAGCTTAAACAAATTTTCACTAAAACACTATATTCATTATATTATCATGGCTTGACACTATGAATTTATTAATACATACATGCACTTTTGGAAAACCATCTTAATATTCACTATTTACCTGAAGTCTCAGGTATATCTCAGTTTACTGTATCCAAATTTCACATTGAGAGCTATGGATTCATTGACATCAGCAAGATGAAAAGTCTGAACCACTCATTTTTATGTCCTAGATGATGGAATACACTTTCTGGACATATTCTCTACAGGGTCAAAGAACAGGAGAGACAGTGCACATTGAGACAGCTGGCAGCTGCAACCTAGAACTGTACAAATGTGGGCATTGTTTCTCACTAGATTCTAAGAACAGATTCATTCCCATTTCAGATCCCACATGGTAAACATAAAGAATTTGTGTCACAGGAAGTGCATGGTGCCAGGTCTTCAGATTTTTCGATAGACCAGATTCTACAATATAAATACATTAAAGGGAAACTTATTTGCAATTTTACCTTGACACTAGAGGCAGGATTGAGGTATTTGGCTTTTATAATTGTGCTAATATTCATACCAAATTTATAAGGTAGTGGGAGAATATTTTCACAATTAAAGGCATATATTTCTATAAATATTTTTCTATAGTTCAATACACTTTATTAAGAGAGTTAACGAAATTTTAATGAAGAAAAAATAAATCACTGTCCATAAGATGACTGCTGTTTTTCATACAACCTCTGCACATCATGTGATTGAATCCTGGCATTCAGCCTATAGTGAATAAATTAACTAATTATCTGTCACTATTTAACTCATTCTAAAACTTATGAGCTCATATTTGGGATGGTCGTCAATTTAGGTTCGGTTCACTTGGAATCTTTGCTGCATATGATTAGCTGATGGTTGGTAAGTACACTGAACTTTAGAGTGTAATCTGGCTGCCAATAAAACACCCTGATGTTTTTTTCCCAAAATAACTCATGATTAAAAAAGTATTGTGGGCTTGTTCTCATGGAGGTAACAGTGTTCTGAAAGCAAAAACAAAAACATTCAAATGTTTCTTTACCAGATACCTGACTGATAATCTTTCATAGCTACAGCATTACATAATCCATAAAAAATAATAAGAGACCATATTCAAAGATTTGGAAACACGTTCTACATTTTTCTAGAGTAGGAGTAATGCCACAGTCTGGCTGGGCACAAAATAACCAAGCCGCCACACAGCCTTGAAAGTTCAAACAGCAATCTTTATTCCTGAACTCTCACTGGCACTCTACACACACTTCCCGGGAACACATTGCCTCCACTGGGCTCCATACGTCAATTCTCTCAGAACACTGCAAGAACTCAATGGGAATTCCAAAGGAGTAGGCGCTCCAAAGGAGTAGGCAGCAGGATCTGCCCTAATCCCAGAGCTGTCCTAATCCCAGAGCAGGGTCATCTTTCAACCATTCCCTCTGCCAAAAATGCCAGGCGCCATTCTGACTGAACTGTGGCTCTCAACAGAGTAAAAACATATCATCTACTTTCTGCATATAGATGAAGCTGAAGAATTGTTACATGTTGGCATTTATGATTATTGTACCTTTTAAAATAGATGAGGTTCACATACGTCTTCAGTGTGAAAGAATATTTGCTAAGTCTCACAAGAATATTTGCTATGTAACTTTACTAGAATTCAGATTCAACTCTACCTTATCTCAAAGCCAAAACTCACCTCCTCTAAGCTACATGAGTTATCAATATTTTCATATTCTCTTGTATGTTAGATAGTGACACTTATTCAAAAGAGCAGAAATTTTGTTTCTTTTGTACCAGAGATTTTACTCAGGGGCATTCAAGCACAAAGTCACACCTCCAGCCCCATTTTATTTTATTTTATTTTTTGTACCAGGGATTGAAGCCAGGGGCACTTGACCCTTGGCCACATCCTCAGCCCTATTTTGTATTATATTTAGAGACAGAGACTCACTGAGTTTTCTAGGGTCTCACTTTGGCTGAGGGTGATTTTGAATTTACAATCTTCTTGCCTCATTTTCCCATCCTTCTGGGATTATGGTTGTGTGCACCTTGCCCAACACAGTCATGGTTTTCTTTGTTTGTTTGTTTGTTTGCTTTAGTATTTACTCAGTTGCTGAAGCTGTCCTTGAATGTGAAATCTCCCTGCCTAAATCTCCTGAGTAACTGATATTATAGAAACACATCACCATACTGGTTCTTTTTAGTACATACAAAGGCAGAATTGAGATGTCAAACAGAAATAGACCTGTTAAAATCACCCCATCTTAAATGGTGTCTTATTTCCTAATATTTAAACATAGGACTTGTTTTGACACATAATGAGGAAATACTATTTTAATCAGGAGTCTGTTGATTCTCATTTTATTTATACAATTTGTTACAGTTCAAAATTTGATTTAATTTGAAAATATAATTTATCCTGTAATATTTCTGTGATTTCTCTGCTTTCTGTTACAACACTGGTTTCAATGCCTGTGCAAAATTATGATTAATTTACAGCTAGAGAGAAGTCTATATAATAAAAATATTAATAGTATTAATTTTAATCATATTTTTGTTTCATATTTTTAACTTAATTAGCCACATGAAGAATTGAACTCATAACTCCTCTATCACTGAGTTATACTCCCAGTTTTTTTTCTTCTTTGTTTTATGACAAGGTTTTTCCCACTTGTCAAGGCTAATCTCAAACTTTTGATCCTCAAGCATCAGAAACCTGTATCACTGGTATTGAAGTGCATGACCGTGAACATGGCTATTTTGTAACGTTCTTAAAGTTGAGTATACAAACTCACCTAATGGTGCATTCCTGTAAGTCTAGTTACTCCCAAGGAGGAGGTACTTTCTTTCTTTTCTTTTTTTTAAAAATTCATCCATGGTGACTAAGATGCAGATAATTGCTTTGAGAGAGCATACAACACAAGCCTTATGTCATAGACTGAAGGATCTATTTCTAGTGAATGAAAAAAATATATATCAGATATATAATATTGTATTGCATAATCACATTACATTTTGTTTGTTAACAGCAGCACAATGAAGAGTATGTAACATATTTAGTTGCATATATTCTAGATGATTAAAATAATATTAGTATGGCTTCAGTACACATGCTTTCTGAAGTTGCAGACACAAAGCAACTGACCAATGATACTTTGCATGAATGATAAGCTTGTCTGGGTAACATCTAGAAGTGGCTTTTAGTAATACTAGGCAGGGGTCTTGTGTTCTTGTCAAATGAATTTGCAGCATACATTGTTTTGGTTTAGGGATGCAGAACTCTGGCTTCTTACTAAGGGATTATTACAGAAAACTTCAGATGTTTGGTTTTCATGATGAGGGATCCTAAAAATGTGGATTGTTGGACAGGCCCAAAATGGCTATAGATATGCTGTCTTGCTGATGCTTCCAGCAGGTTGGTTTTTATTATGTATTCAAGGTAATAAACACCCTGATTCAGTATATGTATTCAAGGTCATAAATATTTGTTTTCCAGCATGTATTCACTATGTAAAAGTTTTTAATTTGGCCTTCTTTTTTGAGATATATATGTGTCCTATATAAGGATGCAGGAGGCAATGGCCACCTCTGTATAAGCATGACTACTATGCCTATTGTGCCTGATATAATATTTAAACTGCTAGAGACCCAACCCTTGCTTCCTGGATCTGATCTGCCACAAAGCAACTGGCATAGTCTTTAGGATCTTTTGCAGGTGAGAGATACCTGAGCCCTGATATATTAGTGGTGATGGTTTGGGGAGCGGGAAGCACCTATAGAAATCAAGAAACATAGCACTCAGTTTCCACAATTCTATTAGAATGTACCCCTATGAAGAGTTAAGATATAAAAGGATGCATTTCTTGTAAACTTAAGGAAGGCTTCTGATTGCACTGTGTGTTTAAATGAACCCAGCAAGTTTAACTGTCAAGAACTAGTTTAAGCAAAGACCTTAGTCACTGGCTATGAAAAAACTGGTAGGAATAGCATTGATGACTTATAGAAATAGCATAAGGACCATGTGCAGGTGCTAGGGCCACAGTATGAGTGATTTCTAATTATATGACAGAAAAAACTGACACAAAGCTAGATGTGGTGGTTCACACCTGTAATCCCACCTGCTCAGAAGGCTGAGGCAGGAGGAACCCGAGTTCAAAGCCACCCTCAGTAAAAGTGAAGTGCTAAGAAACTCAATGAGACCACACTTGTATATAAAATAAAAACCAGGGCTGGGGATATGGCATAGGGGTTAACTGCCCGAGTCATATCCCCATTACCAACAAAACAAAACATAAGAAAACAAATGAACAACAACAAAGAAAAAAACTGACAAAAATGTATGAAAGATTGACACAATTAGAAAATCATAAGACAAACAAGAAGCTTATAAAGCCAGAGCACAATCAGTAGAGGACGATCTCTGTACTTTGAAAATACCCAAAAATACCCCAAAGTGTTGATTGAGTCAGGGAAGGAGAAGGAAAATAAAGGCCAGGAAATCCAGTCAATGGTGATGCATAAAATGAAACAAGAGCAGCCAATTGCTTCAGTGAACTACTGGCAGGGCCGTCCCAGGTATCCAATTTCATCACATTTTACCAATCAAGTGGAATTTGTGGACTTATGAAAATAAATTAAGCATTGGGCAAGAGATCCCCTGACTCTTTTGTTTTTATGCCTGTATGGTTTAGAGATTAATAGCATTCTATGTAGTGCCTTGAAAATGGAGACGTTAGCACTGCTCTTTACAGCAGAAGTTGTAAAATATTCAATGCCATGAGGTTTTTATAGGGCCAAATGTGACTGTTTTACAAGATGGCAGGGCTTTCAGAGGGCTATGATTTTAGTAGATAGTATAGGTCATAAACACATTTATTCAGTGTATAAAGTCAAGGTCATAAACATTTGCTTGAGTTTATGTACTTACTTCAGTAAAGTATTCACAATATGTCTTCTTTGACCTGCAGTTAAAAAAAAAAAGGTTCTATAAAATAATTTAGGGGACTGAGGTCTAGAAGCTAGAGTCTGGCTAGAGACAACTGTTGCCTTCAAATAAAGCAATCCTACTATCACACCTTCTCCTTACATCTTTTTAAAATTTCTGGAGCCCTAAACCTTGTTTACTGGGTCTCAGCCCCTGCACAGCAGCCAAAGACCTGAAAACAATTTGTAATTTGAGGCTAATACAAATCCTCTGATTTAAAGCAAGTTCCAAAAAATATCATTTTATTTTTATTTTTGTTGTTATACTCCCAGATGATATTCTTATAGTGGAGATTTGTGTATCATTTGTTTTATAGATCACAAACATTGCCATATTTACTTCTCCCTTTCATTTTCTTATGTGGAATTTTATATTTTCAATTTGAAAAACTCTTTTTTTTTGGACCAGGGATTTAACTCAGAGGCACTTGAAGTCTGAGTCATATCTTAAGACCAACTTTGTATTTTATTTAGAGACAGATTCTCAATGCGTTTCTTAGCACCTCACTCTTGCTGAAACTGGCTTTAAATTCACAATTCTGTTGCCTCAGCCTCCAGAGCCACTAGTAATACAAGCATGTGCCACTGCACCCAGCTTCAATTTACAGTAATGTTGTAATACAGATACAATTTTCTGGTTGCAGTATCCATAGCATGATGCATTATTAATATGTGTGTAATAAAACATATCTATTTTAAAATTTCTTCTCTGATGAGAAATTAAAAAATATATTTTGTTTCTTAATTTCTTTAATTCAGTTTTTAGCCTTTTTTCTAGTTTACTTCAAGTTCATGCTAGAAGTTTTTTAAGTCTTTGCTCAAACATATTATTTCAATTGGGGAGGGGGGTAAAACAGTATGAAATGAATGGAAATTCTGCTTTTAACATTTCTTTTTTTTAAATAATACTGAGTATTTAATTCAGGGGTGCTTAAATACTGAGCTATATTTCCAGCTTTTGTGTATTGTGTGTGTGTGTGTGTGTGTGTGTGTGTGTGTGTGTGTGTGTGTGTTTGACTGAGTGCTTCTTCTGGGTATTGAGCCCAGTGCCCTATGAATATGAGGCAAGCACTATACTAATGTAGCTTTATTCTCACCTCTTTATCTCTTTTCATAAGTTTTTAAATTTCTTTCTTTTTTAGATTTGCAATTTCTTTATTCCGTGTTGCATAATATATGCATGCACTCCTGTGCCTCTTTTTAAAATTAATTTTGAGACAAGATTTTGCTGAGGTTCTTAGAGTTTTTGTAAGCTGATAATACCAGAAAAATGCCACTAAACTGTAGCTTTGTGTTTTTTTTTCTTTTTGAACCCTGCCCTAATATTAGTAGGGACTACTCTTTGTTCTTAAATGAGCCCTAGCCAGTAATAAAGGCTTCCTATTGGAATATTGTTGACCGTGTGTAGACTATTTTATTATTGAGGGATTTACTCAAATGGCGGGATATAACAGAACAAAATTGATGTCATCATAGTCTGATGGTAAAATATCTTTAAGTACATTCAAATATATCTGATTTCTATGCAAGTTGAGGCCCCCAAAGGTGTCAGAGACTGAGAATAAGGTAGAGGTTCAGGGTGCTGCAAAGGAGAAAAGTAAGGACTCCACACCTCATCTCCATTCATCCAAGGAAAAGGGATCGCAGGAAGCAAGAAGTCTGAAGGCCTGCCATGATTAATTAGGGCAAAGAGGAGCAGGGTGAATTTTAGTGAATTAGTAAGAGTCCTGATAGATTTATTTATTGTCAAGTCTATAGAATTTTTTACAAAATGAGAAAATCTGGGATCAGCTTTTTTGGACTCACAATGAATGCCATTTTTTTTTCTTGAAGAGAGAGACCGTTGAGTCTCTCTCTTCTCTCTCTCTCTCTCTCTCTCTCTCTCTCTCTCTCTCTCTCTCAATTCACAAATCTTTCTATATATAATTTCTTTTTGTCTTATGTAATAATAGCCAACATTTATTGACTTTTTTACTATATAGAAATGACCTGGCCAGTTGTTTTATGTACACAATTTTATTTAATAATCAAAACAACTCTGTGGGAATTTACTATTATTACCCATGGTTTACAGATGAAGAAAGAGTTTCAGAGAGTTGAAGTAACTTTCCCAAAGTTACATAATAATGGAGAATAACAGAACTGGATTTGGATCCCAGAAAACTAATCTCAAAGGTCTTTTTTTTAACATTTTACTTTCTTGCCTCTCTTCTGTGTTTAAAATGTAATATACCATTATAACTCACTGAGCAACTTATTAAAGTGTATCTCTAATGAGAATGTTTAAAACAAAAAAAAAACAATCTATCATTACATATGCTAAATTCTGCTATTGTAAGCATTATCTCATCCAAGCAGGATATATTTACTACAAACTTAAAAAACATCTATAATTTTATAATATTTTCACCTTTTAATGAGCCTAAACTAAAAGGCTGACCCTTTTCTTGACATGAAATGTTCTTTATTATTGAGGTAAACATGAAATAAAATATCTGTACAAATACTTCTCCTTTGCAAGCACTTTGTATTCTTTTATTAGATCTCTCAGTGAAATCATAATCCTATGTTTTATACAAAGAGCTTTCTGGGGACCACCACACACTTTAACATCAGAATTTCACCACTATTTTGGTAAAGACTGAATATTTTCATGGGTATTTAAGAAAAGATAACTTAATTTGGAGGGAATGGTGTAGAGTAAGCAAAGAAATTTGAAGAGGGGAGAAGCATAAACACAGGAAGAATGCAAAAAATGAATCTTCTTTGCAGCCTTTTTTTCTTTTTCTTTAAAAGAATGGACTATTCTGAAAAAATTGGAAGCTATTTTGTTAATCATAATCTTAAGACTTCCACCCTAAAATGTTAACTTTATGAGCTATCAAAATGTTACCCAACAATATCATCCCCAAACTCCACAAATGTTCATCAGCTGAATGGATATATGAATTAGGTATATTCAACCACACAAATAAAAAAAGAACTGTTGCTATTTTTATTAATTCGGACATATTACATGGTAGTATATTGAGTTAAAGAAGACACCATAATGACATCTTATGTTTGATTGAATTTACATTCAGTCCAACAACAGATTAACCTATGACATTAGCAGTCAGAATGGTAGTTAACCTTGAGACAAGGACTATGACAATACAGTGAGGATTTTTGTTCCTTGAGTTGGATGCTAATTACCCAAATGTAATCACTTTGTGCTGAATGCTTCTGATTTGTGGATTTTCCTGGCTATATATAATAATTTAAGAACAAATTTGAAGAAATAACATAAGGAGTCCCCACCATCACAAAAAAGGAGGAGGAGGAGGAGGAGAGGAGGAGGAGGAGGAGGAGGAGGATGACAACATCTACTGAAATGATATACCACAAGTGCTACTACCTGTGGGGAGAAAATTCATTATGTATCATTTAATGTGACCAGAAAGAAAACCACTTAGAAAGCTAACCATGCAACTTCAATTCATTTCTTAAAATCTTCCAGAATTCATTTTTACAATGAATTCTTCTCTCACATAAAACTATGGCTATCAATTAATATAAGGTGTTGTTTTATATAAAATTAAAAAAAAAACAGGAAGACATCTTAAAATATCTGGAATACTAAGGGTCTAAAAATCATCCCAACTATCACCACATTAATGCAAGGACCTCAGTAATGACCCAATCTCTACCAAGTTTCCTGCTGTAGTGATTGAACTCTACTGGTAAGGCCATAAGTGGGGAAAGACATTCAAGAAAATGCTATAAAACTCAAAGAAATGTCCAGAAAATCACTGCCTTCTCCTTAGGTCTATAGTGGGTTCATCTAGGAATTTGTTTAGAAGATTTTTATCTTGGTAAGGAAATATGAAAAATTGTCAAATCAATTAATTTGTTGCCATTCTCAGTATTCTGTAGTCTATTTTTGATCAATATGGTGTACTGCATGATTGCTCAATATGATTCATATAAAAATTGATAGTATACAAACATTCATCAGAAATAACTATACCCTAAATTACATAAGATAATGAAAAATACAGATTGCTCATTTTTACTCAAAACTTTATAATAACTTAATCTGTTACTGGTGTAGAGTCCTTTTGGTCTCACAGCCTAGGAGGGAGGCATTGGCAGCTTCACCAAATGCTGGGGGACTAATTAAATATTTGTATTTATTTCATCATTAGCTCTTAGACAAAATATGTTCCCAATCTTTTAAACATAAACTGACTTTTGATAGAGGTAGGGGACAGAAATAAACACCCAGTCTCTGTACATTATATAACATCAAAGTAGTGATTCAACACAACACTGAGGCAGACAATGTTTCCAAGGCAATTATCAACCGGAACACATATTCCATGCTTACAGGCAGCTCAATTTCAATCATTTAGTCCTTTTTCCTCAACTAAAGTAGATCTCAATCTTTAATTCCCACATCTAAATTAAAAGTTCTTCCTACCTCAGCCTTGTTTTAAATACTTATCCTTCTAAGTTTAAATTTTCCTTGCAACCCAATGCCCAGTATTCTACTTCCTCCTTCATCTCAAATTATCTATTTAAATTGTTTTTACTTATTATTATAGCCCCCTCCCAAGTCTCTACCCCAGGATAAGGTCAAATTTAAAGAGACTACCCCCTACATTGAAGTTTAACCACAGAGGCCCACAATACCATTTTCCTTGCTTAGTTTAGAAGGATATATTTTAACTAAAATTTCATTATCATAAATTTCTTCCCTATATTTCTCCTATTCCTCCTTCTGTTTTACACACAATCACAATGTAGCAAACTCTCAAAATGTGTGTGTGTGTGTGTGTGTGTGTGGTGTGTTTGTGTGTGTATTTATATATGTATGTATGTGTATATATATATATAATTTTTTTTCATACAAAGACTTCCTAAAAATATATAACTTTAAGTATCTCACAAATACCATTTCAAATTCCAATGTTAGGAACACAGATTAAAAAATACAGTGAAGTTTTCTTATAAGTTATGTTTTTTTTTTCTTTTTTTTTTTTTTTTTTTTAGGGGTAAGAAGGCCATAGAGAATTGAGGGCTTTCATACAAGAACTAATTGCTTCACCTGAAACTACAAACTGTATTGCAGCACAATTCCTTTGAAGACTAAAACTTTTTTTTTTTCCCGTAAAAGAAAAAAGTTGAAATTGCATGAATAAAAAAGAAAGTCTCTATACCCTGGCCATAAGGATAAAAAATGTTAAATAACTCATTTTTCCTCCTGAGAAACAGGCTTCCTGTACCAAACTAGAGAAATATGAAGTATGTATTAATAAATATTAGAAAAACACATCTCCACTTTCTACATTTTAAAGACTTAAAATCATAGTAAAATGGTTTTAGAGAATGCCCATAAATTTGGTTATCAATTCAGAATACAACCTAAGTGATAATTTGTGAGTGTCATCTGGGATCCAGACAGCCTCATAACAAAAACAAAAATTGTTGAGATTATACAAATTTAAAATTCACATATATTTTTACATGTGGATTGAATTAATCTTTTCTTGGTACTGGTTCCCATGTAATAAAGAATTGTTTGCAGGTTTTATTAAAAAAAACCCATATCTTTAGAAATTAAAATGTACAATATTTCAGTTGAAAACCACAAAAAGAATTCCTTTATCAAAAAAGTTAGTTGTGAGACAGGATTCATTTGCATTAAACTTTAAAACTGACAGCTCAGTCAATAACAATTCTGTTTGAAACTCTCATCCCAAGTATCTGCCACAAAAGTGTACACAGTCTATTATGTCATAAGTTCTGAAACCCAAAAGCTTTATAAACATAGTTAAAAGTGGAATCAGGATCCAGAATCTAGAAAAACTCTAATTCACCTCTAATTCAGCTAGCCCAGTCTAATGATAGTTTTTAAGAAACTTGTAGCTAAAAACTGTTATCTGGCACACTGGATTTTTCTTCAAAAGCAGTGTCTGTATCATAGCCCATATTGTTTTCAGGCATTTTCTTGTAGAACCAGTGGCATCTTAAATTTGCAAGTTCAAATTGTATACTTATCTCTGATACCTACCAAAAGGAGAAACTGGATATAGAGAAAGATTTCCTGTCCCCTAAAATGTTTTGAGCACTGTAAGAACTGCTGCTTACTGTGTCCTATCAATATCAAGTCTCAGGGATTTTTACAAAGAATTCAAAGGGGGATATGGCAGGGTGGGTTAGTTCATATTATAGCCAGTCTGCTTTTTGAAGAAGATATCCTGATATGATATATTCCCCTCAGAGACCCTTTACATCTAATAATCCTACCAAAAGTCCATTTTAACATGTAATATGAATCCAATATGTTTACAAACATACTCAAAAGGCATTCAAATGTCAATTGTCTCATATTGTGAAGTATTCTCTTTTAAACATAAAGCTTTTATTTCCCAAAGCTAAACCCAGAGAAAATGACAAGTGCTACAAGTTTTATAGTACAAAGGACAAGAGCAAAAAAATATCTGTTTTTCTGCCCTGTTCTGGTCTTCTCTCCCCCTGCACTCCACATCCTGCAGACCATTTGTAGGTCTTGGTTGTTAAAATTTATTTCTACAGTAGTCTTATAATACTCTAGATGCTGAAAAACTTTTTATCTTTTAACATTGCTTGGCTTAAATTTATGCACTGCTCTTAGGAAGGAAACCAAAAAGCCTTTTTAATGACAGATGTACTATGGAAAATTGTCCCCACAAAGTTCAAATGCTGTGTAATATAAACTCCCTGGAATCAAAGAAATAAAATGACTTACATTCTTGAAAAATGAAGCCACTAGCCACTTTCTCTGACAAACTACATCCTGTGGCAACTGGGAGTATTTCATACAAAAACTACATTTAAATAGATGCTTATAATACCAATAAACAAATAGCACTGGGTCCTTGAAGATAAGAGAAGGAATCACACATGGAAAATACAGCAAGAATTTATTTTCCTCTACATTTAGAAGTGCTAGAGCCCATACTTGAAGTCAAAATAAACCTGAGAATTGTAAGTTTGTCTTCCCTGCTGTGGGTAATGCTCAGCTCCTGAGGAAAATGCTGGCAAAACCAATTCTTTGCTAAAATAAAAGAAAAACAGAAACTAAAAAAGTAGAAGGGAGTCAATGACCTAATATTTCTTTAGGCACAAGGTACACAACTGTATGGTCCCAAAATTTTGCAAGCTTTCATTTCAACTTTAAAATATACTAGTTTTGACCATTTTCCATCTCTTCATCTTTTAGAAAATGCCCCTCTGCTAGGCTCTGCCATCCCGGGAATAGAGGTGTTGTTTTCATCTTTTTGATCTCCCACGGGTGGCCCCAGGTGTTCTTACCTGACAGTGCCTGGCCAGCCAGCCCAGAGAGTAAAGTGGGGGGCTTCTTTGCTGTCGCCTGACCTATGATCTGCCAACTCCTCCCAAGACCCACATTCTGCAGGCCACGCCCCAACTCACATGTCCCCTGAGATCCCTTCAGGACCAGGAGCTCCATAGTGGAGTTGGTTTCCCCAATGAGGCACTTTCAGGGTCTTGGAACAGACGCTGCTCTCTGGTACTTTCCAGAAACCAGGCAGCCTGGCCTCCAGGGCACACAGCAGGTAGCACCCACAGCCTCAGGAAAGCGTGCTCCAACGTTGGTTTCTTCACAGGGATGGAGAGCGACAAGTAAGAGCCCTAGAACAGAGTGCCAGAGACACCATCAAGCCCTGCAAATTGCGAAGCCCAGCGATCCGGGGACAAGGCCTGGTGCATGGAGCCCAGAGCACAGCCCACAGTCAATACAGGCCTCCTGCCATCTCCACAGAGGGGACTGGGAGCTCCAGCCTCTCCTGCTGCCAGGCTCTGCTGCCCTCGGGTCTGTCCTCCCGCCCCGGTATGGGCGAGCTCCGACTCCCGAGGCAACTTGTTCACCTGGTGTCTACCCTAGACCCGAGCGAACTAAAAGAAGAAGAAAGACCGAGAGAGGGACACTGCCTTCCCAGGACTAGGGACCTCAAGAAACCCTCTGGAAAACTGTCCAGTTCGGCTGACAGGGAACCCAGACGCCACCTATGGGGCGCGGTTCCCAGGGAGGCACTGGGTTTCTTTTCTTACCTCTAGAGAGATTCTGAGCACCAGGACTCAGACCCTCCTCAGCTGTGGACTTCTTCCTTCCAGTGCCCCCGGCCCGCACCTTTCTTGAGTCTCTCTTAATGATTATGTGACTTTTTGCACCACTTGGGGAGCAAAACAGAACACTTGTGTTTATCCACAACTAAAATAATTTTTAGTTGTGGATGAACACAATACATTTACTTATTTATCTAATGTGATGTTGAGGATTCAAACCAGGACCGCACACATGCTAGGTAAGTGCTCTACCACTGAGCCTCAATCCCAGCCCCACTTAGCTCCGTTTTAAAACAGATCAACTCTATTTGCATAAAAACAAGCAGGCTGGGGTGAGCAGTCATGATGCTGTTGTTTATTTATTTATTCACCTTGAAAAGCACAGAGTGTTCAGCAACTATTAAGAATGAACACCTGGGTAGTGGCTTTGCAGGTTTTTTAGGAAGGCAGGTGAGTGCCCAATGCCTGAGATCCATGTGACTTACATGGAAACCGGGCAAGCACCAAGGTTGATCTTTCTTTGTGAAAGGCTGCCATCATGAGGCTACTGCAAATATTTCTGACCAGTCAACTATTGAGCCCCAGTGCCCAGCTGGGTTTTACACATTTCTGAGGTGAATCAACTCTTCTGAAATGCTTGCTGTTTTCTGCCTCCAGCCAGAAAGTCATCTCAAAATATTGATTGATTTCAGAAGGAAGAAAATAAGGTTCTAATGCTGCCATCCAGGTCTAAGTGTTCTACAGGGCACCTGCGAGGCCTGCTGTGAGCCTCCATCAAAATGGTCAGGAATTCACTGACAAATTTCAAAGGGGCTGAAATGTCATTACTGTTTGTATAATTTTGGATTGATTAACAATAGCATAAATGACACAAACATGACAAAGGTGGAAGGTATGAAGAAAACCTCTCATTGGCAATCTTTTCTTTATTCAGTATTCATCAGTAGAGTCAAGCAGTTGTTTATGTAGCATGGCTTATTTGGGGGTGCATAAAATGTCTTAAGTAAGGATCTGGGTTACATAAGCTTCTTTCACCATATCAATTTTCTTTCAGAAGCTTACAATGTTCTTATTATGGACACTCATGCCATCCACAACTCCAAATACAATATGTCACATCTTTCTTTTCTGAAATCTAGATTCCATTTTTTGATGTTTCATAGTCCTGCCAGTAATTATATTTTCCACCTTGGTTTCCTGTTTCCTCTATTTGCTTTCTATTTAAAAAATTAAATAAAATAAACAAAGAAAAAAGAAAAAATTCTTCTGCATGCCTATATATCTCACATTTCTTTTTGTTTTGAAAACATAGGACTTGGTGGTACTTTATATTCTCTCTAGATCAGCCTGTTCTCTAATTAATAAACCTTGATTAAACTTCCAACATATTCAATGTCAACCTATATTTTGTATATAAAGGTGTGTTGAGATAAATTCTAGCTGTTGTTTCTTTGTTGATAGCCACAGCCACTCAGAATGACAATTGGCATTTGCAAGAGGGAATGTTTGAAATGTCACACCAGCAAACCATTGAGATGATGATTTGAGTTAAGCTATATATAATTGCTGTGATGCTGGATTGATTGTATTGCATATTTGACCTTTACTGTCAGGCAATGGGGCGGCTCTTGCTGCCCGCTACTTTGGAGTTCGTTCGCTCCTTCGGAGTTCTCCTGGGGATTCCCAGAAAGTTCCCATTGGTTGGGGAAGTGCTAGAGGAGGGATTTCTGGTGTGGCGGGTTGCTGGAAGGGCCGCATGGGTGGCGTTGGCTGAAAAAGTGCACGTGCAGTGTGGGTGAAAGTTGAAATAAAGTAGTTGCTGTTTGAACCTACAAGGCTTTGTGGTGGCTCGGTTATTTGTGCTGATCCAGACTGCAGAATTTCTTCTTGATGTAAACTGTGAAGTGTATGAAAAATAAGTCCAAGCAAATTACTCTAAATCTTTTGTCATTTAAAATGATAGACCTCAGCCAGAGGAAAGGAACATATACAAAAATACTTGCACCAGCCTGGTTTCAGACCCCCCCCCACTCTAATGGAGCAGCTGACCCCAAAACAATAAGCCCAGAAAATACCCTATTCACATTTTGGTTCCATGTTAATTACACATCTGGTATCAGTGCAGAAAAGTAGGCAAATATCAAAGGTGCCAGTTTAGCTAAGACATTATCAGCACATTTTCTCAACTACTATTGCTGGCAGTATTGTGTTGTGGGTGTAATGGTGTAGAATAAAGTAAATCACCAATACCCTGAGTGAGATTGTAGACCTTCCAGAGCCCTGGCCCAACTCTGATGACCACAGTAATAACTCCACAACTACCAATTGCTCCTAAAAGAAATTTGTTTGTGCACTGTTTCAACTTTAACAAATTTTGTTCGAGTTATTATGTTCTGAAGTTTAAAGTTTTAGATGAAAAGGCAACTGGGCATGTGCAAATATCTGTAAACTGCAAACAAATAAATTTGCATTCTTTTTTCTAGGACTTTCATTACTATGGTTTCCAACAGTCATTCACAAAAGAGGTTAGAAAAAAAATCCCTGTTTATTCCCAAGGAATATTTACACAACACTATTACACAGTCTACTTCACATAAAATTGCCTCAGGGATTTAATTCATAAATCAAATGAATTTCCTGCGGCCTGTACAGTGCTGTTGGAATGGCTATTATAATAATGTAAAATTTTCATGTGTGGTGACACATGCCTGAAATCCTAGAAGTTCAGGAAAATGAGGCAGGGGAATTGGTAGTTTGAAGACAGCCTCATTCACTTAACAAGGCTCCAAGAAACTTAGTGAGAGCCTGTCTCAAAATATAACATAAAAAGGACAGTGAATGTGGCTCAGTGGAAAGCACCCCTGGGTTCAATACTCAGCACCAAACCAAAATTTAAAAAAAAAAAATAAACATAAGGATTCAGTGTACAAAAACATGTAAAAAATGTTGGCAACAGCATAAATCTAATAAATATATTTTTGATAAAAGTGTTCAGGTTCTTTAAAAGCCCCAAATAAAAATGGTACATAATCCACTAGTACTAATTTGGGATACTACCACAAGGTTGGACATGCCTGTACTCTCTGTGGCTTAGAAGGATGAAAAAGGAGGATCTCAAGTAGAGACCAGACTCAAAAACTTGGCAAGGTCCTAAGCATATCAGTAAACCCTGTCTCAATAATAAATAAATAAACAAAAGTGGTGGAGACTGGGTATGTAGCACATTGGTAAAATGTCCATGGGTTAATCCCTGGGTTGAATCCTCAGTACCACAAATAAGTAAATAATTAAAATAAAAGAGAGAAAGAGATAGATTGAACTTGCATGTAATTTAAATTCAAAATAAATTTTAAAAAATTATGGGTAGGTATGTAAAGCAATTGAAATCCTTTTGTTGAAGATATTGCTGCACTTCTATTTTTACTGTATCTTTATTCACAGTATCTAATAAAAGGAAACAAATTAAGTGCCTTTTAGATAAAAGGTATTATCAGAAAATCCTTTCCAGCTACAGATTATTCAATTAGTGCTTTTAGAAACTACACACTTAAAATTAAAACTGGTCCCTAGAAGGCAAGACTCAGATACTGGTGTTTTTTAAGTACTCCAAGATATTTGGTATCTGTGGGCACCTTTTTTCAGACTGTTCTAAAACTCAGAACGAGGTACATATGGAAGGTCAGGGTGAATCCACAATATACAGTAAATTCTTCAATGGGTAATCTTAACTCAGACGCTCTAATAGATGAAGCAGTGTTGGAGATAAAACTAGATTCTCTGTTTCACTGATTTCTGGGTTATGGATACAATTTAACTATATATTAGAAAAGACTTAAGGCTACTGGTAAAATCTATTTAAAATAGGTATTAAAATTATACCAAAGGCTGGCTGTGTTGGTGCAGACCTGTAATCCCAGTTGCTGGAGAGGCTGAGGCAGAAGGAACAAAAGTTCAAAGCCAGCCTTAGCAAAAGTGAGGTGCTAAATGACTCAGTAAAACCTCATTTCTAAGTGAAGTAAAAAAATAACCCTGAGACTGAGTCTCAGTAATCAAGTGTTCCTAAGTTCAATCTCTAGGATCCACCATAAAAAAATATGTACCAGAGGGCTGGGGCTGGGGCTCAGTGGTAGCTGACTTGTATGGCACTTGGATTAATTCTCAGCACTACATATAAGTAAATAAAATAAAGGTCTATAAGTTTTTTCTTTTTTTTTTTACATACTGTACCTATTTGTTGACAGGCTGTCACCTAATTTGCTGTGTACTTTAGTTTTTGAGATTGAAGTTGGCCATGTATGGTGGTTCATGCCTGTTATCTCAGCTGCTTCAGAGGCTGAGATAGGAGGATGCTGAATTTGAAGTCAGTCTCAGCAATGGTGAGAAGCTAAGCAACTCAGTGAAAACCTTTCTCTAAATAAAAATAAAAAAAAATAAGGGTAGGGATGTGTCTCAGTGGTAGAGTGTCCATGACTTCAATCCATGGTTTTGCCTCCCAAAATATGGGACTGGGGATATAGCTCATCTGATAGAGTGCTTGCCTTCTAAGCATAAGGCCCTGGGTTTAATTCCCAGTACCACAAAAAAAAAAAAAAAAAAAAAAAAAGAAAGAGAGAGATTGATCTTTCATGTAGTTTAAATTTAAGTTAGTCCCACTTTTATTTTCCTGCCCCACCAGAGAAAGGTGTTTACTGAAATGTTCGGAATGTTTCTATGGATCAGGGCCATTTTAATAAAATGGTCTTACATATGGAAACAAAATGAATTGAGAACCTTTACTGGGACACATAAATTACACTACCTCATTTAGAAGAAATTAATTCTTTTTAATGTCTCCTAATTTTATTCTGCTTTATTCATATGTGAAAAGCTCAGATTTTTGGTAAAGATGGTGCCTGGAGGGGCTGGGTATGTGGATCAAGTGGTAGAGCACTCACCTGGCATGCGTGTGGTCCAGGTTTAAACCTAAGCACCACCTACAAACAAAGATGTTGTGTCCACTGAAAACTAAAAAAAAAAAATTAAAAATTCTCTCTCTCTCTCTCTCTCTCTCTCTCTCTCTCTCTCTATCTATCTCTGTCTCTCTCTTTAAAAAAAAATATGGTGCCTGGAACATTTCTATTCCAGGAGCTCAGGTCCATTACTCACTGAATGGCGCTCGAACTTTTAATGGCATAATGGCACACCTCTAAATCCCAAAAGTGATGTGAACTCTCAGCCAATAAAGAAGTAAGAGCCCACTTCCCCCTGCTCCTCCTCATCCCCCATTGATCTCATAGCTATCAACACCATATCCCTCTCCCTCTCCCCAATCCCCCTGCCGCTTTCTTCCCCCCTCCCTCTCTCCTCCTTCCCCTTCCCTCTTCTCTTCTGTGACAGGCCTCCACAGTCCTGCTTGTTCAGTTTATGGAGCTTTTCCACCATTCCTACACAGATGATAAATCAAATCTTTTAAAAATGCTCTCTAGTTCTTGAAGAAAAATGAAATGAAATATGGAAAAATAGTCATTAATAATGTTGAAAGTGGAGTTTTGAGATGAAACAAAATTTCTCACTTTGCCAATTGCATCTGGGTGCTTGTCTCACAAATTTTGAAGAACAAAATCAATTTATTTATTTATTTTTTAAAAGAGTAAGAGAGAGTGAGAAAGAGGGAGAGAGAGAACTTTAATATTTATTTTTCAGTATTTGGCGGACACAGCATCTTTGTCTGTATGTGGTGCTGAGGATCGAACCCGGGCAGAACACATGCCAGGTGAGCATGCTACCACTTGAGCCACATCCCCAGCCCAAAGTCTATTTAATTAAGCAAGTCAAAATAGAACTCCCACCATGTGGGATGGGGAATGATACCAGATAAACTCATTTTTTGTGAAATTTTAAAAGTTTACAGATATTTTTCAGCAGACATGGAAAAAAATTATTTAAAATAGGTTTTAGAAAAGGCATCCTGACTACCATATGGGTTCATTTTCATCTTTTCCGTGACCCATCTTTTCTCTTGCAACTTCACCACCAGACAAAGGACTTTGTTGAAGGTGTTCCCAAAAGTGGCCATTAAGGTTTTTTACATTTGAAATAGGCCTTAATGGTGCTCATTAACATAGCTTCCAGTTAGCCTCCAGCTGTGATAGTATGTGGTTCATTATCCTGATTACACTGTCATTTTACAATCCCTTTTATCTTACACTTATTAACTATAAAAAAATAACCCTAGATTTGAATAAGTGAACAAAGAGCTAGAAAACTAGAAGATTATTCTCAGACCTAGGAAGAGCTAAGCTGAAGTTCTGGAATTTATATTGTTGTTCTGAATTTGTGATACTGCTTTCCCTACATTTAAAAAGCTCAGGAGTAATGAGGAGCATTGAGTTAAAATCCAGCATTAGCAACTTAATAAGGCCCTAAGAAACTCAAAGTGACCCTGTCTCTATATAAAAATATTTAAAAAGGCCTGGGGATGTGATTCAGTTGCTGAACACCCCTGAGTTGAATTCCTGGTACCAAAAAGAAAAAAAAACAAAAACCAAAAACTCTCCATAACAAGCTCCAAATGTACAATCTCTCTTGTGCATGGAATCAACAAATGAAGTTGGGATTCTCTTCAGATAATTATTCCAGTCTTCACCACACAATGTGAGAACATGCTGGACTCATGGCACATGGATGCCCACAAAAGGATTTATAGACAAGCTGAAAACACCATACAATTATGGAACAAAATGCCCAGGTTTTTAACTGTTGATCTAAGCTTCACTAGACTAGTAAGGTGGAGGATCGAGGTTGATCTGCCACAGAGACCCTTTGAGGAGTCCTGTGAAGATGGCTTAGGCCTGAGCCTACACAATTCTATTTTAAAAATTCTAGTTTCAAACCTGCAGTCTCACGAGGAACACACACAGAGCACTCCAGTATGGCCTCAAACAAGTTATTTCCCCTCAACCTGATAAATAGAATGAAGCCCCTGGTAGGCTGTACTAGCCTGATAAGAGAGAAAGGCAAAAATATCAGGGTGGAGACCACCAGACAACATGTTTCTGACCCCAGGGTAAATGATAAGGAGAAATCTGGTGGTAGCTGAAGAAGATTGCAGGGTGGGTCAAAAAGCCCAAAATTTTATGTAAATAATAGAGCTAATGAACAGGGATTCAGCTGGCCAAAACAAGGATGCACTTGAGTTGGAGAGCCTGCTGAGGACCTGACATCCCATCACTTGTCTTTATATCCTGATCCTCTGCATAGTACTCACCACTCTCCAACTCTATGCCCTTGTCTGGACCCTGGTGAGAGCTGCAACTTCTCCCTATCATCCTCTCCTCAACCAGTCATCTGCTCCACATCAGGAAAGCCCTCCCTTGGTTTTTGTCCTGATCACCCTGGTCTGAGTAAGTGTGCATATGCTGGACATAAAGCCTAAGGCTTGAGCCTTTTGAACTTAGCATGCAGAGGGAATGTATGTAATTAGCCTGTCATGATTAAGTGTGCTTTGCACTGCTTAGAATTAATTTATAATTGTTAGCTATTAATGGATTATGTCTATTGCAGTACCTAGCATTAAGAATTGTTGTTGGGCTTGGGATGTGGTTCAAGCAGTAGCACACTCACCTGGCATGCCTGTGGCCCGGGTTCGATCCTCAGCACCACATACAAACAAAGATGTTGTGCCCGCTGATAACTTAAAAAAATAAATAATAAAATTCTCTCTACCTCTCTCTACCTCTCTTTCTCTCTAAAAAAAAGATTTTTTTTTCTTAATTAAGAACCTATAGAGTGAAATTATGTTGAGTAATTGAATGAATAAAGCATTGAAAGGGGCAAAAGTGCATGGAAATTCTTTATTTTCTCCTGTACTGCATACATCACAATTGTTGCTCCCTCACAACAAGGCCCTAGCCACAATTTTCATTCTTTGCCATTTCCACTCTTGCCAGCTTCAAACAACCTACTTATCCAGTCTCAAGATAACAAGGCACACTTATCATTTTCTTGCTTTCAGGGTTTTCATATTTCTCCCTGTGATTTGTTTTCAGCTTCTTTTTAGCACAGAAACTTGGGCTCCTGATCCATGACAGAAAGCCTACAAAATGATTAAAAGAATGGCACCTAAGAGACTGATTGGACAAGTCTTCAGGCACTGACTCCAACCTAAGGTGAGTGGGCCCAGAATTAAGTTCAAAAGGCAGACTGTTCCTTTTTCATTGTTAAAAGACTAGGATCAGGGCTGGGGATATAAACTTAAATAAGAGAAATTAAAATACTTCTTATAAGATATCTGCTGTTTTCCAGATATTCACTGTACCACATATGATTAAAACCTGACATTTTCCCTTCAGTGTGTATATTGTTGTCTATAACTGTATAAGAAGTCACTCTAAAACTTACTAGTTCACAATTGTATTGAACTGCATTCATGTGCAATATTTTTGCTGCTTATGTTTAGCTGTTAAGATTATTGAACTTCAGAGGTTGATCTGGCTGCCAAAAAAAGGACCCTTAATCTTCTTCACATGATATCTCAGAATCTAATAAATTAAGGTGAGCTTGTTCTCATTGAGGAGACAGTTTTCTAAAAGCAAAAGAAAAAAACATTAAAAAATATTTCCTGACTAGGTACCTGACTAGTACTCTTTCATAGCCACAACTTTATATAAGCCATAAAAAAAGAAGAGGAGCCCTCACCCAAAGTTTGTAGAATACATTCTGCATTTGGCTAGAGTAGAAGTAAAATCGCATTACCAAATTTCTGTACACATATTGAAAGTGTAAAGCTGCTTCTAAGCTGCAAAGCCTGTGTTAAAATGTAAGGGACTAGGTATTGTAAAGTTTCTGAACTGCACACAGAACCTGAAATTCCTGAGGCAGTTAAGACAATGCCCTACTTACCATTTAGTTGATTAATAGCCTAGGACCCTGTGCAGCTTGGCACATAAGCATTCAGGGCCCGAACAAATCAGTTTAAATATAACCCCCTCCTTAGGAATGACCTATCACTCCAGCCTGCCCTGTTCCCGCCAATGAATGTAGTAATCAAGTCTAAGAATTGTTGTTTGATTTTCCCACGGTGTAAGGTGATTTGTTAAAGAAGACTGTAATGTGTGTAAAGTCCCTGCTCTCCCCAAAAAGTGCACTTAAGCACTGCTCAACACCTGCCTGGGGCTCTGGGCTGCTCTCCCTTCTTGAGTGAGCACGAAGCCCCATCATGCTGGATCAATAAACCCCCCTTCTTCAGATTGCATGAGTCAGTCTCTTGGTGGTCTCTTCCTCCAATGTTCGCTGGACCCTTACAATATAAGGCTAAAGGACTACTAATATTATGTCACTAATCCTGCCTTTTGTAATACATGAGGTTTATACAGCTGTTCAGTGTCAAAAAATATTTTCAAAATCTCACAAGTACTATGTGTGTGTGTGTGTGTGTGTGTGTGTGTGTGTGTGTGTGTGTGAGTGTGGTGTGTGTGTGTGTGTGTGTGTGTGTGTATGTGTGTGTGTTTATATGAGTGTAGTGCTGGTGGTTAAACTGAGAGAATTATTATTCCTGAGCTATATCCTCAATTTTTTCTTTTTTTTATTTTGAGACAGGATCTTACAAAGATGCTTTGTAGTGTGCCCAAGATTTTTTAGTACATATCAAGATCAAATATGCCTGACCCAAAGGCAAAACTTACTTCCTTTAAAGCCATGATTCATAATTATTTTTAAGTAGTGAAATTTTTAAGTAGTGAAATTTATTCAAAAAGGAGAGAGGGTTACACACATATGTGGCTCATGTCAGCAATCTTAATAATTTGGGAGATTTAAGCAGAAGAATCACAATTTAAAATTCAGCCTAAATAATATGAGAGGGCCCTAAGAAACTAAGCAAGACTTTGTGTTAAAACTAAAAATAAATAAAATACAATTTAAAAAGCCTAGTGATATAGGGGTTTAGGAGAACTACCCTGGGTTAAGTATTATTTCCTCTCCCCTTTAAAAAAAAGAAACAATAAAAAAAATTTTACATCTGATGAATTTTTTATTCAATGGGGATAATATGTTTGAGAAAAAATTCTAAAGCTTATAGTAAGGATTTAAAATAAACTTGGGAAATTGCTGAAAATTGAATTGAAAAATCAAGAACAAGCAATATTTTTTAAATTTCTTATCAGGATAAATTTGAAAACAGGTATATTTTATTTCATTTATGATGATAATTCAGGATGCTATGGAAACTGCAACAATAGGACTGTATCTATATCACAAAAGTTTTGTAAATGGAGAATATGAAACACTACATAAAAAAGTGAGGGCGAGACAACATTAAGGCCATATGTGTAATCTAAAATAAATAATATACTAAATTTCCACTATATGAATTTTATCTTGAAGTATGTCTACAAAACCATACTCCTTGCATAAAGCAGAGGATTTGTGATAGTCTCAAATTAAAAATGATTTCACATTTGTGGCTGTTGTGCAGGGGCTCATATCAAAAAAGCAAGATTTGGGGCTCAAGCAATTGAAAGAAAATGTGAGAAACTTTTGGGATGGTAGGCATGCTACTTTTGAAGGCAGCAATAGCCCATAACCAACCTCTAGCTTCTATCCCTCAGCCCCCAATTTATTAAATAGAACTTTTGTTTTTTATGCAGGTCAGACAAAGAAGGCACATCAACATTTTACTGATGTAGGAGCGTGCTCACAAACAAATGTTTTTGACCTTGAGTACATGGATTGAGTATGAGTGTTTATGACCTTGGCTACTCTCTAAAAATACAGCCCTCTGGAAGCATGGCCAGGTACTAACATACTTGGTCTTTTTTTGTCCTTAAATGCCTCATGGCATTCAGCACTGAAACACGAGGACACAAACAACAACACTATGGCTGCCTGAGGTGGGGTGGGGCAGAGTTCACAGAAGATGCTTCTCTTTCCTTGACTACCTAACATTTCTCCTGACCACTTGGAATTGGTTGTCAACCTAGGATTCACCCTTTCCTGCTGCTACAATTCCCTTTGAAGAGTGGGGTGTTGTGTGAAAAAATAAGTAACACACTTACCAACACATGTTCTGGGAAACTGGGATCAGTGTTTGATGATACAACATCAGGGTCCCTGCAGGCTGGTGTCTTTTACGGGTTTGCATCCACACACAATAGAACAAGGGTATGGATGGAAAAAGGAGAGCTACCTGGAGCTTAAGATATAGCACACTGAAGATGGGTTGTGGCTAGGTGATTTTACCTCTACTAATCTGGAAATTGTATTATTATTTCTTCTCCTTCTTCTCTCCACAATTATCTGAAGCAGACACATTAACACCACATTGAAGAAGCAGCTCAACTCTTTGTGTTAATTTGTTTTCCACAGCAAACCTGAGGGCTGCTCTAAAATAAGAGAGATAACTTCAAACTTAGGCATTTTCATAAATTTAGTTTAAAAAGTCATTGTATTACATTTTACCAATTTGATATCCAGCTTTACATACAGTAACAGACATATACATCTTGTAAGATCAAATCTTTATCTTTGTAAATCATTTGGAAGTCTAAAAGAAAAACAAACAAATTAAAAAAGAAATCACTTGTCCCAAAAGAGGAGTTACAAACTTAAAATCTTTCAATGAATAGTAACTATTATGACGTCATTCATTTGGAGTTGGCAAAGATTTCAATGAATAAAGCTCCGTTTTCTTCCTAGGGTTATGTAATATATTGTAACTCACAGTCAGCTAAAGGTCAAGAAATAAAAAAGCTATTTGCAGGTGTAACATAATAACAGTAGCACTGGTGATAATAAAAGTCATTGTTGCTTCAGTCATTCTCTCTGAGAAGCATTTGCCAGGCACTGAAATCAATGCTATGTGTATAATATTGCAACCAGCCTTCAAGCATATGTTATCCTGTTTTTAATTAGAAATGTATAATATTTGTCAAGAGCAATTAACCCTCACATAGGAAAAATATGAAATCAATATTGTACAAATTAAGTAATTTAAAGCAAATAGACAAAGGACAAAATAATTTTTATTTATTTATGTTCAACACAGCATTTACAAAAGAAAACTATATCAGGAGAAGATAAAATATTACAGAAAGTTTAAAAAGATAAATAGACCACTAGCCATGCTAACAAAGAGAAGAAGAGAGAGAACCCAAATTACTAGCTTATGGGATGAAAAAGGCAATATCACAACAGACACTTCAGAAATACAGAAGATAATTAGAAATTATTTTGAAACCCTATACTCTAATAAAATAGAAGATAGTGAACGCATCGATAAATTCCTTAAGGCATATGAGCTGCCCAGATTGAGTCAGGATGATATAAACAACGTAAAAAGACCAATATCAAGTGAGGAAATAGAAAAAGCCATCAAAAGACTACCAACCAAGAAAAGCTCAGGACCAGACAGATACACAGCAGAGTTTTACAAGAACTTTAAAGAAGAACTAATACCAATACTTTGCAATGTATTTCAGGAGATAGAAAAAGATGGAGTACTTCCAAATACATTCTATGAGGCCAACATCACCCTGATTTCCAAACCAGATAAAGACACCTCAAAGAAAGAAAACTTCAGACCAGTATCCCTAATGAATTTAGATGCAAAAATCCTCAATAAACTTCTGGCAAATCGGATACAAAAACATATCAAAAAGATAGTGCACCATGACCAAGTGGGATTCATCACTGGGATACAAGGCTGGTTCAGTATACGGAAATTAATAAATGTAATTCACCACATCAATAGACTTACAGATAAGAACCATATGATCAACTCAATAGATGCTAAAAAGCATTTGACAAAATATAGCATCCCTTTATGTTCAAAACACTAGAAAAATTAGGGATAACAGAAAATTACCTCAAAATGATAAAAGCTATATACAATAAGCCTCAGGCCAGCATCTTTCTCAATGGAGAAAAATTGAAGACATTCCCTTTAAAATCTGGAACAAGACAGAGGTTCCCTCTCTCACAACTTCTATTCAACATAGTTCTTGAAACTCTAGCCAGAGCAATTAGACAGATGAAAGACATTAAAAGCATAAATATAGAAAAAGAAGAACTTAAATTAGCAGCATTTGCCAATGACATGATCCTATACCTAGCAGACCCAAAAAATTCAACCAAAAAACTTCTAGAAATAGTAAATGAATCCAGCAAAGTGCAGGATATAAAATCAATACCAATAAATCAAAGGCATTCCTGTATATCAGTGACAAATTCTCTGAAATGGAAATGAGGACAACTACTCCATTCACAATATCCTCAAAAAAAAAATACCTGGAAATCAACTTAACAAAAGAGGTGAAGGAGCTATACAATGAAAACTACAGAACCTGAAAGATAGAAATAGAAGACCTTAGAAGATGGAAGGATTTACCTTGCTCATGGATTGGTAGAATTAATATTATTAGGATGGCCATGTTACCCAAAGCACTTTAGAGATTCAATGCAATTCCCATCAAAATCCCAATGACATTCTTGCAGAAATGGAAAAAGCAATCATGAAATTCATCTGGAAAAACAAGAGACCCAGAATAGCTAAAGTAATTCTAAGCAGGAAGAGTGAAATTGGTGGTATCATGATTCCAGATTTTAAACTATACTATAGAGCAATAGTAACAAAAACTGCATAGTACTGGCACCAAAACAGGCTTGTAGACCAAGGGTACAAAATAGAGGACACAGAGACAAATCCACAAAATTAAAACTACCTTATATTAGACAAAGGTGCTAAAACCGTGGAATGGAGAAAGAATAGCATCTTCAACAATGGTGCTGGGAGAAGTGGAAATCCATATGCAACAAAATGAAATTGAATCCCTTTTTCTCACCATGCACAAAAGTCAACTCAAAATGGATCAAGGAGCTAGGAATCAGACCAGAGACTCTGCATGTAAAAGAAGATAAAGTTGGCCCTAATCTTTATCACATGGGGTCAGGCCCCAAATATCTTAATAAGACACCTGTAGCACAAGAGTTAAAACCAAGAATCAACAAATGGGAAAAATTTAAACTAAAAAGTTTTTTCTCAGCAAGAGAAATAATATCTGAGATGAATAGGGAGCCTACAACCTGGGAACAAATTTTTACCCCCCAAACATCAGATAGAGCTCTAATCTCAAAGAACTAAAAAAGTTAAACAACAAAAAAGCAAATAACCCAATCAACAAATGGGACAAGAACTTGAAAAGAAACTTCTCAGAAGAGGACATACAATCAATCAACAAGTACATAAAAAATGCTAATTATCTTTAGCAATCAGAGAAATTCAAATTAAAACTACTCTAAGATACCATCTCACTCCAATAAGAATGGCAGCCATTATGAAGTCAAAGAACAATAAGCGCTGGCGAGGTTGCGGGGGGAAAAAAGTACACTCATACCTTGCTGGTGTGACTGAAAATTGGTGCAGCCAATTTGGAAAGCAGTATGGAGATTCATTAGAAATCTGGGAATGGAACCACTATTTGACCCAGCTATTCCCCTTCTGGGGCTAGAGCAAAAAGACCTAAAAAGAGCATACTACGGGACACAGCCACATCAATGTTTATAGCAGCACAATTCACAATAGCTATAATGTGGAACCAACCTAGATGCCCTTCAATAGACGAATGGATTAAAAAAATATGGCATTTATACACAATGGAATATTACTCAGCACTAAAAAATAACAAGATCATGGCATTTGAAGGAAAATTGATGGCATTATAGCAGACTATGCTAAGTGAAGTGAGTCAATCCCTGAAAAACAAATGCCAAATGTCTACTATGATATAAGGGGGATGACTCAAAATGGGATAGGGAGGAAGAGCATGAGAAGAAGACTACCACTAAATAGGAAAGAAAGGTGGGAGGGAAAAAGAGGTAGAAGGAAAGTTGCAAAAAAGATGGGAGGAGAAGCACATTGTTATACAGAATACATATATGATGTTCTAATGAGAAAAAGAAAAAAAGTGTGTCACATTGGATTGGATACACAGAAAGGATGGGAGAGGAGGGGAGGAGTAAGGAGGATAGGAAGGGCAAAAGAATAAAATAGACAATATGATTGATGTATGTACACTCCATGTATGTATTATATGTAAAAATACATTCTGCTGTCATATATGAGTAAAAAAAATTAAAAAATAAAGTAAAAAAAAAATTACAGTACAATGATATAAAATAACAGTTCTTATTTAACCAGTTGTTCAATTTTTATGGTTGCTGGTCTATAAAGAAAATAAAACTTAACAAAAACAAAAACACTCCATTTACAATCTCCTCAAAAAAAATAAAATACTTGGGAATCAACCTAACAAAAGAGGTGAAAGATTTATACAATGAGAACTACAGAACCCTAAAGAGAGAAGTAGAAGAAGATCTTAGAAGATGAAAAAATATACCATCTTCATGGATAGGCAGAACTAACATTATCAAAATGGTGATATTACCAAAAGTTCTCTATAGGTTTAATGCAATGCCAATCAAAATCCCAATGGCATTTCTTGTAGAAATAGATAAAGCAATCATGAAATTCATATGGAAAAATAAAAGACCCAGAATAGCAAAAGCAATTCTAAGCAGGAAGTGTGAATCAGGCGGTATAGCGATACTAGATTTCAAACTATATTACAGAGCAATAGTGACAAAAACAGCATGGTACTTGTACCAAAGCAGACGGGTGGACCAGTGGTATAGAATAGAGGACACAGAGACTAATCCACAAAGTTACAACTATCTTATATTTGATAAAGGGGCTAAAAGCATGCAATGGAGTAAGGATAGCATCTTCAACAAATGGTGTTGGGAAAACTGGAAATCCATATGCAACAAAATGAAACTGAATCTCTTTCTCTCGCCATGCACAAAAGTTAACTCAAAATGAATCAAGGAGCTTGATATCAAATCAGAGACTCTGTGTCTGATAGAAGAAAAAGTTGGCTCCGATCTACATATTGTAGGGTCGGGCTCCAAATTCCTTAATAGGACACCCATAGCACAAGAGTTAATAACAAGAATCAACAAATGAGACTTACTTAAACTAAAAAGTTTTTTCTCAGCAAGAGAAACAATAAGAGAGGTAAACAGGGAGCCTACATCCTGGGAACAAATTTTTACTCCTCACAGTTCAGATAAAGCCCTAATATCCAGAGTATACAAAGAACTCAAAAAATTAGACAATAAGATAACAAATAACCCAATCAACAAATGGGCCCAGGACCTGAACAGACACTCCTCAGAGGAGAATATACAATCAATCAACAAGTACATGAAAAAATGCTCACCACCTCTAGCAGTCAGAGAAATGCAAATCAAAACCACCCTAAGATACCATCTCACTCCAGTATGATTGGCAGCCATTATGAAGTCAAACAACAACAAGTGCTGGCGAGGATGTGGAAAAAAGGGTACACTTGTATATTGCTGGTGGGACTGAAAATTGGTGCGGCCAATTTGGAAAGCAGTATGGAGATTCCTGGGAAAGCTGGGAATGGAACCACCGTTTGACCCTGCTATTGCCCTTCTCAGACTATTCCCTGAAGACCTTAAAAGAGCATGCTACAGGGATACTGCCACATCGATGTTCATAGCAGCACAATTCACAATAGCTAGACTGTGGAACCAACCCAGATGCCCTTCAATAGATGAATGGATAGAAAAAATGTGGCATTTATACACCATGGAATATTATGCAGCACTTAAAAATGACAAAATCATGGAATTTGCAGGGAAATGGATGGCACTAGAGCAGATTATGCTTAGTGAAGCTAGCCAATCCCTAAAAAACAAATACCAAATGTCTTCTTTGATATAATGATAGCAACTATGAACAGAGCAAGGAGGAAGAACAGAAAGAAAAGATTAACATTAAACAGAGACATGAGATGGGAGGGAAAGGGCGAGAAAAGGGAAATTGCATGGAAATGAAGGGAGTCCCTTATTGGTATACAAAATTACATATAAGAGGTTGTGAGGGGAATGGGAAAATAAACAAGGAGAGAAATGAATTACAGTAGATGGGGTAAAGAGAGAAGATGTGAGGGAAGGGGAGGGGGGATAGTAGGGGATAGGAAAAGTAGTATAATACAACAATTACTAATAGGGCATTATGTAAAATTGTGGATGTGTAACCGACATGATTCTGCAATCTGCATTTGGGGTAAAAATTGGGAGTTCATAACCCACTTCAATCTAATGTATGAAATATGATATGGCAAGAGCTTTGTAATGTTGTGATCAACCAATAAAAAATAAATGTAAAATGCAAATAAGATAAAAATAAAAAAAAGAAAGAAAAATAAAATAAAATAGAGACCTAAAAAAAAAAAACAATGTTATGGGTAAACTTAAAAAAAAAGAAAAATAAGTCATTAAACCAGCTTTAAAAAGAAAGAAAGAAAGAAAGAAAGAAAGAAAGAAGTGTATCATGATAGATTTCTCCTTTAGAAATAATTCAAATGACCTTCCTAGAAAGAGTCAGCAGGTCTGGGGATATAGCATGCAGAAGGCCTTGGAGGTTAAAGCCCAATACTGCAAGAAAAGAAAAGGGAGGGAAGGGAGAAATAAAGAAAGAAGGGAGGGAAGAAGGGAGGAAGTAAAGAAGGAAGAAAAAGAAAAAATGAAGAAAGGAGGGAGGAAGGAAGGAAGGAAGAAAAAAGGGAGAGAACAAAATCAGGGAAAGCAATGGGTCATTAAAGCAAAAGGGCAAGCAGTACAAATATAAATATATGAAATAAAATCTGTTGAGACAGTTTAGAGAGCTTTAGAATTTGCATGACATCAAACTGAATGGTATTATTACTGTATAGAAACTTAAGAAGCTCCACCTTGGCCTGGCCTAAACCAAACTCAGGGGTGGGAGGCATAGAGAGGACTCCTGTCTGGCTGGAGTGGAAGTGACCTGAACCCGTGACACTTCAGGATGCACTGGTTAGGGAAGGAATGGGCCAAGACTCCCCTGATGGGCACTTGAGCACCACAAGGCTCCTGGGAGTCCTTCCCCCCAGCTCCCCACCTTCACAACCCCCCCTTGCAGGCATTCTCAGTGGTCTGTTCCGTTGCCTGGTGCAGGTTTGAGTTCCTCACCAAACACCTGAGTGTTCACAGCCTATGTTGGCCTGCCTGGGCAGGCTGTGGTTGTGGTTGCAAGAGCCAAAGCCAACTTAGCTTGATGGAGGCACCAAGGACTGCCCTACAGCCATATTAGCGGGTGGTCCTGGAAGAAGTAGGCAGGGTTTGGGCAGCATTGTCTGAAGACATGAAGCCAGGCCCTAATCCTTATGATGTTCCTTGGGAGTTGGTGATGTGTAGAGCTATTGGATGTTTTGCTCTTCTTTTGTTTTTGTGGAGAAGTTTTCAGTGTGTTAGAAGCAGGCTTTATGTGGGAAGAGAAAAACAGCTGGCTTTAAAACTTTCTAGAAGAATTGAAGAAAAATGTGAACTACTAGAGAAAGTTGGCCTTGTTCAAAAAGAGCTTGAAGGCTTAGAGTCAACTTTAAAGGGCAGCAATTCTGAGAAGGGTCTAAGAGACGTCCCAAATTTGGAGGCAACCTATGAAAAGCTGCATAGGTCCAAACCGAGCCATGGGGATGAAAGACTCTTTCTAGAAAAAGAGCTAAAAGAACAAAAGGCCAAACATTGTAAACAGGATGAAATCATGGCAGATATACCGAGAAGGATAAAGTCCTTTGAAGGTGAATCAGAATCAGTAGATCACAAATAGCTGAAACTAAAACAAACTTGAGACTGTTTCAAATGAGTGAGGAAGAACTTCAGCTGGCAATGAAGGAAGCCTTGGATGAACGTTCCCAGCTTCAGCAAAGTCAGAAACCCATCTTACAAGGAGACGCTGAAGCATGGAGGGAACAAGGACGTGTCCAATGTAAAGAGAGCACCACATTGGAAGACTCTCAATTCCATGCAAAACAAGTTCAAACTGATAAAGAAAATCACATGGAGTCTCTTACTGAAGGCTTGCTGAAGATGAAAGATAGGTCTTCTCCAACCAAGGAAGCCCAAACAGACATTGGGAACTTGGAATGGGGAATGACGAGTGAATCAGGAATTGGTGCTCACTTGGATGATGAGCCCAAAGGAGCTTTGAAGAAACTGGTTGATGGTGCTAAGCTAAAGGCCTCCTTAGAAACATTAGAAGGACAAAGATATCAAACTGTGCTTTATTATCTGAAGTAGAGAAAACAAAGGAAGACCTCAGAGAACAGATTAGAAGTCTGAAGACTGAACAGGCAACCTTGTTATCAGAAAATACATGGCTTGAAGGTGAGAATGAGAACCTTCAGCAGAAATTTAAAGTCATGATGGAATGCTATCAAGAAAATATGATGAAACTCCATGGGAACTCAGAGTAGAGGAAAATTACCGGGTGGGGCAAGAGGAGAAACTTTCCAAGGTCAAAGAAGAGATGGGCCATACAAGAGAAGAGCTGGAGACCTACAGAAAGCAAGCCAAATATCTTAAAGAAGAATTGGAGAGAACCATTCAATCCTGTCAGGGGAAGATTATTTACTGTGAGAAAAAAGCACATGAGAGTGAGTTGGCGGCTTGGATTGCTGAAAGAAACCTCCATTATTTCATGAAACAAAACGCTCACAACAGACAAAAGTTAACTGAAAGGGAGCTTCAATTTGAACTTGTAGAGGAAGATCCCTGTGCACTTGGTGTTTCAAATGCAGCATTGGGCAGAAAGCATTCCCCCAATGGTCCCTCACCATTGGGTCCTCCTTGGCAAGGTGGATGTTATTCGAATTATGGTAGACCATCACGACCAGCAGAACTCAGAGGTTCTAATCTGCCTTCTTTGGATAAAGAGGATGGGCCTATGTCTTCAGAAAGTCAATCCAGTAGAAAGGAGACCAAAATCAATCTTGATGATTCCAATGTCCCCGATTCATCTCTCCCTGCTGAAAACCAAGCAACTGGCTCTGGCTCATTGTTGGCACCTTTTCCTCCAGTCAGAGGTGAATTGTTTCCTGTGGACCCGAGGAGTCAGTTCATGAGGAGAGAACCATTTTCCCCTCCACCTCCTCCAGTTCATGAGAAGAGGACCATTTTCCCCTCTGCCTCCTCCAGGAAACAGGTATGGGGCACCTCCCGGCCTACCACCCCCTCCATTTTTTGCAATGCCAGATGTCTATGAATGGAGGTATTTTCCTCATGACCTTACCCCAAGAGCTGGATTTCCTCCCCCCACCCCTGTATTCTGAAAGTAGAAGTGAGTGCCCTTAAGGCTTCATTCCACCTTCAGGTGAGCCTGCTACTGAACATCAACAAGAAACCTGATATTTTTGATCTCTCTTCAAAAGTAATTTGACTTACCTCTCATTTTTAGTTTTTAAGTAATTGCTTTTACTTAAGTAAGTGATTATACTTTTGCTCTGACTGAAGCTAAATAAAACTATAATTCTTAGGATAGTATTTTGGAAATAAAGATGGTTTAAATATGATATTATGAGTAAATTATTTCCATTCTATTTTACTCTAAAGATTACAGCATTGAATTTGATTGATCCACTATTCTATAAACAACAATGGGATTTTCATGTATGTCATCTAGCCTCTGGGGATATTTTAAATGCCCAACAAAGACAGTCCCTTTATACAAAGAAGTGTATTTACTATGATTGTAGCAAATGTGAAAGGAACTTTATGCTTAATGAAAGATTTTCATTGATTTTCAGTCTTGTGGGGCATGTCAACTAGTTTTCCCATAAAACAATAACTAGAGCATATTAAGAGTAAGCCAGAAAACACTACTAAACATGTCATGGAAGTAGGAGATCTCAAATACAAAGAAAGTTGCAGTTCTCAGGAAACATTTTGGAATTGGAAACCACAATTTAAACTCACTCTGTTCCCATTTTCCCTGAGTCATCTTGATGACTTCTTCTTCTTCTTCCTCCCTTCTCCTCCTCCTCCTCCTCCTCCTCCTCCTCCTCCTCCTCCTCCTCCTCCTCCTCCTCCTCCACCACCACCTTCTCCTTCTCCTTCTCCTTCTTCTTCTTCTTCCTATTTTTCTTTGTGTTCTTCATCTTTGAGTTCCCTTCTATTGTACTCTAAAGTGTACAGCATTGAATTTGATTAATCCATGATTCCATAAACAACAATGAGATTTTCAGTTATGACATATAGTTTATTGGGATATTTTAAATGCCCAACAAAGACAGTCCCTTTATACAAAGAAGTGTATTTACTATGATTGTAGCAAATGTGAAAGGAACTTTTGCTTAATGAAAGATTTTCATTGATTTACAGTCTTGTGGGGCATGTCAGCTGGTTTTTCCTTAAAAGAATAATTACAGCATATTAAGATTAATCCAAAGAACACTACTAAACATGTCATGAAAGTAGGAGATCTGAAATATTTTAAAAAGTGCAGTTCTGAAGAAACATTTTGGAATTGGAAACCAAAATTTAAACTCACTCTATTGCCATTTTCCCTGAGTCATCATTGATGACTACTTCTTCTTCTTCTTCTTCTTCTTCTTCTTCTTCTTCTTCTTCTTCTTCTTCTTCTTCTTCTTCTTCTTCTTCTTCTTCTTCCTATTCTTTTTCATGTTCTTCATCTTTGAGTTCTTCTTCTACCTTTAATAAATTAATCACTCAATTAATTAATTTTTATGTGATTCTGAGGATCCTACTCAGTATCTTGCATATGCTAAGTGAGTGCTGTGCCACTGACCCAACACCCCATTCCCTGTCTTTTATATTTTATGCCCATTTTCATGAAATTCAGAATTGCATTAAGGCATTAAAAATATTGAGTCCAAAAATGAAATTAGAATGTACAGTATGTACTTATAGGCAATTACCTAAATGATAGATGGCTGCCTGCTAGTGTAAGAATCAAAATTCCCACAACTAAAGGACAATCTTTGTTCTGACATTTGAGCTGTCATAAGTAAAGTATACTATTTCCTTCATTATTTATGAGGACACATATAGCACCAATGAATGAATCTAGTAGGTATACCAGTAAGTTGAAATAACCACTAACAATCACCAAAAAAAGGAATTGAGTATATCTCCATTCTCAAAAAAAAACCATGGATAACCAACAACAATTAGGCCTAAATTATTTCTGAATGTTCTATTCATGATGGGGATTCTTTCATTCTATAGTGGTCTTCTCAAAGGCCTGAAATATATTCTAGTCCTTGCTAGCATCTGCTCTTCCACAATAGAGGACTTGGGAACAATAGAATTTGACTGAAATACAGTAGATTCATATATTGAGGGATATCAATATTCCTCAAAAATGCTGTGGACACCAGAGTACTGATATTTGTTAAAAGAATCCTGTTTACAGTTTGTGAAATAGAAGACTCTGAATCATTGTTTTTAGTAATTACCAAGACCACATGGTTCTAGGCTTGGTACTTTACAAAAGAGAAATGTTAGAAAAGTTTATGGAGATGAAAGTTTCTCTAGCTTTCATATTATTTTTAAGAATAGGAATCTTTTAAAAGTATAGGATTTAATACTCTTTAAGAGATTATACTTAACTTCAGTTTTTAAAATTAAAATAGTATAGAACTTTTCACCCTCCACATTAATACAACATGTAAAACTCTGGCTAGAATATTAAATAATGATTATCATGTAGGGAGTATAAATAGGCATTGCACTTGTTGTCTGTGTCTAACAAAATATGATGGTGCCTATGATCCAGAATACTCCACTTTTGAATCCAAAACCCAGAGCACATTGAAGTGTACAATACAAAATAAGTTTTTTAATACCCCATAAACTTTTTGACTGAGTTTTACCATAGAAGGTATAGTTAATATTCACCTATTAGAGCCTAGTAATATATATTCATGAAAATTAAATAACATTTACTCTGACACCTTTTACTACATTTTCTTCTCTTTTCAAATGTAGATTGCATACTACTTAATTTATGTTATTAACTGGTGTTTAAAAAAAAACTGCCATGAAACACTAGAAATATGTTCATCATGGCAACTATATGTCTCTTCACTATGGTATTGCTTAATGGGAAGGGGGGAGGGCTGAATATAACTTAAAAGTCCTTTAGTATGTAGAAAATATAATGTGAATTACAATTCAGTTACCAGTTTGAACTTGATCTGGGTAGCAGGGATACATCTCTCTGCAATAGGCATGCTTCTGAAAAATAGAATGTAGAGCTACAAAAGTGTAGAGAGCCACAAACAAGTCAAGATGGCGCCTGGCAATTTGCTAAGAGGAGTGGTTTGAGGTAATGCCAGCAAGTCTCTAAGATGATGTTGATTGAGTTAAGCTGTGTATAATTGTTAAAATGATAAGGATTGCTGTATCTGGATGATGTTAATTGAAACAAGCTGTGTATAATTACTTAAGTGTCTATATACCTCTACTCTCCTACAATAAAGCGGCTCCTGCTGTATCAACCTTCACAAGTTGCCTGTCACTCCTCCCGGCTATTTTGCCCAGCCAGCCGGACTGTGGCAGATGGTGGCCTGTACAGGGAGCCCCGGGATACTCGGGGGAGAATGACAAGGAAAAGCTGCCCACCCCTAAAGATAGATAGGACAGGAGCAAATCTGCTCGTCTCTAGCAGACAGGGCGAGAGGAAGTATGGCCATTTTTTAAAAATGAAGAAGATTGATAAAATATGTTTGTATCTTGTTTTGTCTTTGTCTTTGTTAGGAAATATGGAAGGGGTGTTAGGTAAATTGCTGAGGAAAGGAGGCACCCAGTGAAATTAAGAACAGTTAAGACATATGTTGATAAAAGACTAGGAACTCTAGTCAGAGGAAGAAAGAAAGTTTAGAGGAGGAAGGATTATCAGGAAAGGAATTACAACAGGAGGCTCCTATGAATCTCTTTTCATCAACGGAGGGTGCATGAAGCATGTTGGCTGCTGTGGGCGTGAGCCGGTAGTGGATGCAGTGGGGACCTTCCAGCTGACGGCTCTTCCTCACCCCCCCCCACCATGGGACTGCCCGAGGATGCTGCAGCTGTGGAGGCCGGGCCACAGGGCCTCTGATGTTTGGTCATTTCCAATGCCAATAACTACAATGGTTCTCTCCTACCTGGAAGCTAATGAGTAATGAGCACCATTAAGACCTATTTCTTTTTTTTTTTAATTATTTATTATTTATTTATTTATTTTTAGTCATACATGACAGCAGAATGAATTTTGACATATAATACATACATGGAATATTCATACATCAATCATATTGTCAATTCTTTTCTGCTGCCTTTTCTATCCTCCTTACTCCTCCCCTCCTCTCCAATCCTTTCTCTCGATCCAATCTAATGTGACACACTTTTTTCTTTTCTCATTACAACATCATATATGTATTCCGTAAATAGTGAGGTTCTCCTTCCATCTTCCCTGCAACTGCCCTTCTCCCTCTTTTTCCCTCCCACCTCTCTTCCCTATTTAGTGGTAGTCTTCTTCTAAAACCATGCAATGGAGAAACAATAGCATCTTCAGCAAATGGTGCTGGAAGAACTGGAAACCCAATGCAAAAAATGAAATTGAATCCCTTTCTCTCACTATGCACAAAAGTCAACTCAAAATGGATCAAGGTGCTAGGAATCAGACCAGAGACTCTGCATCTAATAGAAGATAAAGTTGGCCCTAATCTTCATCACATGGGGGCAGGCCCCATATTTCTTAATAAGACACCTATAGCACAAGAGTTAAAACCAAGAATCAACAAATGGGACAAATTCAAACTAAAAAGTTTTTTCTCAGCAAGAGAAATAATATGTGAGGTAAATAGGGAGCCTACATACTGGGAACAAATTTTTACCCCCCAAACATCAGATAGAGCTCTAATCTCAAAGAACTAAAAAAGTTAAACAACAAAAAAGCAAATAACCCAATCAACAAGTGGGACAAGGACTTGAACAGAAACTTCTCAGAATAGAACATACAATCAATCAACAAGTACATAAAATATGCTCATCATCTCTAACAATCAGAGAAATTCAAATTAAAACTACTCTAAGATACCATCTCACTCCAATAAGAATGGCATCAATTATGAAGTCAAACAACAATAAGTGCTGGCAAGGTTGCGGGGAAAAAAGTACACTCATACCTTGCTGGTGGGACTGCAAATTGTTGCAGCCAATTTAGAAAGCAGTATGGAGATTCCTTAGAAAGCTGGGAATGGAACCACCATTTGACCCACCTATTCCCCTTCTCGTACTATACCCAAAAGACCTAAAAAGTGCATACTACAGGGACACAGCCATATCAATGTATATAGCAGCACAATTCACAATAGCTGGAATGTGGAACTAACCTAGGTGCCCTTCAATAGATGAATGTATTTAAATATATGGCATTTATACCCAATGAAATATTATTCAGCACTAAAAAATAACAAGATCATGGCATTTGCAGGCAAATGGATTGCATTAGAGCAGATTATGCTAAGTGAAGGTAGCCAATCCCTAAAAAACAAATGCCAAATATCTTCTCTTATATAAGGGGGGTGACTCAAAATGGGATAGGGAAGAAGAGCATGAGAAGAAGACTACCACTAAAAAGGCCTATTTCAAATGTAAAAATCCTTGAGATAATGTACTAAATTGTTCAGAAAGTTGTTTCTTAGTGCTTCCTGGAATACTACAGGATTTTCTTTAGCCATCATTGTCGGAGTTCCTGCCTTCGTTCCAGTGCCGGTGAGTACGAGGGTGGAGAGATTTCCACTGTTGCTGAGAACCGGACAAGACTTCAGATCATCATAGCTGATTGCTGTTTCTGCTGCTACAGCTGAGGCTAGCTGCCTGCAGAAATTATCTGGGCTGTGATTTACCTGGACTGTGAACTTAATGGACTGTGATTTAATTAGATACTGCTTTACCTGGATTGTGACAACAAACTGTAATCTATTGAGACAACAAATTGTAACTCAGTATCTTTGCTAAAGGTGTCATTGCTGGTATAATTTTTCCAAAGGCTTCTTACTTGGAGCCATCAATTGGCATGGTATCATGGCATTTTGTATCCTCCCTTTCTGCTTGTAGCAGATTATTTATGGTGTTTGTGTAAAAGAAACAATTGTCATTATCCACAATATGGCTAAGTGTGTTGGGCCAGTAGTCAAAGACAAGTAGGATCCAATTACAATGCTACCAACCTATGACAGGAGGCTGACGATTTGAGGTCAGACCATCCAATGTCGGGTAGGACCATGTATACTATTGGACAACCTAGAAGAACCAGGGTCCCTAAGCCACATACTTGTTGTTTAAAAATAAAAGGGGGAAAATGTAGAGAGCCACAAACAAGTCAAGATGGCGCCTGGCACTTTGCCAAGAGGAGTGGTGTGAGGTAAAGTTATGGAGTCATTAAGATGATGTTGATTGAGTTGAGCTGTGTATAACTGTTAAGATGAGAGGATTGCTGTATCTGAATGATGTTAACTAATTATACACAGCTTGTTTCAATTAGGTGTATATATACCTCTACTCTCCTACAATGAAGTGGCTCCCTCTGTATCAACCTTTACAAGTTGCTTGTCACGTTCCTCCCCTCCCCCCCCAGTTTTTTGCCCAGCCAGCCAGACTCCAGCACAAAAGCAGAATGATATTTTCAGAATGCCATGTTATGTTTGTAGATAGACAGATAGATAGATAGATAGATAGATAGATAGATAGATAGATAGACAGATAGATGATATACAAATATGAGAATGGTCTGGCAGTATATTTTTTTAAATAATAACATCTCAGGAGTGTGGAGGTACTAGCAGATAAAGAGGACTGTAGCTACATGTGCAATGGTTTAACTTCTAAAGAGTTTTTAAAAGGTTTACTGACAAAAATTTCAAAGGGTTTCAGTAAGTTTTGAGGTGTAACTTAGTAAAATGAGTTTAGAGGTGACAAGGAATCATGTGCAGTTCAATAGAACCAGGAATAATATGCATACACATGAATCCATGAATAAGAGGAAAGAGGAAAATTAAATAAAAATCAGAAGAACTGAGGAGAGATTAGGAATATGGAGGTGTATAGGAACAGCTGGATAAGAAAGCATGAAGTGGGCAGAAAAAGAGGAAGAAAAGGCCTCCCAGCTTGTAAACTGATCCATCCCTCCTGGGTAGTACAACTGTATAAATAACAGAGTGGATGGCTTAGTGGGAATGTACTTTTGAAACTCTGTTGACACAGACAACAGAAAGTGCCATGAGGGTGGCAAACTGAACCCGGTAAGCCCAATTAACCCCTTTGCCTTGGTATTATAAAGTAGCTATCTATCTTACAGTGCCTCTGTTGATCTACATTGATATGTTTTAGGACCAAATGCAATGATAAATCATTGTTTCATGTATTGATGAATTCTCCCAATTTCACAAAGCACACATCCATTTTATTGTGTGTTCTGAATATCTTCTTTTCTACTCACATCTGGTTTTAAGAAACATTTTGAAAGGAAAGAAGATATCACTAAGCCACCCACATCCTTTATTATACTACAAATTGAGTGTTATTTCAAGTTGTTTTTTTTTTTTTTTTGCTCCTCAAGATAGCATGTCAAACATAGAAATTGTCATTCTCCTACTAGGTGTACAAATATTTGCAAAAAAACACGTTGTGCAGAGTTGAAATATGTGAAAGCCTCCTTTTTATAAAGTACAGTAAATACAAAAGCTTGTAATTGTCCAGTTAAAAAGGAAGTCAATTCTCATAAATGCTTATTCATCAATTCTACCACTGACTCTTCTTCAGTATCCACCATGCAAAGGTGTCAACATCATCCCACCATCAACTGAAGTACCATGTCAAATTTTCTCCTGGCCATATTATTTATCATTGGAACCTATTAATAATTACTTTCCTAAATGCTAGTCAAACAATGGGAATTTAACAACAGGTTCTTTTGAGGAGGGCAATTAAGGAATAATACACTGTGTTTCTTATCCCAACAAAGATCAACAGCACTCTGAAAAGATTGAAAAACAATGAATGTTTTCCTGCTCTGCTTTTTCTCTGTGCTTCCCACTGAGTAACAAAATGCAAAAGAGCTGGAGAATCCTGTTTTCCTCATGAAAGGGATGTTCTGCTGACTTCTGTAGGCACATCAAAATTGGAGAAGGAGAAGAGATGAATTGCAATTTCAGCCTTTCTCTTAATCTTAAAGATCTCTGATTTCTCTTATTTTCATTCCAACACCAGCACAACCATTGCAAAAGCAACCAGTCAACACAATCAGCATCAGTAAAGAGGCAAAGGGCCAATGATGAGCAAGAGAAGAATGAAGCAGATACAACCCCACATGTGCTCTCTTGAATCAGTTGGGAGCTTCTTGATGTTTTATAAAGGTAGGCAGAAAATGGAGTGGACATTCCCCACACTACTGGACCCCTACTCTTTTTCAATAGTCTCATGATCACAAAAAGCAGAATACTCATACTTAAATACCAGGCAACATTTAAGGCTTTATCTTAGCAATTTAAAGAAATTACCAAACTTTATAAAGGAAAAGAAAAAAACATTCCAAGTAAACACTGTGTAGCTAAAAGCTACATTCTACATTTTCTAATTAATATACAAAGCTTAATTTCTAGAAAGGAATCATTGCCATATTATTTTCTAGAAAACTGTAGATATATATATAGAAACAAAACTATGAATTAAGTTAAAGATCCTGAAAAAAAAATCCCAAAGTAAAAAACCGAAGCAAAAATATATGTGGCTCCAAGTGTCTTTTGAATTCTTTAACTACAGGAGTCAATTTTGAACTGAATACCAGAGTAGGAGACTAAATTACATGTGCCTAGTAGCCTATCTTCAATTAGTATAATTTTTTTTCTCCATTAAACAAAGTCATCCTAATATGCCCAATAGAATATTTATATTAGAGGCTTATATTCTGTTATCTTACATGCCATTAAGATAATTACATCATTCTCAATCTCCACTTTCTATCTGGATAATGAGGATTTATAATAGGCCATCTGTCTCTTTAGGAAAGTAATAGACCATTTGTCTCTTTAGGAATGATGATAAAATTTTCTAATACAAAAATTCTTTGAAAAATCTCAAGAAAACTAGAATTTTTTTTCAAATCAACATGGGGGAAAAATCCATTCCCAAGATACTTTTTACATTCTCTATATCACACAAAACATTATATAATATTTAACTGCAAAAAGGTTATTTACTTTTTTGTTCGTGTGCCAGGAAGTGAACCCAGAGGCACGTTACCACTAATAAATATTGCCAGCATTTTTTTTTATTGAAGACAGGGTCTTGCTAAGTTGCTGAGACTGTCATTGAACTTGCAATTCTCTTGGTTGAGCCTCCGAAGTTGCTGATATTACACTAGTACACTACCATACTAGATGTTTATTTTTTAATATAAATGGGAATATCTATATACTATATAAAGACATTTACTTGATTATATTATTTAGATAAGCATAAATAATTTCTCTCTAAAATTCTTCTAAATTACTTCCATCTTTTTTATTTCTCAACAACTAGATATATATGAACAATATATTTTCCTTAATTAACTTTCTAATAAATAATATAATATTCAAGAAGTAGTAAAGAGTTCCCTAGCCACCTGCCACCCTAAAGTATATCTTCACCCAAAGAGGAAATTTGAACAGAAACAATATGTAAATTGAAAAAGATTTCTTCTTATTTCTTGAGGCAAGATTTTGTGGTACTGATCGACTCATTTTTTTAAGTTGGCTTTTTCACTGCTGTGACCAAAAGACCTGACAAGAAAAATTAGAAGATGAAAAATTTATTTGGGGGCTCACAATTTAAGAGGTCTCAGTCCATTGAAGCTTGACTCCATTTCTTGAGTGTAGAGATGAGGTTGAACACAATGACATGAGAGTGTTGTGGAGGGATATTGCTCAAGATATCAAACCAGGAATAGGGGAGTTTAAGAGGGGGGAGAGGAGGAGAGGGAGAGAAAGAGAAAGAGAAAGAGAAAGAGAGAGAGAGAGAGAAGAGAGAGAGAGAGAGAGAGAGAGAGAGAGAGAGAGAGAGAGAGAGAGAGAGATGGTGCCAGCTGGTGCTTATTTCACTAGGACAAAATATAAACATCAAAGACATGCCCCAAGGACCCACCTTCTCCAGCCATATCATACCTGCCTATAGTTACCACCCAAGTTCATTCCTATCAGGGAATCAGTGTACTGATTAGGTCAAACCTTGTCACCCAATCATTTCATCTATAAACTTTCTTGCATTCTCTCTCAATTAGCTTTTTGGGGACTCCAAACATCTAAACCATAATACTGACAAATTAAATCTATAGAATTTAGAAACCCTCTCCTTTCAGTAAATTGGGAATGTCAACAAGTGAAAAGATCAGTTCACAACTTGTTATGACTGAGGAGGATCAGCAACATCTCCCATTGGAACTGCATTTTGAAAAACTGGGCAATGCTAGGACATAGCACAAGCAAGCCTAGTGTTTATAACTGCACACAGCATTCTACCAATTGATTATATTTTGTCTTATAATACTTCCAAATTATTTTCAATCTGTAAAGAGTAGGAATTGTATGATTCTTCAATATTTTTTCTCTCATAAAACCTAGCCCCAAGTTGGGGACTAATGAAATGGGTGAAGGGATAGAAGGAGGCAGAGGAATATGAGAAAAGGAATTTAAAAGACTGTACAACTATACACAAAACTACCACTGAATAAAAGCCTCTATAACACCCAGGTATCCAAAGATTACTTCAGGAAACCACTGTTTATTCAGAGACTCTACAGGTTGAACAAGCAATATTTTAGAAACATCTAAGACTATAAAAATGCACATGTTGGAAATAGAAACTCTGGTTAAGTATTGTTATTGAGAGGTAAACATAGTAGTAGTCACTCAGCATATTGACAGTTAATTACTGCTAGAAGTTTTTGTTAATACATATAAAGTTCCATAAATTTTGAGGGCTCTACCCTAATCTATTTTTGTGTGTTTAATTCTTGTTATTTTTAGGCTACTATTTTGCAGACTATAAAGTATGTATAGCATTATAGCAGAAATACCTATACTTGGATCTCATCTATCTAAAGTAAAAAATAATGGACAGAAAGCAAATTTATGTTAGAACTCTAATAAAGGAAATATCCTCATTTGCTTTGTTTATTTTTTCACCATAGCTTTACTGATGAAGCCTTCTGCAAGTCAGGCTAAAATGGATAAAAGGATTTTTATGCCTTCAGCTCCCTTCACTGTTTCTGATAATAATCAAAGCTTTCTGTTCCAGTGAGCACAAAACTCATTGTTCTTATTATGAACACTACAGAGAGTATGTTTATTTGATATAAATTTATATATCTGAGAAATCCCTTCTATAGCATTAGCTATAAATTTTGTGCTAAATATGCTAGTTTTTAATAGTAGTAAACAAAAAGACACAAAAATCTAGATATCAAATTATAATACATATATTTTCTAATAATATTCCATTGAGAAATACGCAAAGGCACTTCAGAGACTTAAGCACATTTAGTGCCTGCATTTTGATATCTAAACTAACTATTTGCTAATAAAAAAACAGACATCCTTAGAAAAATGACTGACTCAAGGGCAAGGGCAATGGAAATACAGGACTAATACATAATATTATATAATAAGAAAAATAAAAGAAAATATCTTGAAAAATAATATGAATAAGACAAAGAAGACAGGAATCAAGGTAAATAAATTTCCAATGGCCAAATGTAGTATGGTATGAGCAACAAAATAATGATAGAAATAGAGTAAAATCCACTGAGTAAAATAAAATTTTATGTTGTTTCAATGTTTTCATTTAACTCTTAAGAATATGTTTATTTCTTTCTTGATTTCTTCTATCATTTCATTATTCAAATAGTGTATTATTTAGTCTCCATTTGTTACCATAGTTTGTATTTTTTATTTTATCATTGATTTTTAATTTCATTCCATTGTGGCTGGTTAGATTGCAAGGTATAATCTATTTTTTTTTCAATTTACTAATAGTTTCTTTCTGGCATAAGATTTGCTCCATCTTAGAGAAGAAGCCATGCGCTGCTGAGGAGAAAGTATATTTGCTTATTGATTGATGAAATACTCTATATATCTATGTTAAGTATAAATTATTAATTATATTATTTAGTTTTATAGTTTCCTTATTTTGTTTTTTTTTTTTTTGGAAGATAAGACATGTCCAGTAGTGGGAGAGGTTTGTTAAAATCACCCAGTAATATTGTATTGTGGTCTGTTTGTCTCTTGAAATTGAGAAGGGTTTGTTTGATGTACATAGATGCTCCATTGTTTGGGGCATAAATATTTATAAGTGTTATGTCCTGCTTATATATACTTCCCTTAAGAAGTATAAAATGTCCTTCTTGTCTCTTCTAATTAACTTTGGTATGAAGTCTACTTTATCTGAGACGAGAATGGAAACCCCTGCTTTTTTATGTAATCCATATGAGTGATAAGTTTTATCCCATTCTTTCACCTTAAGCCTATGGATCTTTGTCCATGAGGTGAGTCTCTTGAGGACAGCATATTGTTGGGTTTTACTTTTAGTCCCATCTGCCAATCTATGTCTTTTCATTGATGAGTTTAGGCCATTAATATTCAAAGTTATTATTGAGATATGATTTGTGATCCCTGTAATTTTATTTATTTTTGGGTTTTGATTTGTTTTAGTTTCTCCTTTTGGTTCCTTTAGTGTAGATCCTCCCTTTGTTGGTTTTTATTTTTTTTTTCACTTCATCCTCATGGAATAGTTTTTCAAGGATGCTCTGTTGTGTATGCTGTGTAGTTTTGAATTCTTTGTATTTTTGTTTATCATGGAAGGTTTCCGTTTATATCCAAAGAACTTAAAATTAAAATACTACAATATTTTACCACAGTATTTACCACATCAATGTTTATAGCAGCTCAATTCATAATAGCTAATCTATGAAACCAACTTAAGTGTCTGTCCTTCAATAGATTAATGGATAAAGAAATGTGATATATATATATATATATATATATATATATATATATATCACTGAGTGTGTGTATATACAAAATCAGTGGGATATCACTCAGCTTTAAAGAAGAGTGAAATTATGTAATTTGCCAGTAAATGGATGGAATTGGAGAATATCATGCTAGATGAAACAATCCAATCTTAAAAAAATATATCAAAGGCTGAATGTTTTTCACTAATATGTAGATGCTAGTTCACAATAAGGTGGGGGGCACTAGAGAAGAATAGTGTTACCTTAGATTAGGTAGAGGGAAATATTGGGAGGGAAGGAGGTGGGATGTGGGGATAGGAATGATAGTAGAATTAAGTATACATTATTACTTTAGGTATATACGTGACTGCATAACCAATATGATTCTACAACATGTACACTCAGAAAAATGAGAAATTACATCCCATCTATGTATAATATATTAAAGTGCATAAATGCATTCTACTGTCATGTATAATTAAAACAAATTTAAAAATTAATTTAAAAACAAAATTTATGTCTATCCTGATATAAATAAATGAATAAAGAGTTAAAAAAAAAACACCTTGTTCATCATAGAATTCCAAGGAAAAAATAGAATAGTGAAAAGAGAAACATCACCGTTTGGCAAATATTATGCCAATAATGATTGTAGGCAAAAATCATTACTGGATGCTAAAATTACTGGGTAAAAATATTATAAGTAATAGGATATTTGCATAGTCTGAAAGTACTGTCATATATGAAAAAAAAACACACTCCAAATATTAACTCTATGGTAGAGAAAAGACAGAAAATTTTAAAATGGCAGATATTTAATCAAGTGATCAAAGCAGATATCATCTGTGATGAGACATCTTCTTTAAGAGCACATCACTTCCATGGTGTTTATGGAGAACATGCATAGTCTGAATTTAGTCATAAAGAGTTTCTTTTTTTTTTTTGAGACAAGCCTTGCTATATTGCACAGGCTGGCCTCCTGCTTCTAGACTCAAGCAATCTTCCTGTCTCAGTTTCAAGAATAGTTGGAATTATTAGTGTGGCCACTAAGCTCAGCTCATGAAGACCTTTTAGTCAAACTCAAATTGAGGGACCTTCTAAAATATAGCTGTTCAATGCTCTTTTAAAAAAGGACCAAGGTCAAAAAAGCCAAAAATTAAGATAGTGTCCCCTAGTGGAGAAAATTAATGTGATAACACAACTTAATGTGTGATTCTGGAACAGGAAAAGGAAGCTAATGGGACAGTTGACAAAAATTGAATAATATGTATACATAAGTCAATACTATTTTATCAGTGTTAATTTCCTGGTTTTCATCAATTCAGTAAGGTTATGAAAGACATTTGGAAAAGCTAGGTGAAAAATATACCAGTATCCTATTCTTTGTGCTAGTTTTAAAGTCTGAAATTATTACAAAATGAAAAAGTTTAAGTGAAAATGAGCTAGAAATATATTTTTTTAAGTCTAACATTTGAAGTTAGGAATCATATATCTCCTCAGCCTTTCCTTTGTATGCTAAATATGTTTCACTTTGGACAAGATTCCCAGAACCTGTACTATATTTGCAACTCCATTATTTAAAACTCATTTGTCAGTAGCCCTTCTAATGTATGTTACCAGGAATGTCTATAATATACTGATACAGAATTTTTTAAATGTAATTTATGAAATTTAATTTAAATTTTAATCAAATTTGATGTCTTATTTTTTTTAAATAAAAGAGCTGAAAGTTTATTAGTTAAAATTGCAGTTAAACTTTAAAAACAGATTAAAGCATACAGTTGGATTAATTCAACATGAATTCAAATTAAACTTGAGGATTTCTTTTCACTGAGGTCAAACTATATTTTCCCATCTTATCCTATGCAATTGATTGGTTTAAGCCAACTGTAAAATTACATTTTCCCTTCAATATTCCCATCCTTTTAATTTTAACTTATATTTTACACTGGTTTAGCAATGTTAGACTAGTCTGATTATTCTGATTATATCTGACTATGATGAATATATTTTTTGTTTTCAATTGACAAAAAGAAAAAGTATATATTTGTGTCCTACAATATGACATTTTAATACATGTACACAGTGTGAGATGATGAAGTCAGGCTAACTGGCATATCTGTCATCTTAAATATTTTTTGTTGTTGTTCTGGGAACATTCAAAATTATTTTTACTACTTATTTAAAATATTCAGTTAATCTTTGCCAATTATAAATATGCTGCTGTACTTGTAAAACTTAAGAAGTTTTTCTACCTACACTCTGTTAGCCATCATCTCTTCATAACCCCTTCGCAGGCTCTGGACTTAACAGCCTAGCGAAAGCGACCTCACAAACTTGGGTCCCTGGAGGCTCGGGGCCCGCCCTAGCGACCAACTTGGGGCCCTGGAGAAGGGAATCTCTGCCTGGAGGGGCGGACGGAGGCGTCGCACCCTGCGGTTTCCTGGGCAACCAGCGCCGCCTCAACTCCGTCTCCGCCCCTAGTGCCTCGCTGCAGCGCCCCGCCTCGGCGCAGAGGCACCAACAAGCGCCCTAGATTCTTTCCAGAAAGCATTCGGCCTTTCTCACCTCTCAGTGCGTGGTGCATGCCACCAATGCCGCTGTACAGCTCAAGGACCCGCAAGGGCTCCATTCCTCCAGCCGCCACCTCCAACGCCGCAGCCTGGGATCTAGGCCTGCCGGTCCCTCCACTCCTGCTCCCGCAGCCCCCACCGCTCCCTCTGCCTCTGATTCCGCGATTTTTCGGTTCCCTCGACTCTGTCGCTGGGCTCAGGACTTTACTGGGCAGCGCAGGGCCTGGGGACTTGACAGATGTGGTGGTGGTGGTGGGGGGAACAAAGCACAGAAAACTATGAGGCTTTCAACTGAGTAGCAGCCATTCCAGAGCCTGATTGACGTTCATTCTTCACTGATTGTTTGCTGTGGCCTTGAGTGGGAAAGAAACCCGGAGCTCAGTAGAGGAGTGAAAAACTGCCTTGCCTTCGAAGTGAATCCAGAACAAATTGTTTTTCAGGCGGGCTATTTTTCTGCCCCTTGGAAGTCTGAAGTGTCCAAACATTCCTTCTACTAATCTTGAGCAGGATCACCTACTCAGTGGTGTGTGGCTGCAGCTGCCTGCTGGGATGATGCAGATAAATCAACCAGCCTATTCTCTAGAGAAACTTCCAGAATTAGAAGCAGAACACTGATTGAGTGACAATAACTCCAGCGATGCTTATTGTCATCATTAATAGTGTTAATTATATTTCAGCTTGGGAAATAAGCCCACATAGGATACATTGTTCTTAATAGTTCTCTGCACTATGAGCTTCCAGGAACTAGAGACTTGACTCTCCAGGATGGTCCTTGTGATCAAGTGGTTAGAGGTTCGATTATAAACTAAGATAAGTAGCCAGGAAAGAGGAAGAGGAAATATTCTCATGGTGAAGAGAATGTCCTTCTATTTGTTCTCAATACTGCCACAGGTTAACCTTTGTTAAGATCAATTTAGAGGTGCTGCTTGTAGAGAAAATGATTTGTTAGAAACTTTGCATGCCTGCTAATGTAATGGTAACAAAAATTTTACTACTATATCTGAATTATAGAACTGACTGACTGATCCATTTTGATGTGATCTATTTTTAATTGCAAGTGTATGTTAGTCTTTAAATATTTTGTTTTTATTGGTCACTTATTTCAGATAAGAAGAGTTTCTATGATAGAAAGATACCAGAAAACTGAATTTTAGCCTTGGCATTGCCAGTAACTGATTGTGAGTTTGAGATAAGTGGTGTTGTCTCATCTGTAAAATAAATGGGAAGGAAGGAAGGAAGAGATGAGTGCTGACAGTGTTGCAGTTCCAAGATTCCATGGTTGGTTTAGTATTTGAAAAAATAAGTTCTTTTTTGGCCCCATGATAAGTATCTCTTCCAATTAAATATCTAGAAAGTTTTTTTATCTGCCTTAAACAAATATAGTTTTAAACAAACTCATAAAACTATACATATATACACAAATATATACACAACATACATGTAATGCATGAAACAAACTCATGATATTTATTATATGATATTAACACCATAAACAATTTTCCGCACATAAAGTATAAAGGGGGCTTGATAGTTCCAGAGATTTATATATAGTCAACAGCCAATTTAATAAATAAACCTAGAATTTGTTCAGCATTAGCACTATAAATCAAAACATACAATGGAGAGCCTTCCCTTGAAGGAGGGGCCAGTACATACATATGTGGCACAGTTGATGAAAAATACCAACCTCCTAAAAGAAAGGAGGCTAAACCACCATTCCTGCACAGGCTAGTATTTAAGTATTCAATCTGATACTTGAGAGTCTTTGCAATGTAGCCTGGAACTTATTTTTCTTATTTTGATTTCTCCCTTTCTTGAACTCTGTTGTAAACTAAGTTGATCAGCATTCCCTAGACATACCTGTCACTTCTCTGCCTCTTTCCTTGCTGATATTCATTACCTTACCTAGAAATCTCCTAACCGTCTTTAATGCCTACACTTCAAGTGAAGCCTTCCTTTTAAATTCTCAGGCTAGACACCTTAACTCATTTCAGTTTTCTCAATCTCCCTCCTTTGCTGAAAACACAGGTTCCTCCCTGTTCCTACACTAAATCCTTTTAGTTCCTTCTAAACCTGTTTACAGCTCCCATGAGCCACATCATCTCTTTTTGTGATATTTTCTCTCTAAAGTTCTTCGTATGTGATAAATTTTTCAAGAAAAAACTTTCTGCATAATCATAATTCATAACTACCTCCATGAAAGTATCTGCACAAGTTAGGATCCCTTGGATTACATGCACTCTCTTCCAATTTCTGATACAAACTGTGTGATTTAGGAAGAGAACCAGGAGGGTTGACACAATGGGGAGCAGCTGAGAAGAAAGATAGGATGAACAAATAGAGGTGGAAAAGAGAACATATATTGACTTATTTTTTTTTCCTCAAACTGAATCTAGAATGTTCACAGGGGAGAAGAAAAACCTCTCTAATCCCCTTGTTTCCCATAAAATTATCCTTACCAACATTTCCAATAATGCTTATATTCTAATAAGAGAAAGTCAACACATTTTCAAAAATACAACTATCAAATCTTAGATTTTAGTATATTCAGTGTATTTTCTTTTAAAACATAAAATGCATCTTTAAGAAATAAAAATGTTAGTGAATCCATGGAAAATGAAGGCACATATAAAGCATATCAGAATTCACCAAGAGCACTTTGTAATACCAAGATGAATATTAAAATAATAGCAGGACTCTCAGTTATAGAAGGGCACATCATGCAACTTGGAATCCAGTGTCATTTTCTTCTTCCTTTCCTGCTTGTCATTATTGTCTAACAAGATTAAATAGATCTGTTTAAAATACTTTTGGCAATCACCTTAGGGTTTCCATGATCCAGCTCATTTTTTATTCCTCAGTGAAAAGTGAAGTGGATTCCTCTACAGGTTCACCTACAGTGAGAGAATACCCTCCTTCTGCCAATTTAGGTAATAAACAAATTCCATTCTGGTTTTACATAGAAAAAAGAATCATCTTATAAATTTCATAGAAAATGAAAGCTCATCATATAGAATAAATTGATAATAAATGTCCTCAAGAGACAAATTATAATCAGAAGAAATTTGAATTGGAAAGGTCCCTAGCAGGCATGTGCCACTCATGAGCTCCCATGAATTTAAGAACTCTTTCTACCAAGTTACTGATATTTGAGCATTAAAAAACGCAGGCATTCAAGTAGCTAATGAGGGTACATGGTACTACCTAGAGTGAGCAGTTTGATCGTGAAGACCTTGAATTATTAGAAAACTGTTCTTTATAATTACTAAACTCAATTCCTTTTAGACTTGCCCTCTGTACTGACTTTTAAAACTCTATTTTATTATGCATTATAACTAAAAACACAAGCTCAAGAGCTAGAATGTAGATAGGAATCACAGGTCTCTACTTCTTACCTGGGTGACCTGGATTAAGTCACTTAGCCTCTCTGAGCCTAAGCATAACTCTAAAATATACAAATAAATTGGACATGTGATTGCTGAAAAGGTTAAATGAGGATCATTTAATTATATTCTGGTATGCAACTTTGCCTGTTGCATACCAGAATATAAATAGCTGTATGCTTATTGAATAGTTTCTATATACAGTAGCCCCTCCTTATCTGCTGTTTCACTTTCTGCAGTTTCAGTTACCTGCAGTCAGCTGGGGTCCAAAAATATTAAATAGAATTCTCCAAAAACAGTGCTTTAAATTATGCATTATTCTGAGCAACAACATGAAATCTTGTGCAGTCCCATTCCATCCTGCCCTGAACATCAATCAGTCCTTTGTCTGGTATACCCATGTTTGATATGCTACCTGCCATTGACATCTTGATTATCAAATAGACTGTTGAAATATTGCCATGCTTGTGTTCAGTAACCTTTATTTTACTTCACTGCAGCCCCAAAGCACAAAAATAGTGATGCTGACAATTTTATTACAGCATATCATTATAATTGTTCTATTTTGTTATTATTGTTATTAATCTTTATCTGTTCTTAACTTTTAATTTTAACTGTATCACAGGTGTGTATATGTGGAAAAAACACTATGTACACACACACACACACACACACACACACACACACACACACATATATATATATATATTTAGAGAGAGAGAGAATTTTTTAATATTTATTTTTTAGTTTTCGGTGGACACAACATCTTTATTTTATTTTTATGTGGTGCTGAGGATTGAACCCAGCAACCCGCACATGCCAGGTGAGTGCATTACCGCTTGAGCCACATCCCCAGCCTCCACATTATATTTTTTTTTTTTTAAAGAGAGGAGAGAGAGAGAGGAGAATTTTTAATATTTGTTTTTTAGTTCTCGGCGGACACAATGTCTTTGTTGGTACGTGGTGCTGAGGATCGAACCCGGGCAGCACGCATGGCAGGCGAGCGCGCTACCGCTTGAGCCACATCCCCAGCCCTCCACATTATATTTTGAGTTCAGTACTACCCATGATTTTAGGCATCCACTGGGAGTCTTGGAGCATATCTCCCAAGGATAAAAGAGGACTAATGTAATGGTCCCTTCAACTCTGATGTGACATGAATCCAATCTTTTATGTCAGTTATACTCCAGTTTGGTGATGCTCATTTTAGGAGCTAAAACTGAACATTGGACCCTGAAAAAGGTCAAATATTCAGACTATAGAATGGTCCAGTTAGCTACAGTCTAAGGGCTCTAGGAACGGGTGGGCCTTGTTGTAGGTGTTCAGGAGTAGCCTGGGCTTGGGCCAGGGTGAGTAAAACTGGAAACTAAAATCCATAGACCTTGCTGAGAAGATGATGAGTGTGAAAACACAGGAAGTCAAAGACAGACTTTTCCATAGGTAGTAAGAGACACCTCCTAATTGAGGTTAAGCAGACCTGGTGTGGAGGTGGAGGGTACCACTAAAAGCATAGTCATTTGTTAACTGTTTTATGTTCCCGGCACTGAAGAAATATTTAATCAAAAAATTTAAAAATTTTTTAAAAAATCTATTTCAAACCATAAATTGTCAATAGTATTTTAAAAGTGGGGAATGTCTTCTATTTCCTAAGCATAGGACTTTTTACTAATTTCACTGATTGTTGATCAAAATTTTCATTGATTCTCTAGAGCTAAACTTTACAATAGAAGAGCCACTACCCACATCTGATGACTTATTTAATTCACAAAAAATGTAGTTCAGCAGTCACATTGGGTAGATTCAAGTGCTCAACAGTCACAAGTCGCTACTGGTTACCCTATTGCTTAACACAGAGAGTATTTTCATGTCACAGAATGTTCTCCTGGGTAAAACCACTCTAGAATGATGGTCTCCAAGTTACCACTTTTATGTCTAGGACTTCCATAAAGAAACTGTGCCAAAATGTCTACAAACTGCTTAATAATTCATATTGAACACTGATTTAAAATAAGACCCCCAAAATAGGACTAGAAGGAACTCAAATAAAGCAAGTTTTGCATCGAAACTCCTTCCCTTTCTCTAGCATCTAGTTACCTTTTCGATTGACTGTCACAACAGAAAAGAGCAGATGTGTTCTGTCAGCAGCATGATAAATTTTCAAGAGAAAAAGAACAGATGGAAAGTAAACTTTCTGGTGTCTTCAAGGAGTAGTACTTTTCTATTGAAAAAGAATATTCTGGTGACCTCTAACTGGGAATAATGTTATCTTATACTTACCCCAGAAGAAAAAGAATGCTTTTAAAAAAAACAAGAGGAAATTTTATTTTAATTTCTACTGGAACACATAAATACCATGCAGCCTGCCTGATATCTTGCCATAATTTTGCTACTTGAGATTATTTTTGAAATTTCTCATTCAAAACTGTTTGCAGCAATATTAAATATTATATTTTAGTCAAATTAAAGATAGAGGGGGTCTTTGGGGGCTGGGGTTGTAGCTCAGTGGTAGAGCACCTGCCCAGCCCATGTGAGACACTGGGTTCAATCCTCTGCACCCCATAAAAATTAATTAATTAATTAATTAATTAAAGGCATTGTGTCCAACTAAAAAATATTTTAAAAATATATAGTGGGAATCTTTCTTTAAAACTGCTTTTACCAGCTCCTTCCTCTGGAATGAACCTTAAGAACTATTTGGTCCAGTGTTTTCCAAATTCTTTTTTCCCCCAAACGTTTGTTCAAACACAAACTCATTTAGAATCAGAGCCAAGAGAGATGGAGACATAGAACAAGTGCAAGGTCCCATGCACACAAATCCTAACTGCTCTGTTGTTGAAGCATGGATGGTAGTGGGCCCAGAATAATGCTAGATTACCTCCTATTCTCCATCAATTCCTATGGCTTCCTCCCCAAAAGACCTATATCGTATACCACTGATTTCATGTAATCTGTTTTAAAGATGAAGACCTGGAGATCCAGAAAGTTTTAATATTTTGTCTGGTGTCACAGCTAGGTGGAAGAAGCCCAGCTCAGTTCCCTCTCAGTTCCCTCTGTCAATCATGGCTTTGCCATAATATAATACAAAACATGCTGAGTAGGCTCAGTGGACCCAGGCCTGCTGGGCCCCTTGACACAGAAGCAAAGCCAGGAATCTAAAGTAGCTCTAGGATGAAGATCACATTGCTTCCTGAGAACAGGCTGACCTGAGAACTGAGGGCAACTTTTGAGATCTATCAAGCAAACCAAAGCCAACAAAGCAATGCATGTTATAGAGGTCAGACAAAAAAGGTTAACATTGCATAGTAAAAGAGGACCAATCCACAGACTAATTAGCAGCATGTGTGATAGCTCTTCTGCCAATCACTCTAGCAAGACAGCCTAATACAGTGCGAGAAACATGGCCCTTAGAATCAGATGGGTTAATATGAATCTTGCTTCTTGCTTAAAATACTCAGTTCTCCTACAAAATAGGTAATATTTGCTAAAAGGTAGCTGTTTGTACTCAATTTTATACATATGTACTTCATAGATGTGGAAGATGGATAGATACATATAATCAATAATAAGCCTAAAACATTAAATAATTTTTTCTTCCAATTTTCTGAACAACTTTGTCAAAACATAAGATATAACCCATTCTTTTCTAATAGAGGAAATTCTAGTATGCTTTCAAAAGCAGTATATTAACATGAGATCAGTTTGCATATTACACAACAAGATTTCTTTCCTCATCTATTTCTAACACAGCTTTCATTCTTCCATGTGGGCAAATATAGCCCATGTTGGGACCACAGGAGAGCTGTTGTTACTTTGTTCCTTTTGTCTAGCAATTCACCCATTCAGATCTGCTGGAGGGAACCAAAACATACAATCCAGAACTATCAATATTAAGAAAAGGAAATAAATATTCAAACTCCATGAACTCTTTATTCTTCTTCATAGTCTGTTTCTGTTTTTCATTGCTACATCATTAGAATGATAAACTACAATACAAAAATAAAGGAAATACTTACAAGATTTTTTCTATCCCTGTTTATTTAGGACTAGATTAGTTACATGAAAGTATCACTTAGAATCATCTGCATATGATCCAATCATGATTAAAATAGCTAAAATGTAATAATAGTTCCCTGGAACTACAATCAATCTATTCTGTCTACATAAGAAAAAACCCTATACTTATTCTAAATTGTTAACTTATCAGCTTACAAAGTCAGTTTTAGAGTCTAATACAAGCACACTTATTCCCCAAACTCTCACTTCATATGCAGAATCTATCAATCCTTATTTTACAGAGCTAAACTTTTTCCTGCAGACAGACCATGAGTGTTTCATTTCCATGTAGGGTAACTATTGCTAAGCTAAAATATCTAAATTCCCCAAAGGAACTTGTTCTATTTTTACTCACTCAAAAAATACTGAGTGGCTAAAATAGGCTATATTTCAATTGATGGCAAGAGTACATTTTACCAGTAGGGTGGTATAACTAATAAGATAATCTAGGCTTTTAAGTTTCAAAGAATTTTAAATAATTAAAATGTTTATTAATCAGTTTTAGACCTATCAGCTTTTCTTGTTGAATATTCAGTTTTTTTATGAAGAAAAAAAGAAAAACTTCATGTTTATAAATTAACATATATTTGCAAATCACATAATCACATATATAAACAAATGAAAATAAAAAGATAGCACCAGCTTTATCTTTAAAAAAAACCCCTACAAGTTATCAAATAAAAAAAAAGAGTTGGCAAATATTTTAAGGAAGAATTCCATATTAGGAGTTTTAAAAATGATTCTTGTTAGGAAAGAATGTCAGGAATCCACATATCACATTCTCTCTTATTCCTTTCATTTTAGGGACTACATTCTAAAGTAGGGTGGAAAAATGCAACAAAGACCATTTTGTATAAATCCTTGTAGTTTAAAGATTTAATATCCAAAACTTAACATCACAGTTGAATCATATCACTTGTTCCTTCTAGGGCAAGATATTACTATTTGGAAAACAATTTTTAAAATATTACCAGAAGCGAGAGGGTCCTGATGAGCAGTAAAGTAAAAATAATCAGTAAACCTCAGAATATTGGGAGCCCAATCCAATTGTAAGAGTCTTCTGACCATTGTTTCTCAATTTTGCTAATAAGAAAATGTTTACCAATAACACATAATTTAGAAAATGAAGAAATATATAAACAAAGAAAATCAGAACTACATTAGATACCCATGGCTGAATTTTCATGTTTTTCCCTTTAATATTTGCACTAATTGTCTTTTACCAGACCTATTTACCACTAATTATCTTTTAATCAGAACATTATTGCAGATCCATCCTACATATATGAGCCCTCTCATCTAGTATTTTAACATGATCAGTTCTGTTTTTCATTAGACATACCAAAGAGACCTGTGATTTTTAAATTTATTTTTATTTTTTCTGAATTTTAGAAAGAATATGTGCTGATGGTGAGGGGTAAAACAAATGACACAAATTTAACATTCAAAGCTCCTAATATATTCTTCAGATAGAGTCTACAGGTGGGATTCCTGGGTAAAGACTTATAATTATAACCTGAGTTCTTGAAACTGGTTTCCCCCTCTGCACTGTCATGAGACGTGAGCCAAAACAGCGTATCATTTTTATTTACCATTACTGATTAGTATTGAGGGTTAATTATTGTCATCTGTTTTTTTTTATTTTGTCAATTACTGGTGATATGTGTTCTTTTCTGATGAAGAAATATTGTGTTTCTTACTGAATAATCATAATTTCATTTTTATCATTTATTTTTTAAATGAGCCAAATTTGCCTACATGTTCTTATTTTTAAAATTTATTTTCATGTAGGATGTGAAATGAGGTTTTAAGACTAAACTTTTCTCCAAATATCCAGTTTTTCCTTTCATATTGTTTTGTGATACTTTTTAAAAACAAGTTATAATTTTATTTGGTATGATCTGTATTCCTGTCATGTGTCTGCTATTTTTTCTGAAAATTTAACCCAGTAGTCCCCCATTTTCCCTGAAAAAAAATGAAATGTAGTCTTTTAATTCAAAGGATACAAAATATTAGACTTGCTTTCTTTAATGAAAAAGGTGTATTTATTTCCACCATTTCATGAGAAAATGGAAACATTCCTTCAATGGAGCATTAGAAGACAAATAAACATACCTATTTTTTATAACCTTAAAATCTGCTGATATGCATACTTATTCTACATTCCCAGGTGATGTCATCATATCAACAATCATGAAACTTAACCAACCCAGACACAAAATAACAACAATCACAACAACAATACTTAAAAATGGTATGTTCGATTTTTAAAAGCTGCATTTTCATACTTACACATTATTTTCACAATAATCCTGTAAGTAGGCATTATCAACATGATACTTTAGATGAAGAAAGTAAAGTTAAAAGCTCTTAAAAATTGTGATTTGTTGGGGCTTGGGTTGTGGCTCAATGGTAGAGTGCTTGCCTTGCATGTGTGAGGCACTGGGTTCTATCCTCAGCACCACATATAAAAAAAACAAAAAAAAACAAAAAAAAACAAAGTTACTGCTACAACTAAAAAACATTTTTTAATTGTGATTTTTCTAAAATCAAACAGCTCATATATGACTGAGTCAGCACCAAAAGGAACCTCTATCAAAGAGAAATTAAAATAAGCAACTAATTTTTAAATCAAATCTACACCCCGGACTCCCACAGAGTCAGAGAGGAGACCCACGGTGCCAGCGCAGCGACTCTCCGGGAATTCACGCCAGGCTCCCGGTTTGGAGAGAACTTGCCGCCTGGGGATCCACACTGGATCCACCGCAGCTGACCAGGTTTTCAGCCCAGCACTTCTCACCTAATTCAGCCGACTCCTGACCTAGAGTCCCGCACTCAAGGGCGCGATCTGGGTCCGGCCCACGGTTTCCAGGAGGACGTGTAAACCCTGAAGGGGTCGGATCCGAAATGGGAGCTCCCGGAGTAGGTAGAAAGCCCGAGGGCGTATTCTCTAAGAGGGAGGTTAAGGAGGCTAGGGCGCAAGTGGAGACGGCGGTCACCTGCCTCTCTCTCCTGGTGCAGAGGCCAAGGTGCTAACCGGAGGGTCCCCATAAGGGAAGGATTCTGGGGAAATTTAAAGGTTCTTCTATCCTTCCTTATGCCGCCTCCTCAGGAGCTTTCTGGCTTCCTCTGGAGTTGGCAGAGGCAAGCCTGGAGTCTCCCAGTCACAGCGGCTGGCCCGAGCGCGCAGGGAAAGAGGACTCGGATGCGCAGGGCTCCCATTCCCCTGACGCATTTTCTGCACCACTGGTGGCCGTCGGGGAGGTGGTGGGGAAGAGTAGGAGGTTCTGGGGATGAGGCGGTTAAAAAGCACAGGGACTGGGGGGCTCCGGATTGTGCAAGAACCGCCCCCTCTCCTTTACCTTCGAGCCTACCCTGGGCTCTCCAGGCTCTGGGCCCGTCCCGCGCCCGCCGCTGGCGGATATGGAGCGTGTTTCCCGGAAACCCCCAGGTAAACCTTCCTGAGTTTGGAAGGGGGACAGCTCTTCCGGGAAGCCAGTGAGAGCCGAGAAGACTATGGGATAACGTGGAGGGGAGGGAAATTTCCTTTTTCTTTTCTTTTCTTTCTTTCTTTTTTTTTTTTTTTTTTTAATATGGGAAAAGCTGCCCCTGGACGGCGGGGCCTTTCCATCTGAGGCTCTCTGTCTTGGGGAAAAAGCAGAATTGCGGGTGACACCTGGGAAGGGAGGAAGAGAAGGTCCTTAGGGGAATATTTACAGGTCAAATCGATATCCCCGTTGGGCTACGAGGATGGCCAATTTCAAAGCAGATTAGATTACTTTGTGGCATTTCAAATAAAACGGCAATTTCAGAGCCTTGAGCATGTGGGCGACCTGCGGGAGCTGTCCGCCTGCTTGGCTCAGTGAGCGCAGGGGCACTCTGCTGGAGCCCTCGAAGGGAATTCCTCCTCAGGTATTTTTCTTTTAAACCAAGGGCAAAGGGGCGGCTGCGAGGGCACAGGCTGCAGCATGCTGGGCAGAGGAGAAGCAGGGGCACGCTCCAGCCTCGAGGAGCTCAGGGAGCTCAGGCTCTGAGCGCTCTGGGTGGCGCCACCGCCTCTTGCTGAACGCTGCCGTTTACTGGTTGTTTCATTTCCTGGTCCAGGTTTAGGAGATGCATGGGGACAGCCGAGTCGCACCGGGCCTCTGGATAGTGTCGCCAAGGAGCTGGGATCGCACTTGCTGCAGGTAGAACCACCGCGCCGTGGGAGGAGCGCCGCCGCCGCCAGTCGCCCTGGCGGGGGCTCCCTTCCAACCCTGTCACCCGAGTTTCTAGGTGCGCGGCACAAATCCACAGGCCGCCCCCAAGCTGAAGAAGTCCCAGGGGCGGGGGTGGCTCCCGCCCGGGAGGGTCAAAACCCAAGCGTGGATGCTTAGCCTGTCCGGTACAGCCTCAGCCCCAGCCCCAGCCTGCATCCCTCTCCATCCCAGCGCCCCAGGGGTTTCTAGCTCACCCAGACCTAGGCGGAAAGGCGCCCCTGAACGTGGTTAAATCGTTTCAACCTTACTTCGGTTTGTCCCAGAAACCGGGCCAGGCTCTGGAGCCAGAGAAGCACCGTTCAGGAAGCATTGTGCCACAATGTGGCAGCGTTTAGCAAGTGTGAGTGTGTGTGTGTGTGTGTGTGTGTGTGTGTGTGTGTGTGCGTGTGCGTGTGTTGTTTTTGAAAATACATGTGCGAGGGAGAAGGGAATGGGGGAATATTTGAAACCCGGAACTTTCACAACTAAAGAGAACTGCGGTGGCATAGCAGCCGGCCAGGTAACACTCTCTGGGAGCCTGGCCCACACGCCCTCGGCTCGCCGTCTGCCCGCCCTTCCAGCTTTGCGCTGCATGTTTTCCGTGTTTCATACTGTCCACATTATAAGTGACACTAATATCAGGGAAAACTAAGTGCTTGCAGGGGAACTTCAGAGAAAGTCTGGTGGGCAAAGTCAACACTTCCAGAGGTCTTACATTTAATTAATTCCTGGGTGGTGTGTGGATGGCTGTCTTTGCAGTTATTATACATGTAAGTGAATTAGGTAATTGAAGCTAGGAAAGCACACTCCATGTTTTCAATTAAGAATATTATTTTTTAAGCTACTGCTGGTAACGTTTAGAATTTAATTATGATAATTTCTTCACTTTTATTTGTTTTCCTAGATGTTGCAAGAGATCTGTTTTGTTAAATGTATCTCTAATGGTTTTAGAGTTTAGCAACTATGCAAAATACATCAAAGTGTCTGTAACTTTAGAAATTGCTTTATAGTTTGTCCCAGATTCTGTTAGGAAAATGTGTTGTAGCTGAGTTAGAAACCTGAAAGTAAGACATAATCAAGTTGCTGGTCTCAACCTAGCACAGGGAAAGGTAGTGATAATTTAGTTAGCAAAGAATTTTTGCAGCAAACGGTATTTGAGACAGCAGAATGTAAGGATATCTTTCAAGTTTCATTTCTGCTACATTCTTTATAGCCCACCTCCAAGGGGGAGAGTAGAAAACCCAAAGGTAATCTGGTTTCAATTACATGCTGTAAAAATAGAATTTGTGGCCAGAAATTAATTTGTAATATTTTTTTATGGGAGTTGCACTGCGGATTGTATGGGTCTTTCACAAACTTTATTGCTTTTCTTTGGTTCTGGATCTAAAATATGAATGAGTAAATAAAGTACAGTTTCCTTTTTCAAAAGTTAAGTCTTTGACACAGAAAAATAATCATTACCTTTTTATTTGTCTTAATTATCTCTTATAGTTTTATCTTATTTTTAGAGGGATTAGGTAAAAATCAGAATTTCATTTGGGTAGTTTTAATTTTTTTGGAAGATACTTTTTCTCCTTGAATTTGGCAAAAGTTATTCAATCTTTTACAAAGTTGAAATAGTTAATTCTATAGACTTTGTCTGGTAAAATAATCAGGTATTTTGTTTTATTTTCTGGGGAGCAGCAGTGGTCGGAATTTATTATTCAAATGGTACTTATGGGTAACTAGAATATTGTGGCAAATAATGAGTATGTCCTAGTGGTATAAATGACTGCCAATTATGACTTAAATGGTCTATATAGTAGTGGATGTTCCCCTAAGTACCATAGAACTCTGGATTTGTGCTAAGTGCTAAAATAACTCCAAACAATAAAGCTACTACATTTAAAGTGAGCATGATAGGAATTCTCAAATGTTTCAGATGATTTTTGTGATGTGGATGTAAGTTTTTTTTTAAAGTGCTTTAAAAACATTTCAGAGCCTGGCTTGGGAAATAAACCTTGAATGTTGTCACCTGTGGTCCTCATGGCCCTGACTTCTTTTTTGAATTTAACAAATATGCATTGATTTTTTTTTCCCCAGTTCTGGGCTCATGGATGCTGGCGAACACTTCACCACTGAGCTTTATGCCTTCCTCCCACTTCACCTCCAGCCCAGTGACAGCAAAATTTCTAGATTTAATGCTGGTGTAGAACTAACATCTCTTACCCTGATACGTTTTCTGTTTCAGACTTTGGATGGATTTGTTTTTGTGGGAGCATCTGATGGCAAAATCATGTATATATCCGAGACGGCTTCTGTACATTTAGGTTTGTCCCAGGTAGGTATGGCCTAATTTTATGTACAATCAAAATATTCGATTATATTGTAGCAGATTGTGACAGCTTTGCCTAGCCTGAAAATGAGTCTGCATTAGTTTATGAACATTATTCATAACTGCAAAATACCCCCACCCTCACCTAGTGCTGGGGATTGAACAAGCTCTATGACTGAGCTCTACCCCCAACCCCAAATTTCTCTTTAATAGGATTCCCATGCAGTTTTCTTCTTTTTCTTCTTCTTCTTCTTCTTCTTCTTCTTCTTCTTCTTCTTCTTCTTCTTCTTCTTCTTCTTCTTCTTCTCCTTCTCCTTCTCCTTCTCCTTCTTCTTCTCCTTCTCCTTTTTCTTCTTTGCATTTTTACCTTTTTCCTTTCTTTTTCCTTTGAGGCTTGTGACAACTATGTCTTCACTGTGGCCAGCCCTGTTCTGAGTCTGTCCTATGTATGCCCTGCCCTACCTGCTCACCTAGTGATGTTAGATGGCACAGAAAAGAGCTTCCCCAGGGGACCTACAGTCAGGCCACACATGCTGGGCTGCACATGGTATTGTGCGTTGCTGTGAGGTGAGAGGAAGCTTCTGTAGAACATGGATTTATGCGGCATGTGTTTTGGGGAGACAGAAAGGGAAGGGGTAGATTTATGAGTGTTCACATGGAATTCAAGGTCATTTTTCCTGAGTTTTTCCAGTTCAGTGGTTGTTTCAGTAAAGCATTTTATATGCTTGTGATAGAAACTCATAAAATTCAGTTTACTACTGTTTTGCACTGCGAGGTTCTGGTTTCTTTAGAACATTTAAATATTACCCATTTTTCTGGAAAAGTGAAACCATCTTCTGAAAAGGGGGTTCCTCCCTTAGAAGGAAAAGATGACCTCAGCTTGTGGACCCCCAGCCAGATGAGGGTTGGGTTGAGGGTCCGGCTGCTGTCTGGGCCTGTGGATGGCCCGGACAAGGAGAAGCAGACTGGGTTTCCCTTTCACATCTCTGATTTAACAAGCGTGGGGAAGAGAGATAAAAGTCACATTTTTTTATACATGCCAGGACTAAACGTTCCTTTATATTGTGAGCTCTCAGCGTGACTTTTCATCACAAGTGAGGACATACTTCAATGAATGACAGAGACAGAACAAGGGCTCCTAAAAAGCGTGTGAGTGACCTGTTCTTTCCATCCTTCTCCCACAGTTAAGCCCAAATGGAACATGCCTATTAATGTTTCTTGAGTTTTTCTCATTGAAAAACAAAATTACCAAATTTGGGAACCCGAGTTTGGTGTATTCCTTTTCTTTTTCTGCCAGTACATTAAAAAAAAAAACAAAAAAACTTTTCATTATTTTACAGCCATCTCTTCCAATGTATGCACATCCTTCTCCACATCCAAATGGGCTTATGTGTTTCCTATGCAAAGTCTGTTAAAGGAGATTGCATATTAAAATAGTTTAGAAGGTTGTTTCTTACTCTCTCTTCTCTTATGGGACCTGCTATCCCAAATAGTTTATCAAAGCTTGATTCTTTTTTTAATGTTTATTTTTTAGTTATAGGTGGCACAATATTTTTGTTTTATTTTTACATGGTGCTTAGGATTGAACCCAGTGCCTCACATATACTAGGCAAGCACACAAGCCAAACCTCCAAAGCTTGACTCTTGCATCTATGTGAACTGAGGGATAAATATGTGTACAGACTGAGAAATGTTTTGAGAAGATTAGATTTACTATTTCTATGGGATTGGAGATTGTAGCAGCTTAGTGGTAGAGAATGTGCTTAGCTGAATAAGTATTGCCCACTCCTCATCCCCAATCCTCCACAAATAAATGGAAAGGAAAGAAAAAAGAAATTTATTACTTTACATTTTTTAGAATTAATCAGAATTATTTACTTGCACCTAGACTGGTTTCTACTTCTGACCTAATCTGTGGATTATTTACCTTTTAAAAGTATAATTTACTTTTGATAGTCTTACAATATTGTCACAAATAAGATAAAACATTTCATATACTTTTAAGATGATTTGTCAAAACATTTTTGATCAGGGGCTCACACTGGCATTAAAGTGTTTTTGTAGCTGCAGATGGAGGCTAACACAACCTCATCGAGGAATCAGAAGAAAACCAGTTGCCCTGCATGATCAACTTGACTTATTTTTTTTGCAATTGTCTTCTCTTCAGGGAACAAAGAAGCTAAAGGAATCTACAACTTTCTTAGAAAATGGTAGTACTGGCCCTTCCTCCCTTTTAAAACAAGGATACAAAGTTTTATTTCTGCATATGATCACAGAAATCAATTTGACCACTATTTTTCAGTATTAAATTTATATCTGAGATCCCTAGCAGTCAAAACAAAATGGGAAATAAATTCAACTATCCAGGAATTTTATGTCCTGGGGTTATATTTTAAATAATATGGTAATGTCTGCTCTGTCTCTCTTTCAGATCATGCTGGGAAACAGATCAGAATAACTATTTTGTGTGATTTGTGAAGTATAGGGAGCTATACAAAAGCCAGAAAGCCTCACTTTCATTAAATACAGTTTGCAACTAGAGTACTTTGGTGGGCATCTCTTAGGGTTGCTCGGTCACTTGGAATATGTGAGCACATCTTTAGGTACTGAGCACAACTTAAGCAATCTGTCACTCAGGCAGCTCAGCCTACCAGCCTACCTTGCACCCCACACAGACTCTTTTTATGTGGGAAAAAGATTCTGTTGATTATGAACACAATAATTAAGAATGACCAACACATTGGAAAGGTAATGACTAAGCCTTCTGTCAAGATTAACTCCACATGAGGAAATGGAGGCAACATAAAAGCATGATGTTTCTTTTTCATCATATGCAAAAATACAACTTTGTATCGTTGTTTTAAAAGGGAAAAAAGTCCAGGTATGACCATTTTCTAAGCAAGTTGTAGAGATTCCTTTAGTTTCTTTGTTGCCTATGAAAGGACAATTGTAAAAAAGATAAGTCAAGTTGATCATGTAGGGCAAATGATTTTTTTCTGATTTCTCCATGGAGTTGTGTTAGCCTCCGTCTGCAGCTACAAAAACACTTTAATGACAGTGTGAGCCCCTGGTCAGTGGCTGGGGAGTGTTCCACAGTGAACTGTTTAAATAAGCAACAACAAACTTTTCTCTTAGATCTGCCTTCTGTTCATGATTAACTCCATAGAAGGAAATTTAGGTAGAATTGCAATGTGTATTTTTTTCTGTCTTCTTTACTTAAACAGTAAAATAAAGTATTGAATAGGATGTCAAATACCCAACTACTCTTTAAAAAAATGTTTTGCACCCTTTAGATTATTTTCATTATTAGCAAAGAATTGGACAAATATAACAAACCAAAAACCTTAATAAAATAGGCTTACGGACTGGGGATAGTACTCAGTAGTAGAGTTCTTGCCTATTCTGCGCCAGGCTCTGGGTTCAATCCCCAGCATACACACAAAAATATTAGTAAAATTTTACCCAGTAGACAGAGTAATGCTTTAAAATGTTTTCTGGTGAATAGCAATTGTAGTAATAGCTTATATTTACATGGTGCTCGTCTGTATTCCTAGAACTTTCAATTACTCTCAGTGACATTGTCTCATTAAGTGAGGTTCATGTTAAGTCAAGGTTACACTCCTCGGTAGAGGGTCACAGGAACATACCTTCCCCCATCAGTTCTGCCATAATCGTGTGAAAATTCACAGCAGAAGGGAATTGTTCTGTTTTGTCCTGCTTTTGATCTGTACTATCTAAATACCTGAATTATACATTTGAGGATGTAAAAATGATTCTTTATATTCTTCAAACCCAAAGCCTTTTTTTTCCTTTTAAATGCTGGAGATGGAACCAGAGTCTCTTCCATACTAGGCAAGTGCTCTACCACTAAGCTATACCCCCAAACCATGTTTATTTTATTTTGAGGCAAGTCTTGCTTAGTTGCTCAGTCTGCCCTTGAACTTACCTCATTCTCCCAAGTAGCTGGGATTGTAGGCATGTGCCACTGCACCAGGCTTAAAAAGGATTCATTAAACTTTTTTTAATTCCAGTATTGGAATTTTTAAAAATCTACGTCTTATGACAGTGTATTTTTTTTTTAAATCTTAAGCTAGTAAACAAGAGGTCATTGTTGTTAAACTGTGGTATTAAAAATGGCAGAGATAAGCAGAAAATACAGTTAGTTTGTCCACCTAGTCCAGAGGCTGAGCATTAGAAAACAGTTGCATCCAACCTGGGGATTCTGTCAGGTTTGCAGCACAAAAACATACAGACATATTTTAATATGTTGGAAAAAGTAGTGCCGGGAAGCACTCTTATCCATAACATTCACTGAACATTTACCAACGGATTTGATTCCTTTTTTGTTCTTATTATTGTAATTATTTTACTTATATTTAAGCAAAAACAATCCCTGTATAGCTGCTATATATAGTTTTAAATATCCTTGTGGTTCAGATTTCCTTACCAAAGTTCCATGTTATATAACATTGAGGTTACTGGTATACATTTTCATATAAAATAGCTGTTTATGAGACACATAAAGAAAAATGTAATATTTGAGATTGATACCAGAAACACAATAATACAAACAGCAACCGTGTAAGTTAGAGGCACAAGACCAAATTTTTTCACTTTTGAAATAAAGAGAAAGGACGATGTTTTATGTTTGTTGACATAACTTGAACCCTGAAACCCAAACCATCTTAACCATCTTATTTTTAAATGCTCAATTTACCATACTCAGCAAAACATCCAAAACAGAGTAATGTGCATTTCCCCAGTGCCGAGTGACTCTGCCCTTCCCCACAGAATATACCCTTTTAGTGTTGTATTTATCATAGGCAGTTTTCTTGGCAGGAGGAAAAGCTATTCAGCAAAACATAAAAAAGCTCTTAGTAGAAAAGTCATTCATTTTGTAGTTAGCAGGGTTCTACAAATAATAAGGGATCACATCGAAGTTCTGTTTTAATAAGTCTGATGTATGAGTCCAGGGAGTTTTATGGCAACAACTTTCTCTCCTTCTCTAGACAGACAGACAGACAGACGGACACACACACACACACACACACACACACACACACAATATTTTTCCTGCAAGGTAGTCACATTTCTTCTGGCATTGAAAAGCATGAATAGATAAATAAATACAGGAAACATATGTCAACCATAATTTTGAGTTAAGGTCAGCACTGTTTTATCATTCCAGAATTTGTTCTGTAAAAACATTTCCTTTATTTGACGGCTATTTTACTTCCTAGACAGTCTTAGTGTTTTCCTGTCCGTTTTATAATGGACCCAAGAACTCAGAAAATCAAGCCCTCCTTCCCTGCCTCTTGCCCCTCCTGGTTCTCCAATCTCTGATGAGAACAGGAACTTTGGAAATAGATGAAAATATTTGGGGATTAAAACCCCTAATTAGTAGAGATACAAGTTTTCCTGCAAGTCCCTAAAGGTGTTTCTCAACAGAGACGTTAGTAAAGTACTGTTTTTTTTTTAAATTTTTTAAATTTTTGTTGTAAATGGATAGAATATCTTTATATATTTACTTCTATGTGGTGCTGAGGATTGATCCCAAGGCCTCACACTTGCTAGGCATGTGCTCTGCCACTGAGCTACAACCCAGCCCCGCAAAATACTATTTTTCTCTCAAAAAGAATTTCAGGAAAACCACAATGATCATTTTTTTTCCCTTAAAACATGGATAAGAGTATCCATTACAGGCCAATACTAAAACATTATTATTATTATAATTATTTTAAAATAAGCTGGACCTCAATGGCACAGTGCTTGTCTAGCATGCTTGAAGTTCTGGGTTCAGCCTGCAGCCCCCAGAATAAATATATAAATAAACACATATATAATAAGCCATTGAAATAATGATTTTAAAAATCCAGCTCCTTTAGTGTTTAGCTCGAAACTCCCCATTTTGATAACACTCTATAATGTGCCCCATAGCTCTGTCTCATGTGGCTGGCTTAAATGTTGCTGGTTTATTTAAAACTTTTTAAGGGGTAACAGGAATGACTTGAAAGAAGAAGGTTCATATCTCTCTCTCTCTCTCTCTCTCTCTCTCTCTCTCTCTCTCTTTTCCCAACAAAATGACATAAACGTTTTTCACATGGGCCAATCTCCATTGAGGTCGATTACAGAGGCCCAGATTCGGGAGGTGGCTGTGAGGAGGTGACAGGGGGATGTCTGTAACAGGATTCTCTCTGTGCTCTGCTTGCCTCATATTTGAAGGAGATGCTCCAGGAACGATGCCGAGAGTGGAGCCATGCAAGCCTTCTGAGGGGATGAAATTACTTAGCAGACCAGAAACAATCTCTTCTGAATAAAGAAGGCAGTTTGCCACATCTTGACAGATTAGGAGAACTGGCTGGGAGGAGCGGGATACATTACTTCACCTCTCCAGGGCCCTTTGGTTCCAAGTGAAGAGCTGAGGGCCCTGGAGGCTCCAGGAGAACTTCTCACTGAGCCACTTGGCTGGCCTTATGCAGCTGTGGGACCTGGCACATGGCACCTGCAGGGCTACCCCTTCGTAGATGACCCTCTGACTGACAGCAGGTAGTCTCCAAATGTGCCCTGGCCAGACACAGGACAGCCACAGCCTCCTTGTGCTCCCTAGGGTCACACCTCCCTTGGGCAGGGCTGTGAAGACTCTTCTGACCCACTCAAGGTCCTTTGCCTCCCAAGGGCACTATTTCAGCTGGGCTTTGGGGTTCCCACTGGCTGCGTTGAAATTACCGTCATTCTTCTTTATGCTCCTCCAAACAATACTGGAATACACTGACAACTGCCCTTATCTGTCACTCCCAACTCTACTAATAGGAGTCTTAAAAACAGGACTGTGTCCCAGTACTCAGAAGACTGCCCTGGTGGCTCTTTCTGAAACTTTCTGTGCCTTTGCCCATTTGTGAAGGGGTGCAGGTCTCCAGGACTCAATAGCGTATCCTTGAGTGGCATCCGTACTTGGGTGAACATTCTAAAGATGCTCACAGTCAGGAACAGGACCCCCAGGGCCCTCTGTGCAAATATCCCAGTAGTGGAGTTTTTCTGGAACCACCCATTCCTGCAGAGCCAGGTCCAGGCCGACACAGACACGGCTGGAGGGCTGCCATGGGGCCCCCTGTGGGGCATGTCTGGAAGGAGGCGTTACCCTGGTGTTGAGGTAGCAACCCCAGGAAATAACCACCACATCATGTGGCTGGCTGGAGTGGCCCCAATCCCTCCTGCAGGTCACACAGAGACACAGCCGCACCCTTGGGCCAGAGCTGTAGAATTTGCACAGTCATCTTGGACCAGGAAAGCCAGAGATACATTTCTGGCAATGTGAGAGAGGCCTGGCAGTGCCTGAGGCACACGGTTCAGAGCTGCTGAAGAAAGGGGCTTTGTCAGAGTAGAGCCTCCCGTGGTCCCTTGGTCAGCTCTGAGAGGTGGAGTGGACGCGACTCTGGGAGGGAGCACAGTAGGGCTGCAGTGGCTATCTCAGGCAGGCAGCATGTGAGTGGGGGTGCAGGACACAGTCCAGAGAGTTGGAGTCCATTTTGAGCTGTCTCTGAAGGATGCTGCCCAGGCCCCTCCAGGGCGTTCCTTTGTGCTCGGGCCTCCTGGGCTCTGAGCTCAGGCCTGGCCCTCTGGCTTCTCAGGCATGGAAGGCAGTTCAGAGCTGGGCTGTGGGGAGGCAAAGGTTCCATGTTTGACACAGGTGTGGGTTGTGGGCAGACTCCAGTCCTGACCCCAGCGGGGTGTGAGCATGTGGCACACCCTGCACTTTCCCCTGGTGCCAACCCTGGAGAGATGGTGACATTTCTGTTCCCACCCCTGCAGGTAGAGCTCACAGGCAACAGTATTTATGAGTACATCCATCCATCTGACCACGACGAGATGACGGCTGTCCTCGCCGCTCACCCGCCTCTTCACCATCACCTGCTCCAAGGTAGTTCCTCCAGGTGAAAGTAAACAAGGCCACGTTCTTAACTATGACCCAGGGCTTGGCTTCCAACACCTGCCAAGGTCTAGGGGTTACCAGGGCAACACTTGGCCCCATCAAGTGGGAGGTGCATTTTGGCCTCTGTCTTTTAAACCAGATTATTTAAACCAGCCTCCATTACTGCCAAAGACTATTCAGAGCTGCCGGGGACAAAGGTGCTCGTGATTTAGAATTGCAGGTTGCAGCCTCACAGGTTTAGACCTGGGCTGCAGCTTCTGAGGATACAGCCCAGGGGGCTGTGAAACTGCCTGGGGGAAACTACACCTGAAATTCCCCTGGGTGACAGCAGTTCCTTTGCTATGACCACAGACTGTAAACCATCCTGAGAGGAGGAGGACAGTGGCTTTGCTATTTTCATGTTACCTTGTAGCCATGGTGGACATTTCAACATATCATTTATGCTCGTGGCTACTGCAAAATTCTGGAAGTCATGAGACCCACCACTGAACCTTGTTTTTTAATGTAGTGATAAAATAGCACACTTACATCCATGTTCAGGGTGTGCCACTATGTGTTTAAATACTGGGATAACTACTTTCCTACATAGTTGGTTTGTTTTGTAACTATATGCATTTTATTTTATGCATTTAAAAGTGTTACTCTGAGCAGGGGTATGGGTTTTTTTTTTTTGCCATAGCACAAATCAGTTAAGATGCCCTGGGCATCACAAAATTAGAACAAATGCTGGGAAGATACAGAAGTTTTCTGGGACCCCGGCCTTTTAACTTCGTGGACAGCTCAGAGAGGCCAGCAGACTAATGGGTCTCACTTATGTCTTAGACTATAGTACCCAATGGGGCCCCAATTCCCCAGTGGAACAAAATGCAAATAAAAGACTTCAAAGTGGTGAGGACTTTTAGCCATGGAGGAGAAATATGGCTTTCATTCTTATTGCTCCCTCCTGGGGAAGATTACCCTCAGGCTCGGAGGAGGGACCACAGAAGTGCATGCTCAGTTGTCCAGTAGCAGTTGATCTCGCTGTTCCTTTCCAAGGAGAGAGTCTGGTGTGCCAGCTTCTCAGACAAGATGGGGCCTGACTATAACTACAGCCTGTGATAGTCGTTGGGATGGGATGGCGTCTAAATCAACATGAAAAAATGATGCCGAGAGTCATTCCCAACAACAATGACTAATCTTTCCACTCTGGTGTGTTTTCAAAGCTGGACACAGACAGCAGGAGTCCTAGAGAATTCCTCAGAACACCATGTTGTTGCTTAAAACACCGCACAGGGTGCCCCCTGCTTGGCAGTGGCCTTTTGCTACTGCCCTGGGTTTCATGTTCCCCTTCCTGTGTTGTAGCCTCTGGAAAAGTGGTGAAGGAATGAAAGTAAGTGCAGCTGGGGGGACAGTGAGGCCCGTCTACTCCTGTTTCTGTGGGGTTTGAGGCTGAGGTGGAGAGCAGTCCTAGAGGAGAGGCAACAAGCTGGGGGCCTAGGGTCCCGTGCTGACTCCCTGCAGCGCCAGCCCAGGGGTGCAGGGAAGGCTCCCGAGCACACGGTGCTCTTCTCTCTCACAGATTTTCTGCCTGGATGGAACCCCATTGTTTCATGGTGAAATGTGTGAGAAGTGCGCCCTCCCCCCAGATGAGTAAGACCAGGTGGTACTTTTGAGACGTGAGCTTCCACACCTCAGTGACATCTGTCTGGTTCAGACAGGAGGACTGTGGGTAAAGCACATAGCCTGTCCAGCTGGGGGAACCAAGGAGGCCTCTGAGTTGATTCCCAAACTTCCATGAGGCAGTGCCCTCAGGGACAGTGGAGGAGGACCTTGCTCCACTTCAGCCTTTTTTTTTTTTCAGTACTGGAGATTGAACTCAGGGGCACTCAACCACTGAGCCACATCTCAGCCCTATTTTGTATTTTATTTAGAGACAGGGTCTCACTGAGTTGCTTAATGTATCACAGTTGCTGAGGCTGGCTTTGAACTCACAATTCTCCTGCCTCAGCCTCCAAAACCACTGGGAGTACAGGTATGTGCCTCCATGCCCAGCCCAATCCTTTTTTAATGATAAATTTATCACCAGGCAGAATGGTGCATGCCTGTAATCTCAGCCTCTCAGGAGGCTGAGGCAGAAGGATCACAAGTTTAAGGCAGCCTCAGCAACTTAGTGAAACCCTGTTTCAAAATGGAAAAGGGTTGGGAATGTAGCACAGTGCTAGAGACTTGCCTAGCATGTGTGAGGGCCTTGTATTTATTTACAAAATAAATAAATAAATAAACTTATTAACCTCCAACAAATGTCTATTTAGAGTGGAGTGACAGCCCCTCACTCAGAGGTGTGGCCTTTCTCTATTGCTGTCTCTGAGGGCTGGTGTCCTTTAAAGCCAAGGAGGACTCCTGTATGTTTACAAGAGTGAGAACTCTTTATGCACAGGGCCTTTCAAAGAAAGGAAAGGAAGGTCTGGCTTAGCTAAACTGTGAGGGGTTCCCTGGGGAGGTGGAGACAAGAGTTGCTCCTTCCAGGGCCAGAAATGAGGGCCAAAGCTTTGCTCTGGCCATGGTGGTTCTCGGCACCCAGCCCCCACAGTGCAGGAGGTATGAGTGGCCGGCCCCCTCTGCCAGGGAAAGAGCCTACGCTGTGACTGACACTTAGCATCTGCTACCTGAGGGGAGTCAGACTCTTCTGGGCCTTCACGGTATCTCAGGCACCCACCCCAAGACTGCCAGGAAGTTCTCCCGATGCCAAGCCACTCTGTGGCCTCTAGGAGGTGATGGTGGCTGGTGGAGCTCTGCCAGGCCCAGCCCTTGACTCCAGGCTGGCCTCCAGGCTGTGGCTGAGATTTGAGCTGCTCTCTTTTGGGGCCTGTGGAAGCCACACCAGGACAGGGCCAGTCTCTCCCCTCCTCACCCAGACCTTAGCAAGTTCTCAGAGTCAGAGTCGGGCACAGAGGAGCAGGCCTCTGACTGTGGCCCTGGGAATTTCATGGTGCTGTGTGGGGGGAGATGGGAAGCAGGTGGGACCATGGCCCATGGAACCTCGCTCCTGCTTTCAGAGTACGAGATAGAGATAGAGAGGTCCTTCTTCCTCTGAATGAAGTGCGTCCTGACAAAAAGAAACACGGGCCTGACGTGCAGTGGATACAAGGTATGAAGGGCCCTGGGGGGACGGAGAGCTGGCCGTGTTCTGCACTGGGTACTTGGTATTCCGCCTCACACTCAAGGATGTCTGCAGAAGGGAAGCCTCGGGAACTGAACATATCATTCCCACCAGGGCAGAAGTCTCCAGTGACTGGCTCATGGCTGCTTCTGAGGCCATGTAGAGCTAGATTTCTTCTAGCTCTACAGACGATGAATACCTTGAGGGATCCTGGAGAAAGGGTTTTTGAACAGAGAACTTGAAGGCTAAGGATGTTAGTCTGTACCACTGCAGTTACGATGATTGTGATTCCAGCACGATTTTACTGACTTAATATGTTTTTGCCATCCTGGATCCCAGAGTCTCGTGCAGGCCAACAAGCTATACCTTGCAGAGCTATGCCCCAGCCTGTTACTGACTTTAACTGGCATAAATGCTTCTACTCATCAGGCTCCAGGTGGTATAGAGGTTCCTGTTTGAACTTGGTGCGTTCTTGCCTACATGGTCTTTGGCTCTAACTGGAAGGCTTTTAGATAGCCACTCTGACTTGTTGATTATTAAGATCTTGAATTAAAATACATGAAATTAAAAGACATAAAAATGAAGATTTTAAAAAAAATCTATTGAAAGGATTCTTAAGGAGGTTTTGAAGTTGCCAAAGTGTCACATCATGAAGTCCCAACCCCACCACCCCAGCTGCTGGTGATGTGTTCTTATTTTATCTGATGAGTCTGGCCTGGGAGAGGAGGGGGTTAGGGCTTGGATCTGGAATGACCCCCAAAGTCTCTTGGTGAAAGCCTGGTTCCCACCACAGCAAGGTTCAGAGGCGGGGCTTTAGGCAGTGAGTGGATCCCGGGGACCCTGACCTCATCAGTGGATCAGCCCAAGGATCAGTCCATTGATGGGTGAATGGAGCTGTTGGAGGAGGTGCTCACTGGGCAAGGGTCTGTTACTTTTCTTAAAATTTAATTTAGGAAAGTAAAATGATCAAAATGAGAAGTATGATTAATCAAAGTTCTTTTAGAATGTCTTTAAAAATCCACCATACTGAGTCCCATAGTTTGAATCATTTTTTTTCTTATTGAGCTATGTTCAAGAGGAATAAGTGTAAAATAACAGATTTTTATTTCTCTGCTTCTTCTGAAAAAGCTACAGGAGCCTCTGAGAGCCTGGCTGGGGATCAGGAGGGGCAGGGCCAACTTGCTGGTGTCTCTTGCAGACACTGTGCAAGGAACCTGGGGCAGACTGCACATGGGCTCTGGAGGATCCAGGCTCTTGTTCCACGATCAGCAGGTGGAAGAGGCCCAAGCAGCACCCTGCTTCTGTGGTCACTTTGCAAAAGATCATTGATCTAGTGTCCACCTCATGAAAATTCCAGTGCTGGCTAGGGTGGGAATCCACAAGCGAGAAGCCCTTCCACATGATACTTAGAGACACAGAAGGACCCTCGGGAGGACCTTCAGGAAAATAAATCTAACACAGTTATGATTTACAAATGCAAAGACCAGAACACATCAGAGAGAAGAATTTACAAAATGTAGGCCTGTGGTTGTTAAGGCCATCAGAAGCAAATGTCGAGTGACCAACCCACACGGCCGTTTGAGAGAGTATTTTGATTCTGCTGAGGCTAATGCTTCCCAACACGGTTTCCTTCCCTCTGGCCCCATTTCAGAGGGCTGTGAAAATGGGAAAGACTCCAACTCAAGTTGTCTCAGTGATTAGCACACAAGATCAGTGGGCTCTCTGGCCAAGAGAATCATAGATTTTAGCAAAGAAAAACAACAAAAGATGACTGACCTTTGCCCTGGGTTTGCCGGACTGCAATGGCAATTAAGCCCATTTCCTGTGGCATCTCAAACATCAACCTGCAAATGGTGGGAAAAATTGGTCAGCTGGAACAGGGAATCGTGCAGGAGGAGCACAGCTCCGACAGGAGGGGACAGGGCTTGTGTTCACAGTGTGCGTGTGGCCAAGGAAGTTGAGTCGCACAGCTGGAAGGGCTCTGCCCTCCTTCACAGACTCTGCAGTGAGAATGCCCACGAGAGCTGAAGAAATGCCCGAGGGCACCGAGCGCAGAGGAGGGACAGAGGCACCTGTTGGTGTCCTCAAGACTGGGTCAGATGATCCATCTTAGGAATATTCCACCAAGTTCTTTCTTCCCCCTCTGGTGCATGCACTCTGCTCAAGTGACAACTAGCAATTGCTGTCATTTGTTTCTACTTACAGTGAGTTTCTGTTCAAACACCAGTACACAATCACAACAGAAGTTTCTGATTATTCAGAAAACCAATATGGTGGCAATAAAGACGTTTAAAAGATACACCATCCCCTGAGAACTAATTAGGCTTTAACTATAGTAAATAAATCTACACCTTCTGAGAACCTGGAAGAACCTGGATCATTTTAGGCTTTAGTCCCGTGTTCTAAAAATCCTATATCCAAAGTGCTTATATGCTGAATACATTTTAAGAGGTGACTATTTTAATATACAATTTTAAGCTGACTTTTACACACATTTGTTGTATTAATAACTTGTAATCGTTTACATTTTTTTCTGTTTCAGTATTCCAAGCAAGGAATTGGGGATTTAATTCTATTTAGTAAAACATTTGTCTTATTTTAGTCTATTCATGGTTGTTGTCTTCCATCTTAAAATATCAACCTTAAAAAAGATCAATGTTTATTAAATATTTAGTAAAAAGTTATCCAGTCATCCTTTAAATGGAATTTCCCTGAATAACTTTAGTTTAAAAAATAAAATTATTTAGGTCTTGATATAAATTTCAGAGCTTCCCTTAACAACACACCCATGATTTAATAATCCCATTCACAGAAAAAAATTGCTTAGATTCCTTATGTTATATATAAACTCTTCATGCTCCAAACAAAACACATGTCCCCTGGTTGCATCCTCTGGAGAGATTGAGAACAGTTGGCCACCAGCCTTTCTAATAAGAACCTTTGAGTACTTGAATTTCATTACTAAATTTCCACTTAGTCAATAAAAGAATCTATTTGTAAAAGTTCCTGTTGGGGCCTCTTAGGCAGCCCAATGTTATTAAAATAACAGCATTTCCTATGTACACAACAGAAAATACACTTGGATTAGAACTTTTGTAAAAGGCTGGTCTTGCCACTGTTGAGAAAGCTTGTTAAGGAATTTTACCTTTAAAGTAACACCCTTCAGGTTCTTTGTGTACTTTTGTCATTATTGTTGTTGGGTTTTTATTTTAATTTTAATTTTATTTTATTTTTAATTTTTTTGCTGAGGCTGGCTTTGAACTTAAGATCCTCCTGCCTCCCAAATTGTTGTGATTATAGCCATGCACCATTGCCCATTGTCTTTATGTAGTTTTGCTGTGGACATTTGTTCCTCTTGCACCAACCATTTGTCTTTATCTTGTTAATATTAACTGCTCCTTTCCTTCTGAATCCCTCCCTCTCTCATTCTCAGCCACAGGTTTTGGGTGAGATGGATTCCATTGTTAACTCCAGGTGAACCCTAAGTGCTCAATTGGTCCTATTTCATTCCCCTTTAATTTTCCAGAGCACTACCATCTTAATTGATGGAAAGAATGTATCCACACTGTCTTCATTAGGTGAGTGACACACAATGGGGGAAAAAGTGTTTTCTCTGTTGCCTGAAATAGCAGCAGAACAGATGCTCTCTTTTCCAAATGGTTTATGCACTGTGGCTACTAGGAGAATAGCCACACTGGAAATTAAGCTGCTGAGGGAGCCCAGAGCATAAAACCAGGGATCTCCTGATAGAATTAACTGACTTAGGCCTGCTGCAGAACTGTTACATTACCATATACACACATAGCTTGCTTTCTTGCTTTCTTTACTGGAGGTGGGAGGTTACTGGGGATTGAACTCAGAGGCACTCAACCACTGAGCCACATCCTCAGCCCTATTTTGTATTCTTTTAGACACAGGGTCTCACTAAATTGCTTAGTGTCTCACCATTGCTGGGGCTGGCTTTGAACCCAGGATCCTCCTGCCTCAGCCTCCCTAGCCACTGGGATTACAGGTGGTTGCCACTGTGCAGGCCATGTAGCTTTATTTGTATAAATTATGCATACATTTATATTTTTGTTGTTTGGCTTAATTGCAGTTTTTGTAATAAAACAATTACTAATTCATGAAATAGTCTAGTTAAACTTTTTTAATTTCTAAAAAGTTTAATTGATAACAAGAGCCACCTAATAAAGGCTTGAGGGAAATAAATGTTTAAAATACATAAAAATTAATGAAAAAATATAGAACTACCATGACACAGCAATCTGTCTTTCAGAAATGTACCTGAAGGAAGTAAAACCACCATCTCTCTCTCTCTCTCTCTCTCTATATATATATATATATATTATGTATATATTATGTATATACGTATACATACATATACTATTAGTACTCTTTATTATCAGGAAATATTTCTTTTTACTTTAACCATAAAATCTTTAAAAATAATAAATATGATTGAATTCTCCAGAAAAACAAACTTTAATTCCCTCAAAAATGACAATCTTAAATATTGGATGTGCTAAAGACCTTTATGTGATTAGATGCAAATAAGAAAGCAATTAAATCATTATTCATCAGTACTAATGAGCATGTTATTCAGGCCTATTCTTCAATTAAAAGAAAATAAGGGCCTAACATGTGAGAAAGAGTGATTGTAAGAACAGAAATGTAAGTACAAGTCATGTTGCACTGAATGACTGGTGGGACCCACTGATCACCCCTTCCCAAATCCTATCAATGGCAACACTATCTGTTCAAGTCACTTCACATTTTATATTACTAATAGGGAAAAAACTCTCGAGAGTCAGGTGTGCATTTTTCTAAGTGAACGTTCTTTCTGTCATCTTTTATAAATATTTTTAAGGCCTCTATGACCTTGTTTTCTCAAAAATGTTTTACTATCTCTAAAAATATATTCAAAATTCTCCCTTAACTCTATTGTTTCTGTAAACATTCTTTTCCCAGGCATATTATTTTGCTATTATCACTATCTACCCCAACTGTAGCTCTCCTTTTCTTTATAAGATCTAGAGATCTCTCCATGCTTTATAAGATCTAGAGATCTCTCCATGCTTTATAAGATCTAGAGATCTCTCCATGCATTGACCTCTATCAAACTTTCCCACATGCCCACCACTTTTGTCACACATATATGCTATTTTCCCCCATTAAATAATGTTACATAAAATTGTGACTACGATAGACTTGCTGATCAACATTCATGTGATTGCCTTTATTTCATATAGTACCAATATGCGCTATTCATACATTTATTTATTTAGCAAACATTTATTAATTTTTTGGTATGGGCAATGCTTTTGGCATTGCAGATATAATTGGAAATTAGAAATTTTAGGTAGTTTTTAGCTGAGTGGTTTTGTTAGCATTTTGCTAGTTTATATGACATGGAAACATTCCAATGTGGTGTTAATACGTTCAAACTAGATTATGTGATCTTGAATTGTAGGGATATGTTTATTTCATTTGCATCCTGGGGCAAAATCTGGAGGACTCTATTGAGAAAGTATTAGGAAAGAAGGAATCTGAAGATAAGTTGTAACTGGAATTAGAGTGGTGAAAAATGCTGCATTAAAAAAATCTTGATTTTGCAAGATTGGGGGCATGTGTTTTAGCTGGAACTTTCGGCAATACATTCTGGAAGAAAATTTGCTCCTTATCACTTTGTCCTGACATCACTTTGAATATTGAAATGGCGAATTCAAAAATATTTTATAATTTTATAATATTTTATAATTTTATAATATAATTTTATATATTTATTTATAATTTTATATTTTATAATATAATTTACATCAAAGGCATAAATGCTTTAGAATGCAAAGTATATTTATGCTTTAGAATGCAAAGTATATTTCTTTCTTTTTTGACACCTCATTAAACCTTCATCATGTAATTTTATTTAAACACACTAGCCATTGGTCCTCATCAGACATGCCACAGTGTCCAACTTGCATACATTCTTTCCCATATGCATACTCAGATATAAAGCCCAGGCCAGTCAGTGTCAACTCTGTGTTCCAGACCTTAAAACCCATGGCATCATTTTCTGATAGTTTTATACGAAACGCTGATTCTGATACAATCAAGAACAAAAAAGAAAAAACATCTCTTCTCATAAAGATGATTGTATTCTCCCAAATCATCTTCCACTGTCCAGCTCCCTGTTGGGCCACATGAGGGCACATGAAAACAATGACTATAAGACAGGTTCCACAAGTCTCCAAGTTTTCCAGGAAGACTGAGCTGTGGTTGCTCTTTGTAAGATGGATTTGCAACTTTCTTCACTTCCCTATTTCAACTCCAAATTAATTTCTTGAGCTCCAATCCTTATTTATGATTGGTTTCTGAGGAAAACCCAGGCCAACATAATATAAGATGATTTTTGGGCAGCACTAAAGTGGCTAAAGAAGTTTGCTAAAGAAGGCTATGTTAAAGTGGAGCTTTTGAAAGAGGACTCATTTTTTGTACCAGCTTTTGGTGGAGGATTAGATTTTTGTACTGTGTAGCTGCACTGAATCCCTTAACGTGAAGCCTAGTGGCTGAAAACAACCCTTACCTATACTTCTCACAATGCTGTGTCCAACTGGTTGCTCTGATGCCTATTGGGCTTCCTCATGCAGCTGCCCTGGGTGGGGGGAGGTCACTGCATGAGTAGTTTAGCAGCTGAGAGACCCTAAAATTCGGTACTGGGTCTTCTTCTTTTTCTGGGGGTCCAGAGTTCCTCAAGAGCTGGGGGCAGTGGGGAAGGAGGTTGTGAAAAAGCTCTGAAAGCTGGTGAGGTCTAGATTCTGAAACTGCCCCACATAGCTTCCTGTCACATCTTATAAAAGCCAAGGCAGTTGACCAGGACAGCTCAGCATCAGAGGTGGGGGCAAATCCCACTGCTATTGGCATAAGGTTCACAAAATTACAGCTATGTTTTTTAAAGACCACAAATGGAAACCTTTGAAAACTTGATATTTCATATTAATTCCCCACCAGAGAAAAACCAAAAGCACACATATACCAGTTCTCTGTCCATTTTAAAGAAAGCTGATCTTCTGTGTTACCTTAGAATCAGGATGGTCTGATTCAAACAGCTTCCATTTTTATGGATTTAATTCTACATACTGTTTAACATGAATAAACAGGAAAACCACAAGATAAAAAACAATTGTCCATCTGTAACTTTTTCAGTCTTAGATTCTGTATTTATTAAAAATTGCATTTTTATTCAACATAACATGATTTTTACAGAAGTTAAGGCTGAGAAACTTGAAATATAGTAGTTCAACAGAAACTTATAACTTTTGGAAAATATTTTGTTTGACCTCAAATGGAACATTACTCATATGAATGAATACATAACAAGATGATAGTACTTTTCAAGTTTTATAAAAAGCTTTTTATTTTAATCAATTTGTCATTCTGTCTCTGATTACATTCTTTTAATCTGAGGAGGTTAAAAGCAAATAGATTTTAATCTTCTGCAATCATGGGTAGAAGGAGCTTCTCTCAAAGAAGAAAGCAGATATTATTTTTGCTTAATTAATGTGCTTTAAAAATATGTTGAAGCATATGAGCATTTTGCAAAAATAATTTAATAATTACTGTAAATTAATAATTGGCATCAGTTAAATCTTCTCAAGATACATTTCTTATTTGATAGAATTTTTGTAGTGAACTGATTTTATAATCCCTGTTGTTAATTTAATTGGGCTAACTTTAAAGTGAAATCAATGAAGAATATTTTATTACTTTTATTTTTATGTGCATTCATTATTTGCTTCTGGAAGAATTTAGAAATTCCAATTACATAAGTGCCTAGCACTTCAGTCTGTAATTTGTAATGGATAAGAAAAAAGCAGGACTTTTAGATATGTACACAAGTTACATAAAAGAAACCTGGCCCAGTTCCTGAAATACAGGAGAACCAAGGTGCTGCCATTGTATGCCACACGGGAACCTGTAGAGAGAAATAGCATAATCAAAGTATGCTCAGATGGGAGCAGGGACCATCATGGTAAAGTTCATGGTAGGGGGTTATATCAGGAGCTCATTTATCACACACGAAAGTAAATGAAATAAAGTCCCAGTTGAAGCAAGATTATAGAACTAAACCCAACTTGGGGGTGACTGTCTGGGAAAATCTTTGTTCAACTGTATTTTGCCCCACTGTTGCTGGCCTTTGAAGATGGAGAGGATCATAAGTAGGGATTGGAGAATGGCTGCAAGGAGCCAATAGTGACTGCTGCCCAAATACCAAGGAGGACACGGGAACCTTAGTCTGCAACTGCAAGGAACTGTATTCTGCCAGTCCCAAGAATGGGCCTGGAAGAGGACCTGATGTTCCTGAGGAAAACAGGCCAGTGGGACCTCAGTTGTTCCTGCTGTAACTCCTTGAGCTGGGAACCCAGTTGAGTCCTGCTAGACGTCTGGTGCACAGAAACTGGGAGGTAAGGAGTGGGTCCTTTTTTAGTTTCTAAGTTTGTGATAATAGGTATGGAAGCAACAGAACACTGATATAAATTCTGGTACCAGCCATGCTACCATAACAAAACCTCAAATATGTGCAAAGTGTTTTGGAATCTGCTGGTAAACTAAGCCTGCTGGAATTTTGAGGAGAATAATAATAATTTTAAAAGCCTTGATTGCTTTAAAGACTGCTATAACTATGGACCCTAAAAGGACTGCAAGGGAGTGCTCAGAAGAAAGAAAGCCTCATGTTATTGGAACAGCAGGAAGGGAGACCCTTGTTCCACCATGGCCGGAAGCTTAGGAAAATGGTTCCCTGCAGTCCTTTAGGAGGTAGGACCTGTCATTGGTGAGTTTACAAGTTGGGTTTACTAAGCAAAGTGTTGAAGTGAAAACTGTTTTCTTCTTTATATTTATAGTAAAATTTCAGGGTGGGGAGAGAGAGGGAGAAACTGAGGAAAGAGCTGTCAATGTGGGAAATCCTCATCCTGTACAGATGGCAAAAGGTGCTAAAAATAAGAGATAGCTGCTCTGGAGGTTAGCACAAAGAGCTGAAGGGGTGCAGCAGTACAGGCCTTTACTGCAATCTCAGGAAGATGGAAAGGTCCCAGCACTCAACACCAGGGGTTCAAGTTATGCCTGTAGGTCTTCTCAGTCCTTTCAGAGAGCCACCAGGGAGCTTCTTGGAATGATCCTTCAGCCACCACAGAAGAAGCTGAAAATGGAAAAGGAATGACCTCAGCAAGATGTGAGCACATGTTCTGTCTCATGAAGCATCCACAGGGGCCCACAAGGAACTGGGCTGTCTCATCAGCAGGACAACGGCCCATGGGAATGGACAGGGACAGACCTCAGGACAGGGAGAGATGCTCAGAACTATCAAGATCTCTGGCAGGAGGGGGCTGGGCAAGCCACGCGGCTACTAACACAAGCTCCCTTCCATGCAGAAGCAAGAAGACACAGTGAAGCTCCCAGAGGGCAGAGATAATCCAGGTGGGATCTTCCCGGGCCTGGGGACTTAACGTAGAGGAATTCCTCCATTGGATTCAATTTTCCCCACGTTTAAAGAAGAATGCCAGTAACTGTCAGTTTTCAATCCCCATGTAACAAATTAGCACAAAGGTAGTGACTTAAAACAGCACAAATTTTTTGGAACCTATTGAGAGCCACAGCCAAAGTCAGAATGATGCCTGGCATATTGCCAGAGGGAATGGTTGAAAGGTGCTGCCAGCGAACCATTGAGATGATGATTTGAGTTAAGCTGTAATATAATAGCTGTGGTGCTGGATTGATTGAGTTGTATATGAACCCTATGGGTGGGAGGGGATAGGCTGGCTCCGGGAATCTGCCTCAGGCACCCAACACTTTGTAGTCATGTTGCAAGGCCCTGCTTTTGGAATTCTTTTCAGAGTTTATTGGAAATTTTTGAATGGTGACATGTCTTGTTCTCTAAAGATTAATTAATTTTCAGCAGTAACTAAATTTCCAAAAAGCAAAGTATGGTATATAAATTTGGGCTCAAAATTAGACAAAGGTTATGAAAGGACTAGAAATCAAGTAGACATAATTTCCCATATGGCTTTTAACTGACTGTAAAGAAAACTCAAGAAGAACATTTAGAATAGTTGAAATCAGTTGTAACTTCCCATATTAACTTTGCTTTTATAATTAGTTTGACATTATCTTAAAATCTAAGTATTTTCATATCATATCAAACATTTTAGCAGATAACACTAACTTGAATCAGTTACTCTTAGTTTCTTTACCTACATTCATTGTATTCATATAACAATAATAATAATAATAATAATAATAATAATAATAATAATAATAAATGTGTTAGGCACCATTCTGCTGCAAAGGTGTTTCTATCAAAATTTTTGTGAAATTACAAAAGGAAAGTAAGCTTTTACCTTGTAGGTTGAGTTCTGTTGCCTACTATAATAAGTAATTGCCTTTTATAATAAGGTGATTCTGTGCAGAGTTCTGTATTTGCTGTAATTCTAAATTTTTATTTACATTGTCAGAGAAGCTGACAGGTAAGAGGTAAGTTTCATGAGTTACACTTAGACCTAAGACCTTGAACTTTACTGAAATTGTTTAGTAGCAATGAATCACAGCCCTTCATCACCTGAGTCCTTTTCATATAACCAGGACATGACTACAGCAGCAGCTGACTGTGTAGATTTTCATATAGGCTACAACCAAGAGCAATTATTAATCTCCTTACTACAAACAGCAACTCTAGAGTTAAAATATTGAATTTCAAGAGAATGTACGTGAGGCCAGAGACCTACCAAGTGACCCGATGATAGTGTACCACTCCAAACCAAATATTTCACAGTAGGAAAACTGTGGCTGATACCTAGAGTAGAGTTGGAAGACATCAAATCCAGCATGGTTTTTTCTTCTATTGATAAACTTACAGATTTCTTCTGTAAGAAAAATTTTGAAGAAAGGAATTACCTTATTTTCATAGTCAATGTGTAACTGAGTATGTTTTTCTGCCTCTTCTGTTAGTTTTGGAATGCCCTTCAACCCTGACTTCTGTTTATCCTTCTCTTTACAATGAATGCTATCAGAGCAGTCAGTTACTTTTATGTTCATGGTGCATGGCACAGAGAAGGTCATGAAAAAATCTTTTTGTTGGAACAAAGAAAAGAAATAAATTATCTTACTGGATTTTGCAAGCTTAAAATTAATTTTGTAGTCAAACTTTCTGTATTAAGATTTTATTTATTGTTATAATGTTGGTGAATAAAAAAAGCATTTCCTCCCACTGAACATTAATTCCCTTAACTATAATACTGGGGTATAATTTGACCAATCTAAAAACACTGTTGTAAAGATTAAATGAGATAATACAAATAAAGTTGATAATATAATAAGTAGGTATTATATAGTGTTCTGACTGTAAATAGCTTTATACCATTTAACTTTTATTATTTCAAAGGGATGTTATCAATCTATTAAAGAATCTAATGGAATCCCCTCATCATACCCTCATCATTCCATAGCTTTAGCAAGCTCTTCAAACTATCTAAGCACAATTCACAATAGCTAAATTGTGGAGCCGACCCAGATGACCTTCAGTAGTTGAATGTGTAGGGAAATTTTGGTATATATGCACAATGGAATATGACTCAGCAATAAAAGGGAATAAAATCATGGCAAATAAACGGAGTTGGAGAATATAATGTTAAGTGAAGTAAGCCAATCCCTAAAAACCAAAGGCCAAGTATTTCCTTTGATATAGGATACTGACTCATAATGTGGTGATGGGTGGGGAGCATGGGAGGAATGGAGAAACTTTAGATAGGGCAAAGGGGAAGAAGAGGACGGAAGCGGATATGGGGGTAGGAAAGACTCTGGAATGAGTTAGACATCATTACCCTAAGTTCATTTGTGAAGACACGAATGGTGTGAAAATAATTTGTGTACAATCAGAGACTTGAAAAATTGTGCTCTATATGTGTAATATAAAATGAATTGCATTCTGCCATCATATATAACAAATTAGAAAAAAATAAAAGAAAAACTACCTGTGTGCTCCATATCAAAAGTCACTCGCTGACACTAGTCACATTTTCCCCCACTTACATATCATGATCCATTAGTGAAATGAAGTCTACTTATTTCATAGGGACTGATTTTATTTGGGGGGTGGAATGACTTGCCAAGGATTGAATTCAGAGGCACTCGAAAACTGAGCCACATCCTCAGCCCATTTTTGTATTTTATTTAGAGACAGGGTCTCGCTGAGTTGCTTAGCACCTTGCTGTTGCTGAGGCTGTGTTTGAACTCAAGATTCTCCTGTCTCAGCCTCTGGAGCTGCTGGGATTACAGGTCTGTGCCAAGGCGCCCAGCCCCATTATATTTTTAACTAATATGAACAAATGGAATGGAGTGGAGTAGAGTGCAGTGGAGTGGAATAATAGAATAGAAGAATAGAGTCTATGTTTTGCATTTAGTGGGATAAATAAAGGTAAACATTTTGTGAAACTTCCTTAAGATGCATGTGCATAGTATGCTTATGCGCCTATATATGTATGTTAGGTTCAAATATATCTTGCTTGATCAAGATGGCTCACACAGAGCATCCTGCAGATTTCTATGCCTTATCATTTTCATCACCCTTGCTGTTCTTAGTTTCACCTTTTTTGCTTTATTTCCCAACATCTAAGCACAACAGCTACATTTGCAATACAACTGATTACAGAGATCACACTTATTTAAAAAACAGATTAAACCAACCAAGTGATCACATTATCAAGTGATCACAATAATTGTATGCTAGCTTCACTTATAACACAAAAGGTCATGTTCAGAAGGCAAGATGCATCAAATTTTGAGTGTTCCACATAGATAACCTGTATTCCAAAGTTTCTTAGAATATGACCCGGGAGCATGTCATACACAAAGCAGGAAAATGAAGGTGCACTCTTCTAGATGATGTCAGAAATTGTTCTAAGTCAAACTTTATATCAGAGCATGATGCCTTACAGTAAAATTATAATAAATAAATATTCCAGATTTTTGTAATTAAGATGCTTTAAGCCAATTTATCCACTTTCTTAACTTGAAACTAGAATCAGAACATGAATCAAATATGTCAAGTGGTTTTCTTACAACACAGAATTCCACAACTATATATAAAATGTTTTTGTTTGAATGATATATAGTAAAGACTGTTCACACACACACACACAAAAAAAAAACACTAAAATGCCTGCAGATGATGGAGACACCTTTGAAATTCTCCATTCCAACGACCATTAATCTAATTTTCTTCTTCTTCTTCTTGAATTCATATCTCTTCAAAAAGGATAGTTTCTCATTGAGTCTCTGAAATGCAGTGTAGCTGTTCTCCCTCATTGTTAATTTCTTGCTTATTAAACTTTTCCAAGAATTAATCTAATTAACATTGAGTTTACTTTTTAAGACTTGTATTGTTTCACAAGAAAAAGACATAAAAGGCCTTTGATGTTCCGCTCAGCCCCGCGCCCTTACCCGGCGCCCACAGCCCGCCCAGGCGGAGTCAGCCCGCGCTCCGCCCGTCGCGATCCGGGCTCGGAGGTCCAGACTCCGGGCTCGCCACCTCCCGGGCCGGCTCCGCGCCCCGCACTCTCCGCGCCCCGCGCTCCCTGCGCCCAGGCGGGCGGAGGGCACCATGCCGCAGCTGGACTCCGGCGGGGGCGGCGCGGGCGGCGGCGACGACCTAGGAGCGCCCGACGAGCTGCTGGCCTTCCAGGACTAGGGCGAGGAGCAGGACAAGAGTCGCGACAGCGCCGCGGGCCCTGAGCGCGACCTGGCAGAACTCAAGTCGTCGCTCGTGAATGAGTCAGAGGGCGCGGCCGAAGGCTCTGGGATCCCGGGTACCGGCGCCAGAGCACGCAGCGAGGCCGAGGTCGGGGCCGAGGCTCTGGGACGGGAGCACACTTCGCAGAGACTTTTCCCGGACAAACTTCCAGAGTCTCTGGAGGACGGCCTGAAGGCCCCAGAGTGCTCCAGCGGCATGTACAAAGAGACTGTCTACTCCGCCTTCAATCTGCTCATGCACTACCCACCCGCCTCAGGAGCAGGGCAGCATCCCCAGCCGCAGCCTCCACTGAACAAGGCCAATCAGCCAACTCACAGTGTCCCCCAACTGTCTCCTCTCTACGAACATTTCAGCAGCCCACACCCCACACCTGCACCTTCGGACATCAACCAGAAACAAGGAGTTCACAGGCCTCTGCAGACCCCTGACCTCTCTGGCTTCTACTCTCTGACCTCAAGCAGCATGGGACAGCTCCCTCATACTGTGAGCTGGTTTACCCACCCATCCTTGATGCTGGGCTCTGGTGTCCCTGGTCACCCAGCAGCCATCCCCCACCCGGCCATTGTGCCCACCTCAGGGAAGCAGGAGCTGCAGCCCTATGACCGCAGCTTGAAGACACAAGCAGAATCCAAGGCAGAGAAGGAGGCTAAGAAGCCAACCATTAAGAAGCCCCTCAACGCGTTCATGCTGTACATGAAAGAGATGAGAGCCAAGGTCATTGCAGAGTGCACACTCAAGGAGAGCGCCGCCATTAACCAGATTCTAGGTCGCAGGTGGCATGCACTGTCAAGGGAAGAACAGGCCAAGTATTATGAATTGGCCCGTAAAGAGAGGCAGCTGCACATGCAACTATACCCAGGCTGGTCAGCGCAGGACAACTACGGGAAAAAGAAGAGGTGGTCAAGGGAAAAGCATCAAGAATCTACCACAGGAGGAAAAAGAAATGCATTCGGTACTTACCCGGAGAAGGCCGCTGCCCCAGCCCCGTTCCTTCCGATGACAGTGCTCTAGGCTGCCCTAGGTCCCAAGCTCCCCAAGACTCACCCTCATACCTTCTGCCCCTCTTCCCCACAGAACTGCTTGCTAGCCCAGTGGAGTCGGCACCAACATCCCCACGTCTCTCCACTATTCTCAGTCTCCCTGCCCCTGGACCACCACAGGCCCCTCACAGCACCCTGCAGAACACACAAGTACAGCAACAGGAATCTCAGAGGCAGGCGGCCTAGCATGCACAGGACTCCTGGCCTCCTCCAGAGGCCTAACCCTTTAGAGAAAGCAGAAGCCCTAGTCATATGGAAACTGGCCAGCAGCCCTCCCAATGCTCCATGTAGGGTCCATGCCCTGAAGATTTCAGAGGCTGAAAAACTTCTGCCTGAACGTGAGGCCATCAATTCAAACTTCTGAAGTGGTGGGACCATATTAATGCCAGTGTGTCGTCTCATTAAGGGAATCCTGATGCCTGTGGCAGCCTACATTGTGGTGTCCCCCACCCTGCTCCAAACCATGTGCTTTACTAGCCAGATACCCTTGTCTCCCTTGCTTTTCTGCTATAGGTCACAGAAGGGCAGGACTAAGCTCAGCTACATTCTCTACAGAAATGCCTCATCTGTCCTCTGCCACACCCTTCCCACACCAGACACTTCCATGGATCAAGAATAACCTGTTTGATATTATCAAACAACATCTGAGCATGATCACAACCACAAAGCTCAAGATGACTATGCTTCTCCAAAGGGAATGGAGGAGCTGTTTACAGAAAACCAGCTGCTCTTCATAAGCTGGACCAGAGGAAGCCTCTTAGTATATTCTCAGGAGCTTAGAAGAGGAGGAGGGAATAGAATAGGTTTAGGCCTAACAACTTATCAGGCAAATTCGGGTTCCTGAGCAACTTAAGAAACCCTGACACCAAAGCTCAGGCACCAGATGATGCAGGCAAACAGTTCAAAGAAGTCATGGCCCAAATCTAGTGTGTATCCCTCTCTATTCAGTCTTTTTCACAGTTCCATTTCCAGCTCATTCATGTCACTTGAGCCAGCTCTTAGGCAATTTGAGAGAGTAAACCCAAAACCTCCTCCAATAGCCAGAGCTTGCCTTCTAGCATTCAGACCAGGCCAGCGTGTTTTTTTCCCTTTGGGGCTGAAGGAAAGAGGACTGTTAAAACTAAAGGAACCCAGAAACCTCTAGTGGTGGACATAAGTTTTCACCACAGCCTGCTTTAATCAATTTTTGAGCCAAGCTTCAACCCTGAGCCTTGAGAAACAAGTCTTTTATTTTAATTTAACTTTTTTTTCCTTTTGCCTTCTCCTCATTGTACATAGCCTGAATCCAAAGAAAAAGGGCTGTCTGTGTACTCGTATACACCCTTACAAAAAGCCTTTAGTTACATACTTTAGCCACTGGTTTCTCAGAATCCAAAGATCACCTATTCTTGTGTAGTGTTGCAAAAAGTCTTGAGAAAAAAGGACCAATGTAGTGTTCAAAATATTTTTGTATTGTTAATGCATCATCAAAGAAAAACTTTTTTTTTAAACATGAGAATAAAGATACTTTTTACTGGGAAAAAAAAAGAAAAAGACATAAAATTATTTGAGGAAAAAATGCAGGCATTTCTTGTTTTTTACCTGGTGCATTTTTACTCTGTTTGCCACAATAGTGATTTAATTTACACTGAACAAACACAACTCTCTCCAATACAGTTTCATTTAATGCAGCTAAATTTGTATTTGGCAACAATGTACTATATTTAAGATAGACACATTAGTTAAAAAAGCACATAAACAAAGAATTTCTTTTTGATATTCTATGAACTCAACATTAGAGATTTTAGGAAGATTTGCCAGAGGAATTCCAGAAGTTATAAGTCATTATTTATTTAATTGCTCTTCCAGGGAATGTTTGAAACTTTTCATGATTCTATATCTCATGTAGATGTTTGCCTTAAATGTTGATTGAATGAAGAATTAAATAGTCAATATGTTAGAAATTAAAAACATAACTAAACTTTTAACTTTAGCAATTCCTGGTCTGTTGACTAAAGATATGTGGATGTTCTTTGATGCACAACATCTTTAATAAGCTTTAGAATATATATGTTTTTGAAGATTGTAACTTCATATATATTATGTGAAGAGTTGAAATAAAGCAACTAACTATTCAAGCCAGATTAAGAGTACCAGGAAACATATTATTGGTGTAATAAATGGTGCTTTGTGCATGCAAATTTAGGAAATAGAATTTACAGGCATAAAATAGAATTTGTAACAATGGCAACAGAAGCCAAACAACCAAGATATAGTCACATGATGTGGTTCCTTAAAGAGCATTAGCTCAGCAGTCAGGAAGTCTTCATTTTATTTTTCTTATTGTCATGTTTATTCTTAATTTGTTATCTTTCATAAACTGAATGTCTAATTATAAATGTGTGAAACAAATATAAAAGCAACATTTTTGTTTTGGAAATAAGATACTAAAGTGGTTGCTTTAGTCACAAAGTTCATATACAGGCAATTATGACTACCCATTTAATGCCTGTAATAATTATTTCTTTCCAATAGCATAATTTTTTTGTTCCCTCAAATGGTGACATTCTTGAGTAATTTTATAAGTACAAAAATTATTTTAAAAAGTAAATGTTCTCCAGGAATGCCATTCATTCTCTCATAAAAACTGGAGAGAATTCTAACTGCAAGTTAAAAGAAAGAAGGATGGACAGACTCAGTCATTTTCATTATAATCCTTTATATCCAGTCCCAGAATATAATTTGGAGTCCAAAATAAACAGTGAGGGCAGGGACCACATTTATCTTTCACTGATCAAGTTACCAGCCCCCAATAAGATTTCAGTTAATAGAGTTTGAGTAAGTGAAAGAACAAAACTAAATCCAAGTAAATGAAACATGATAAAAACCATTTGTGCCTTTAACATAGAAGAACAAAGGCTTCCTACCAAGCATTTTTCTCTTGAAATTTCCTATTACAAAATAGTATAAATTTCTTCAGAAATCTAAGCAATTTTTTATTAATGTGTTGTCCATGAATTTAGAAAAGCTTGTGATTTTCAGAATTAGGATGATTTTCTCCACCAATAAGAAGAGGAGGAATTGATACAGTAAGTTATAATGTCTTGATCCAAAAATATTGGATGACACCAGGCAAGTATCGGTCCTAACATGCAAAAGAGTGCAGGTCCTGAGCAAACCCACACTCAGACAATCAGAACAGTTATTTTTCATGTACTCAGAAGATGTCTTATCACTCACGGCCTATCTTCTGTTTAGCTGTGGTTTTTAATTAACAGAAGGACAAATGAAAGGCTATGGGGTGGGATGGCCAAGTTTTGCAGAACACTCTGGAGATGATGCACCTGCCTGTACTATTTAGCCCAGGGACGCCCAAATTTGGGTTGACACATTTTGAAGTCTGTGATAAACGTTTGCAAAATTAAACAATATTGACAGTGAAATGAGCTTTTTATTAAAGTATTTTTTCAACTTTAAAATCTCATTTTAAACAGAAGTTTTTAAATAGAATATTATTGAATAGTAAATTTTGCTGTTTCCAAGCTCAAATAATTTTAAACTTTAGATAATTGGTAACAGAAACACATTCTGAGATTTCATTAAAAAGAAGAAAATAGAAAACATTGCAAGTGCAAGAAGAAAACATTAGATTAAAGGAACAAATTTCAGTGTCTCTATTTACAACTTCCATTCATTGATGAAGACAGAGAGTCTAGGAGTACTATGAACGGCGTTCCTTCCTTTTTTATTCATCCTTTGTAAGAATCCAGCTACCTTTGATACTTCTGTGAAAAATGGCATTCAATTATACCAAAGGAAAAAGAAAAGAAAAAAAATGAAAGGATGCCTTTTTTATTAAAGAATGAAAATGGCCTTGGTTCTCAAAGGCTCTTTTTTTTCATTAATTTATTCGGACCTGATCAAGTTATGATGGAAAGTCTTACAATTTATTGTATAATTTGTGCACAAATGCAAGAAAAGAAAAGCAAAACAACACTTACTCCAAAATAAACTCACTCTACTTAGGCAAATTGCTATTACCAAGTTATGTTGAATTTTAAACAATAACTGATGTGCCTGAATTCATTTTTAAAAGAGCTAAACATATGTTAAACTTTTCTACGAGTATAATTTAATTATTAAGAGATCTACTTCAAAGTTCAGAGATGCATGAAAACTAATATATTTACTTTCATAGAAGTCTTTTTAAGAGAGGGAGCTTGATACTTCTTCAAAATAGTTAAGCCAGGTTTCCTATGAAAGTGGTGAATTGAAGTTTTTACCCCAAGATTATTTACTGTAAAATTATTATGTAATTAAATTAATTTATCATGTAAAAGAATAAAGTATAATTTCACATAATTTCTCTTGGTAAGTAAATAAGCAAATAAAAATACATAAAACATACCTCAAATCACCAGGGTATTGGGGGACTATAGCAGAATCATGATACCTTTGAGCTAATGTCATTACCATATTCTCTCAGGCTTTAAAATAACAATTTTCCTTACACATTTACCATACATTCACACACATATACACACACAATAGGTGCATACACTCACATAAATACACACACATGCATAGACTTTAACCCTTTTGCTTTACATTTAGACATTTACAGCTAAAACACACCACTATGTTCCCTATATGACTAAATAAAACTTTAAAAACTCTCCTTTTGGGAATTGTTAATTTTTTATATCATTGAAAAATTTATTTACTGCCTCCAATCAATTCTGTAGGAGAATCAAATGAGTATAAAGTAGTCTTGAAGATTTAAAAGACTGCAAACAAGTTTGTAAGAAACACTACATCCTGAATAGGAAAGATAAATATATGTAATAATGAAAATGATACACTTAGGCAAGGGAATTTGGAAAAAGTTGTAACAACAGAGAAAATAGACATTTAAACTCTGAACTGGACCCTAGTATTTAGATTTTTCTTTTCAAAGTTACTCATATGTTAAATAAGGATAGTAGTAACTACCTTCTTGGTCATTGTGGAGATGATCAGGCATGTTAAATGACTAGCTCTGGAACAAGTATATTTATTAGAATTAGCAAATAAATGTTTGTTATTATTAATGGTACTTGATGACATTAATAGTTATAATCATACTTGGTTGTGATCTTCTTCTCCAGCATTCCCCTCACACTGAAGCTTACTTTACACTTCTCTTATGATCCTTTTCATCTATCTGATTATTAATATTCTGCTACTAGTTGTTGAACTGTGTGGGGTCAAGTATTATGATGAGCTGATATGTGCATCCTACAAAGCAAGGTCTCTCCAACTACAATCTGGTTACCATGATTTTATTGTTTTATTTTCATTAATTTATTTTAACTGATACATAAAAACATGAAAATTACACAGATTTTGGAGGCTATCATGTAATATTTTTGTATATGTAAATATAACTTACTTATTTATCTACTTAACATACTGGGGATTGAACCCCAGAGACACACTAACACTGAGCTACTTCCCTACCATCTATTCCCCCCCCCCCTTTTTTTAGAGACTGTCTCACTAACTTTTTGAGGCTGATCTTGAATTTAGGATCCTCCTGTCTCAGCCTTCTGAGCAGCGGGGATTACAGTTGTGTGCTATTGCACTCAGCTACATGTAAATACTCTCAATAGTTCTGGATGGAGTTCCAAGGTTTTGCACTTTAACAATGATTCTGGTTCCTCTCATCATGCTTATAGTACAAAGGTGCTACTGTACTTACCACATTGCAAGATAGTTTATATTTCTTGAATTAAAATTACAACATCAAACACATGATTTAAATTGTAAACTTAATGTTTGAAACAACCATTTTTCAAAGATGTTCAGAGGGAGAAACTACAGAAAACTTTATAGGAAGAGAGTTTTCTCAAGTTCTAAAAATTATAAAAACAAAAATGGTCAGGATAGAAAGAAAACAAATTTAGACTTGTAGAAGACTTTGAGCTAAATTATGGATGGAGTAGAATGGAAGGAATGTTCATGCATTAGTGCAGCCTACATGCTTTTTTGAAACATAAGCTTTAGATTAGATTAAAAATAAGTTAAAAAATATTGGTTGATATAAATGTTTTTCTGAAAATGAACAAACGTACAAAGTTTTTAAGTAGAGTCTGTGAAACTATCATGATGTTTTTAGGACAGCTATTCCTTACAACCATATAAGGTAGTTAAGAGTAAAGAGAAATGTGGAAGACAGGTGCTTCAATAAGGTCTTAGCTTCAGCTTCTATCTGTATATTCAGTGAGATTGCCAGAATTTAAATGTAAGATATCCTTGCACATGCTTCCTATTGCTATGTTAAATCTCATGCTAACCCAAAGACAATTAAACAAGAGTATTTGTATATTTTAGCCTCAAAATAAACTTGTTTATGGTTCCTTCTGCCAATTAAACATGTTAATATGATGCATTTTTCCTGATTTCAAGCATCTCCAAATTTTTGAGGTCTCTTACAACTTTCCTAACTGCATTCTATTGGGAGACTCATATTTAGCAAATTTCACACTGTTATTTTCTCAAATAATAAAATTTCAATGAAACGCTTAAAGCATGAAAATATTAACAACCCATGGATGGGTGTAAAAAGTAATCCAATTGCTTACCTTCTGCAACAAAGTGAAAAAATAGAATGCAGCATTGCCTGCTATATTTAATAACAGAGAAAACAGTCATGTTTGTGGAAAGGAGTTTTGATTGTATTGTAAAATAATTGACAAGTTTTGACCATAAATTCTTAAAGTTTATAGCTGAAAAAAAACCACTCACTAATATATATTTCAGTGTATCTAATTGCAGTTTTTCCTATTATGTGATTCATTTCTAGGGAGAAATAAAATGAGACTTGTCCCATATTATTTAGTAGTAACATCTAACTATAGGATATAGCTGGCATAAAATAATCGAAGCATAACTCTCACTAGTGATGTCTAAGATCAAGTGATTTAGTGTACTGCATTGCTTAGAACCAATGAAGTAAAGTAAGTAATTGGCAGAAAAAGCTTTTAAAAAATAGTGAAATGGCAAAGCAAGGCAGCTACCATTAACAACAACAACAACAGAAAGTAATGACCTTATTATAGACATTGTATGCCGTCTCCACTCTAATATTCACAACTCTGGATTCATTTGCCAGATTTGTAATAATGTTTTCTTCTACCACATAAATTTTATCTTTAATTCAAGTGTAAAATAAGAACACTGTTTAATATTGTTTAGATCTTTATTACAGGTTTTACACTTAAGTTACAGTGTTTCATATGCCCATGTGCAGTATCGATTAATACAGTTGCTTTCCTGCCCCTTCTTTTCTAATCTGAGATATAGTAATTCATTTACATATAAAAGTCTGAAGGTAAGCATCCATTAATTCATACTATGTATGTGGTAGAAAAGATTATTTTACATGTGGAAAACTCAATAGAAATAACAGAGAATTCAAAAGATCATTGTTATAAGTCCTTTTAGAAATAGATCTCAGTTTTTTGAACTGTGAGATCTAATTTAAAAATTCATGAGAATAACTTTCCTGTGAGAAGGCTTAGGGAATTATGAATGACAGATAAAATCAAAATAAAAATAAGAAACTCAAAAATCTGGAATTCATTCATTATGTTGGTTTTATAGTTTATTATCACTGATTCAGATAAATCTTGGACATTTTTCTTCAGTTCACAAACTGAAAAGAGGAAGTGTTAAACTACCTGTGTAAAATTGTTTTGGAACCATGTAATTGTAATTAGATAGGTCAGGATATATGAAAATGCAATCATATGCAGTAAATTTAGAGTGGGACCTGCTGGAACTGCAAGGGGCGGTACTCCTCACTTCAGACAGACAGAAGCCTCCGCCAGGGCCCAGGCACAGCCGGACTCCCTGGACTCCAATCCTCAGCCGCCCACTTCAGAAACCTGCCGGATACTTCCCTGAAGGGCTGTCCCTCTTCCACAGCTCAGGCAGTAGCGCTGTATCCGTGACTCCTGAAAGCTTTACTTTCCCAGGGTAATTTGCATTCCACAGGTAAGGGAGTCCAACCAGCAGAGCGAACCAGGTTAGGGAAGAACATGGTCCATTCATTTGGAAAATAACTCGGAGCATCCACTTCATGCTGAGCACCATAGGACTCCTAAGTGTGACTCAGACAGACCCTAGTTCTCAAGGACCATGTCTAAGCTGTGAGCAGCCAGCGTTAGAGAAACCAAGGAGAGAGTAAGAGAACCCAGCTTCTTCCCATCACCCTTGCCCACCTGCAGCTGACCCTGACCCCAGTGTCTAGCTGGTGCAGAGGGCCATTGGAGCCTTGCTAAGTCTGTCCTGCAGATCGCCTGGCATTCAGCTCATGCCCACAGTTTCAAGTGAGCTGGCCAGTACAAGTTCTCCAAGGAACAGGGAAGGCTACGGTGTCCTCACTCCCTAATGCAAATGCCACCTGCTGCCCGTAGAACTCAAGCCTCAGGGGCTCAGAGCAGACGCAGAGTGTCTGGGCATGCTGGAGTCCGCTGAGCAGCTGCTGGTGGAGGACCTGTACAACCGTGTCAGGGAGAAGATGGATGACACCAGCCTCTACAACACCCACTGTGTGCTGGACCAGCAGCAGGCCCTGGTCCAGGACCACCAGGAGGCCCCTCGGAACGAGGTGGATGAGGTCTGGCCCCATGTCTTCATAGCTGAGAAGTGAGTGTGTCCATGGTGGTGGTGGTGACCTTTGTCTCCCCTCTGTTAGTGCCTGGGAGAGGTGACATTCCTTCAGCTTCCGCCCACGGCCCTCGCAGCTCCAGCCCCCGAGGCTGGCTAACCATTTGCCCTTCCCTGGCCTGGCCTGGGGAGACACTCCCCAAACCCTCAAACAGATGCCCAGGCTCCCTGATCTAGCCTTGCCTCATGGATGCCTCCTCTGGGCTTCCTTTCCTGACACAGACTCCTGACACCATGTCCACCATCCCTGGACACCCATAACAGCCATTGGACAGAACGGCAGGAGCCGTCCACAGTGCTGGTCTGCACGCGTGCTCACCAACACACGAAAGTGTGTGCCACACAGTGGGCGGGAAACCGGGTTACAAAAGAATACTGAATGCTCACAGATAGGTAGAGGGGTGTGTGTATGTGTGTGTGTGTGTGTGTGTGTGTGTGTGTGTGCTCACACGTGCACTTTTCCATCAACAAGTTAGCAGGAGGAGTCTCTGGGAAGTGGTTTTACAAGTGGCTTTAGTTTCCTGTCTAGGTTTGTTATGAATTTTACAAGTTCTCAAGACATTTATTGTCTTTGTGATCAGAAAAAATGTTATTTTTTAAAAGTTTATGAATGGTTTCCAGAACAAAAACAAAGACAACTTCCACATTCCACATATTATCCCTCCAAGCCTTACCAGTGCATAATTGGTACCAGCAGGTTAATATAAAAAACTGATTTTGGCTGATCCACTGCCTGCTGAATGGATGTGCTCCCAATGTAATTACCCAGGTGTCCACAAGCACAGAGGGACCCGGGCCCAGGCGGGCAGTAGGAGATAGCTGGGGACATGAGGTCTGAAACTCCTTCCTGTTGTGATGGGTGCCTGGGGACTGTTCCCTTGGGCAGGGACCAAATCCTGTGTTTTCACCACCAGAAGCACTTGACCTGTGGCCCCAGGCATCTCCAGCCGCCCCAGCTCACTGTCCTGCTCCTTCCTAGGCAGGCCTGTGCTCAGGGCTCTCAAATTGAGCCCTTCAAACTCAGTTGCAGCACAAAGAGCTCAGAAACACTGGTTCTTGTTCCATCTTTTTCTTCTTTCATGGTCTTGGGCAGTTATTCATTTTTAGAATCTTTGAATGGAGTTAAAATTGTTGCCTTTGAGTTTACTCTAAGGGGAAAACGAGATGATGCATATGAGGGGATTTGGGCAATACAGTGTGTGTCATCCGTGCACAACACACCTAATGTCTTGTCTGCCAGCTTTGTGCTTGGGTGAGTGTGCATTCCCAAGGTATGGGATTTGCAACTAGAGAACCCTGGACCACCCTAAAGATTCCTTGCACCCCAATCTCATTCCCCCCATCCTGCCCATCCAGCTCCGTCTCTTCTCTCTCTCGTGCAGCAGTCAAGTCAGGCCCCTTTAAACACAGGTGTCCACAGTGCGCCCCAGTGCCAAATGCCAATGTCTCGGCTTGGGACAAGATCATGAGCCACCACACAGCTTTGTAGGTTCAAACAGCAATTCTTTATTTCCGATCTCACACCAGCGTCCACACACACTCAGGGGAAATTCTCTTTTTCTCCCCCACAATACATGTCCTAAATACTTTTTCTCCACTAGAACTCAGCGGGAACTCAGGCAGCAGGCACGCCCTACTCCCAGCAGCAATAATCTTTAACCTCCCACTTCCCTAAAACTCCTTTTGTCTTAAACCGGAAACACCCTAAGGAGCGGGATACTTCCTCAAACCTTATCAGCTCTAAACCCGGATCCGCCTTGGTCCTTGAGCAAGGTCACCTTGCATGCAATGTCAACAGCGAAATGCATTTAACATGGGGTACACTGGCAAGGAAATTTTGAAGCGTCATTCCTACTTGACAATGGCCCTCAGCACCCCATACCTCCTGGGGAGAGGAGGAGGCACCCTGCTGGGTCTCCAGGCCCAGAGGCAGGCTCCCATCATGGTGGTCAACCTGCCCGGCTCTCCCTTCAGGAGCGCGGCTGTGAACAAGGGGCAACTGAAGAGGCTGGGCATCACCCACATCCTGAATGCTGCCCACGGCACCAGTGTCTACACTGGCCCTGAATTCTACACTGGGCTGGAGATCCAGTACCTGGGCGTGGAGGTGGACGACTTCCCCGAGGTGGACATCACCCAGCACTTCCGGAAGGCTGAGGAGTTCCTCGATGAGGCCCTGCTGACCTACAGAGGTGAGGGGCTCTGCTGCTCGGGCTGTGGACTCTCCCTGGGTAGAAACAAAGGGGGTGTCACGGTTATCTGAGGGGATCTGACAACACGGTTGTTCTCTAGGAAGTGGAGAAAGAATAGGATGATCACTGACCCCACAAGCAATCCCGGGGGCCTCTCGTGTGTGGGTGCTTGGTGGCACCCAGGCAACAGATGGACACACTTAAGCTGGCCAAGGAGAGATGACAGGGAGGGCGGGAGGTGTGGGGTGGTGACAAGCGCAAGGCAGGGACTGTCCTGCGATGGCTCCCAGGGCTGACTGGCTCCTGGGAGAGGCCATCTGGGAGGTCCTTCTGAGTCCCTGGTCCCCAGGGGAAGTGATCTGAGAGTAGCCACAGTAGAGCCTGGAGGACAGGCTGGAGCCAGGACAGTGGCCACAGAACGGCACCCAGAGGACAGGGTCTCAGTCCAGGATTCGTTCGGCTTTTTCCACCTGGACTGGGCTGTTTCCCTGTCCCGGGGAGCTCCAATTTTCTTCAACACAGAACAAAGATCAAAACATCTGATTCTAAAGTTGTCATGAGGGGCTGGGCTGGGCCTCAGAGGGAGAGCACTCGCCTAGCATGTTCGAGGCCCTAAAATAAAGATGCTGTGTCCAGATAAAAAATAAATACTAAAAAAAAATTTAAAAAAATAAAGTTGCCATGAGGGATAAAAATCTTTAATGCATATTAGGGTTTATTTAGCACAACACCCAGCTCTTGGTGAATGCCTGAACGTCATGCCATTATTGTAATAAACCATGTGGCATTCCTGGGAAGGGCATTTCCTGTCATCACCAACATCAGAGATAGGTCACATCTAATGGGACATGCACACACGTCACGTGTGTGTGTCATAAATACACACATGCACACACACGTAATGCTTAAAATTCTCCTACTTTAAAAAACATGAGCCTTTGGACACATTGGGGTTGCTGGCATCTGTCCAGGGTCTGTGGGAGGGGACCTGTTCCTTCCACTAGACCTGAGAGCAAGGCCAACCTCCCTGTGGAGAGGGAGCCCAGAGCGTCAGACACAGGGTGGGTGGCAGGTACCCACAGCATCCAGAGCAAAAGAGTCTTCAACTCATTTTGGGGGCCACTGAGGCACCACGAGAGCCTGTGGGGAGGCGGAGGGAGGATGTTGCATTGGGTGCAGGAGCTGCGGCTCCAGGAGGAAGCTCCTTGCTGTGTCTATGAGGGGCCAGCCCACATTGAACACCCACGTTGGTGTCAGCAGGCGTGCACCCAGTCTGCTGGTGAGGTGACCTCTCCTGCCAGGTTTCTGTTCTTACGACTAAAAGGCTCAGGGGTCACTCCAGTTGCACTGGGCTGACTGGGCTGTGCAAGAGACAAGAGACCCAAACACCTTTTTCTTTGGGGTCGCGGTGACAGCTCCTCTGAACTTAAGGGTCCACAGGAAGAGAGAGAGTGAGAGCATGCGCTGACCCCTTTTATTGAGGAGAAGCTACTCAAATGAGGCAAGGGGTCAGGTTTCAGGGGGCTGAAATGATGTCCACTATTCATGATGCCCACTATCATCAGGTTGACTGACACCTGGGTAGGCCACACACCAAGGGCACAGTAAGAGAAGGGGACACACACAAGGCACTTCCATGGAATATTCTATCCTAAACAGGGCAAGGGGTTACATTACAAAGGAACAGGTGAGCATAGCTCCACCCATAGGGCTGTAGGAAGTCACACCCGTGCATGACACATTTCTGTGACTGAGCGCCTCAGCACTCAGCAGGGAGTGTGACTCAGTCACGTGCAAAGTTGGCCTCCCACAGTCTCCTGTCCCTCAAGCCTTGCTCTTGAGCGGGAGCAGAGGGCCATACCCTGACTCTGGCTGCTGCCTGTAGGGTAGGTCCCACTCGTGAACGTCCCTACCCTAGAGCCTTCTTCCTGTGGCTTCCTCTGCTCTTAGATGCTTGGACACTAGCTTCTGACAAGGAGGAGGGTGGAAAGGGACACCCCCGACCCCTCAGGACAGTGCTGTTATCCACATCTAACTGTCCTGGAAGCTGAGACCCACTGGCAGTCTGGTGACTTTGCCAGATGTAACAATCAAGATGCCCTTGGTTGCTGGTAACAGAAAACCACCCCAAACCCTTCACAGCAGCAGAGGCCTTCAATAGGAGGCCACAGGAGGATCCAGAGACCACAGGAGTGTGGCACCGAGTGGCTAGGAGCAAGGACAGGCAGGGCACTTTTGGTCCCACCCTTACTCGCTTCCCTGGGTGGCAAACAAAGGCTTGGCATTAGCTGATCACCTGCCTCTGCCCATCGCCATGGGCTTCTACCCACCAGCAGTCCCTCAGGCCACCCTGGCTCCTCGGACGGACCCCAGGGTACAGTAGGCCCAGAGACACACGGAACCTGCAGCCTCGTCTGAGTGGGATCTGATGCCCTTATGAGGAGGACTGGGTGGTCACGTGCAGGAATGCGTTGGCAAGTCCTTGGTCCTGCCAGATGGCCCAGGGAGGGACCGTGGAGCCCTGGGCTGGAGTAAGAGGGGCAGTGGCCTGAACCCCTGAACTCTGCTGTCCTGTGTCCCTCAGTGGGTACCAGATATTGGCAACATACCCTGCAGCATCGCTGAGCCTCAGGGCCCATCTCATCTCTGACCCCTTGTGTGACAAAGGCATGGCCTTGGCTGGCAGGGAGACAGAATAAGGAGACTCGCCTCCCATCTCATCTAATCAGGGCTCTCAGCCGACGCTAAAGGTCCCCCAAGACTGTGGGCAGACAGACGGTGACGGCCAGGAAGTAGGTCTCCAGGAGTCTGGTCTGCACTATAAGCCAGCACTAGAGCGGTGGTGTAGACCCCAAGGCCATCCCGTTCAGGGCAGAGGGGAAGCACAAGGGAGGGGCAGATGACTGACGTGCTGAATAGCAGGGTCACGACTGGACTAGCCCCGCAGACTTACTAGCAGGTCACAGCTGCCGCAGTACTGGAAGGAATCTGTGAGATGCCATGAGATAAGGAAGACAGAATTGGAATTTTTTTTAAGTTTTATAGATTTCGGTTGATATAGAAGACGACTTGAGCATATTGTGTGACATGCCCACCCACACAGACCACAGGCCCGGGCACGTGGTGCTGTGGTTCAGGTTGGTCTGAGTGTCGCCCAGCACTTCCCATATTGGAATTTAATCATCCCATTGTGAGGTGTTAAGAGGGTGGGAACTTAATCAGAGTATGGTGTTCAGAGACCTTTGTGAAGGATGAGGTTTGGATGCAGGCATTAGGGTGGAGCCTCATGATTGAATCCTGGAAACGTTTGAAGAAGGGGGTAAGATGAAGGCAGACATATATGCATGCTCCCTGCCTCTTATCCTGTAAGGCTCTGCACTGCCTTGGGACTCTGCCAGCAGGAGGGCAATCACCAGATGAGGCTACTGAATGTCGCACTTACAGAACCATAAGCCCAAATAAACTATTTTCTTTGTAAAGTAGCCTGCCTCAGGTATTTCATTATAGTAATGGACAGCTGACTGGTACAGAATGCATGAACGAAGGCTATGTTCTTAGAGTCAGAGTGGTGAGGGTTCCACCTACTGTATGCCATTCAGTCAAACATGACATGTTTGGCTCCATCCTAGACCCAAACTCCTCAGTGACCAACTGATAAGTTTAACTCTTAACCTGGAGGAGAGTGTCTAGAATAGCATGGAAATATGAAAAAGAAAGTTTGAATATTGATTGAAAGACACATAATAGCCAGGAAAAAAAATCCTTAGTGAAGAATATGATAGTGATCCTCTCGAGGAATTTTGCACATAGGTTGTGATCATATGGACGTATTCATTCTTGAATGCAGAATGTCAGAATAGGAGCGCTGACTGCTGTTGCATTGTTATGCTTTGCCCTAGATAGGAAAGAACTGCCAAGACTCGAGTGATCCCACATGAAGGGAGCCATGTCCACCTGATTCTGTGAGCCAGTGAGCTCCAAATCGCAGGAAGTATCCTGCAGAGGCTGGTGGTGGCCACCCAGCATGAGGACACTGTACAGGGCAATCCCAAGCTCTGACTGACTGGGGGTGCTCTTCCACCCTGGGATCTGCTGTGATTTGGGGACTCAGGCGATGATGAACACCAGCTCCAAGCACTGGGTCCAGCACCCCGAACAGCACTTCAGAGAAGCAGGACCGGGCAGCCGCCATGGTGGCATCACGTCTCTGTGTGTTCTATTTGCAGGGAAAGTCCTGGTCAGCAGCGAAATGGGCATCAGCCAGTAGGCAGTGCTGGTGGCGCCTACCTGATGATCTTCCACAACATGGCCATCCTGGAGGCTGTGATGACCGTGAGCAGGAAGCAGGCCATCTATCCCAACGACGGCTTCCTGAAGCAGCTGCGGGAGCTCAACGAGCAGCTGATGGAGGAGAGAGAGGAGGACTGCACCCCAGAGAGAGCCAGCGAGAGCCAGGAGGCCCGGGGCACCCTTGGGGCGCGAGCGCAGCTGACTGTGGAGGAGGAGGACGAGGCCACCAGCCACCTCAGCGGCTGCTCCCTGGGGAAGGCCAGCCAGGCCTCCGAGCCCCTCATCCTCATTGACGAGGAGGAGGAGGAGAAGCTGTACGAGGAGTGGAAGAAGGGCCAGGGCCTCTCTGCGGGCAGCGAGGCCGGGGGTGGACAGTGTCCAGGGCCGGCCTCTTCGCGCCAGGCCAGCCAGGAGCAGGAGCAGGAGCTCAAGGACCAGGGCGTGGAGAGGATCATCCAGGAGTGGCAGAGCCGGAAAGAGAGGTACCACACCCAGGGCCACCAGTGGTGGGCCCTGGAGGAGGAGGACAAGGAGGTCGAGGAGGAGGAGGGCAAGTCCGCGCGGAGGCTCAGGAGGACGCGGAGCCAGAGCAGCGTCTCCAAGAGCGAGAGCATGCTCAGCCGGGAGGCGTGCTCCTGCGGCAGCTGGAGCTCGGTGGCCCCAGCCCAGGCACCTGGCGCCGCTCGGACTTGATGTCCACCGAGTGCACGTGGGACCTGTGGAACGAGAGGCTGCAGGACATCGAGAGGGAGGCCGTGCGGGAGTTCCGCTCCAGGAGCAGGAGAGAGGAGGAGGACGCGCGCTCAGAGGCCGGGAGCACGGTGCCTGAGGATGACCAGCAGAGCGTGTGCTCCGAGGCCAGCTCCTTTTACAACTTCTGCAGCAGGAACAAGGACAAGCTTACTGCCCTGGAGAGGTGGAAGATCAAGAGAATCCAGTTTGGATTTCACAAGAAAGACCTAGGGGCAGGAGAGGACAGTGGTGAGGTGCAGGGCCCGGAGGATACCCCCGGGTAGAGGAACCCCCCCCCCATGTCAACCTGATGGCCTACCAGACCTGGAAGCTGAAGCACCAGAAGAAGGTGGGCAGCGAGAACAAGGAGGAGGTGATGGAGCTGGGCAAGGCGGAGGATGCCGTCCTGGCCAAAAAAAGACAGCGGAGGCTGGAGCTGCTGGAGAGGAGTCGGTGGACGCTGGAGGAGAGCCAGTCCATGGCCAGCTGGGAGGTGGATGGCTCCGTGGCTAGCGGGAGCATACCCTGTCCGCCTTCTGCTCTGCAGCCTGCTCTGTCAGTGCTAATGGGGACACAGGTCAGTACTGAGTGCCCAGAGCCACCACTCCCACCTGTCCCAGGCCGCCAGCAGCATTGGGGGATGCTCACCCACCAACCCCAGCACTCCCCTGCCCAGCCTGCCAGTGAGGCCTGGAGACACCATTTCCATTGCCAGCATCCATACTGGATTGCCAGCGTGGTCAGTGAGACCCTGGCTCAGAAGCAGGGTGAAATGCTGCTGCTGTCTCGCTCACGGACGGTGGCAAGCATGAGGGTAGGGCCAGCCACCAGCTGCCTGGGGGATGGCCAAGTCTCCATGCTCAGTGGACAGAGCAGCTCCCTTCTGGGTGACTGCCTGCTGTGTCAGAGCCAGGCAAGGCCCAGCTCCAACTCCCAGTCCGTGCTGTCCTCCAGCACTTCACTGATCTCCAGGGCCAAAGGGGCTGGGAGCAGGGTGAGGGAGACCAGCAAGCCCATCTACAGCCTCTTTGCTGACAATGTGGACCTAAAGGAGCTCTGCTACAAGGAGAGGGAGATGCAGATGGAGCTGAGGGAGAAGATGTCCAAGTACAAAATGGAGAAGCTGGCCTCCGACAACAAACGCAGCTCCCTGTTCAAGAAGAAGAAGGTCAAGGAAGAGGATGATGGTGCCAGTGATAGGGATGGGGACACAGACAGTGCCATCAGGAGCTTCCGACTCTCTTCCCGCAGTAACTCCCAAAAGCCTGAAACAGACACCTCCTCCTCCCTGGTGGTCTCTGACCACTGTAGGAGAGGCAGCAGAGGAGATGGACAGCAGCATCAATAAGTGGCTCAGTGGCCTCAGGACCGAGGAAGACTCTCCTCCCCAGAGTGACTGGTCTGGCAGCTCCAGGGATAGGTACAGCAGATCTTCCCTGCACCGGGAAACCGAGTCCAAATCCTGCAGTTACAAGTTCTCCACATCCCGGTCAGAGGAGCAGGACGCCTCCTCCTACCACGACGCGGAAGGCAGCTCTGTGAGGAGTACTTCCTGTTTCTCCTCGTCCTCCACCAGGGAGGGCAGAGAGACCCACAAGTTCTCCAGGTCCACATTCAGTGAGACCTCCAGCTCCAGAGAGGAGATCCCGGAGCCCTACTCCTTCTGCCGGACCCCTGAGTCCTCCGAAGGGGAAGAGTCCCCAGAGCCATGGCGCCGGGACTGGGCTAGGCCCAGGGACTGGGAGGACGGGGAAGAGTCATCCAAGTTGGACTTCTCTGAGTTTGGAGCCAAGAGGAAATTCACCCAGAGCTTCATGAGGTCTGAAGAGGAAGGCGAGAAAGAGAGGACAGAAACAGAGAGGAGGGAAGGTTTGCCTCTGGGCAGAGGAGCCAGTATCGGAGAAGCACAGACAGAGAGGAAGAGGAGGAGATGGACGATGAAGCCATCATCGCTGCTTGGAGACACTGGCAAGAGGAGACCAGGACTAAGCTGAAGAGGAGGAGGGAGGACTGAACAGGGCCTGGGCCACCTGCCACTCAGCAGAGCACAGGGCTCAGGCACACCCTGCCACCACCCCTCAGGGGCCGAGGATGCAGAGAGGATCTCTCCAACAGGCAGAGTGGCAGTGCCCAAGTGGAACGACACCGGGGTGCAGGGTGGGAGGAGAGGAGCCATGCTGGGCCAGCTCGGGCCGTTTTCTGTCATCCAGGGCCCTCTGTGCTTTGGTGCTTATGTGTTCGATAGTGTGTGTCCTGGACTGGAGAGGAGAGCGTGAAAGGAATTGCAGTTTGTTGGAGACTCCAGTGTACATCCAGAAGGCCATAAGGCAGGACTTGCTTCTGTTCAAGTAGTTTCATAACAAGTCCCAGGAAATCTGTCAGCAATGCCCAGCTCTGTTTAATATCTTGGATCTCCATTAAATTGGTTTGTTGTGAAATCTTCCTTCTGCACCCTGGTCACTTTAGCTCTTTAGATGTTAGGGGAAACTCACTTCAGAAGTCATGGTGGGTTTTTATGGGCCAGCCTCACCTTGCTTCACAAAATCTGTGCCTCCAGGCAATGCCACCACCGTCTCATTGTTATATAATAAAGGAAGATGTGGTGCAGGATGGAGGGCAGCTGAGAGGCCATTTCAGGACCCACCCCCACCTCGCCTGGGAGCAACAGAAGGAACTAAAGAAAGAGTGAGGTTAATGTGTGAGCGGCAAGGTCTGGGGTACAGAGAGGGTCCCTTGGAATGACAGGAACACAAAACCAGCCGGAGGGAGACCAGAAAAGCCCAACAGTGCCAGGTGGAGGTGAGTTTTTATAAAACCTCGCGGCCATCCTTGCTTTCATTTCTTGAAGGCTGATTGGATAATGAGAGTGTACTTGGTCCTTCCTTACCCTGTGGGTGGGCTGAGCTGGTGAGAAGTCTTTACCCTTGTCACCAAGACATTTCTGTCTCCAAGACACAGGTTGGCTTGCTGGAGCAAGCAGAGGACTTTGAACACCTTACAACCTCCACTGGTGGGCTGCTCTCCAGAGCTGCTGTGGGGCCGCAGACCCTGGCCAGATTTGAACAGGCCTGTGCCATGCAGGGGTCTGAGATGTCTTGAGTAACCATGAATCCCAGCCCAGGGACGCAGCTGGCCATGACTTGATTATCGAGAGGGCAAGAGTAAGGAGGAATACACCAGTGGGTAAACAGTAACTGGTGATCCTGGGATCCCTTTCTCTAACCTGAGCTGCCCGGGACATAGAGATGAGGCAGCCTTTATGCATGGATTGGCTCAGCATCACATGCCTCATGGCTTCAAAGATGAAAATGCTAAGGCGAAGGGTGCCAGCACGATGCCTGATCCCTGAATGACACACAGCTGCTGTCGGAGCGGCTGAGTTCATTTTCTGCCTCCCCCTCCCTGTCCCTGCAGCTCAGTTGCTGCGGCCCCATCTCCCCTCATGATGGACAGGAGCTTGGCAGGGCGGGCCAGGGGGCTCAGTCTTTATCCCATTCCCCCCATTCCCCCCTTTCCTTCTCCCTGTTCACCGTGGCTTCAGTGGGCTCCCCTGGGCCTGTGTACTCCCACTGTGTACAAAGGTGCCCTTCTGGAACCATCTGCACCAAGAGGCTGCTCCCACGGGCCCTGGGCCTCCAGGAGCTCCGGGCTTCCTCTCCTTCGTGCTGTGGGGAGGCTTCTGACCCAGGCATGAGCAGCTGGGCACCCACAGAAGGAGCATCTTCTGAAGAGAGGACTGAGGATCTCACTGGATGGGCCCTGTGCCGTCTCCACGGAGCCAGTTAACCCAGGTGTCTGCCCAGGCCTCATTTTTAACATCACTCACACAACACACAGATGGGTCCCCGTCATGTCAAGGTAGAGCAGAATTCTCACAACTCACTCCTGGTCCATTCCAACTTCCTTCTCTGAATGTGGACCAAGCAGTTGAGGTGTGTGGAGCTGAAGAGTTGCCAGCCTTCCTCCAGCCGGGATGTGCACTGCCCACTTGGGTAGAGATTTCAGGCTATAAGGGCACCTGTAGACCAGCTTGGCTTACTAGCAGAGGAAGCCAGAGAGGTCCTTTGCTGGCCTTGCTGGGGACCCTGCCGCCCAGGGTATCTGTCTGAGAATTCAAGACTCTGGATTCGGCTTATTCCTGGAGTCGAGTTTATTTTTGAAAACCACAACAATAACAATTGTATCTGATTTATGATGAACTTGAGGAAATATCTGGGATTGAACTGTTAGACTCCCAAGTGTGACTTCTGTATCATACCTAACCGAGGGTGACAGTGGCAGCCCCGCATGCTGTCTGCCTGTTGGTAAAAGCCCCACAGGAAGAAGCGGGCACATCCACAGTGGTGACTGAGGAGAGCTCCAGGTTGGACGTTTGCAGAGCACCAGAGGAAAGGGGTCAGAGGGAGAGAGTGGCCCCACCCTCGTGCTGAGGGACAAAGTGAGGAAGTTGTTTCCAGAGCCCCACAAGAGCCATGACCAAGGGAGAGGGGCCCCTGACCACCTGGAGGTCAGGGAAATAAATGTCCCAACCCCTGTCCCCCCATTGTGGTCTCATGTAGTAGCACCCACCACCAAACCTGACTGAAGGCAGTAAGTGGAGGAGTCTGAGGGACAAAATGTGGGTCTGGAGAGGCCGCGCCACTGAACTGAGAGGAAAGAACATCACGCAGCCCTTTCCAAGGACGTGTCTTGGATGAGGGAGACGCTCTGCACTGAACACAAAACCCACCCGCCCTAAGATCAGCACTTGGCACCGAGTTTCAGCTACATGGAATCAACTTTTGGAGACGCTGAGTTTGTTTTACAAGAAAACAAATAAGGAGAACAAATCTGAAGTTTGGCCTCTGCCCTCTCCTAAGGTACTAGAGCTCACTAGGAGAAAACTCCCCACTTCCTGGCTGTGAAAGGGTTTGGGAGACCCAAAGGCATCTTGTGCACCCAGGGCTGGGCTCCACCTCTTGGCCAGGAGGGGCAGCTCCCTCAGGAACCCCAGAGACAGAGAGGGCTGGGGACGGAGTCACAGAACTCCAGCCTCTCCTACCCTGGCGACTGCCTGCCTCCCACCCGCAAATCCCTGCGTCAGTCAGCCTGTGACAGTGTTGATAACAGGGTGGGGAGAACCTGCTTTTAGTGTTTGGAATGTCACCAGAATAGAGAGTGAGGGTTTCTCTGGGCTCCCTGAGGCGGACCCCTGGAGAGTCATTAACCAATGACAACTGAAGAACAAATTTGTGCTACCATCTGTCTTAAAGCATGTGTAGAGCTGCCTTGTGAGAAGCACCCTGAGTGCCACACCTGTCCCTTAGGGTTGTCTGCTCTGCTGCTACCAAGAGAACACCATATGAAGCCATGGAGAGTGGACAGTCTCAAGTCCGGGAAAAGCTCAAGTCCCTCACAAGAAGTAGCTAGGTGCCGTGGTGGTGGTGCAGGCCTGTGTCCCAGCTACTTTGGAGCCACAGCAGGAGGATGGCAAGTTCCAAGCCAGTCCCAGCAACCTAGTGAGACCCTGTCTCAAAATACAAATTCAAAAGGGCTGGAGGTAGTTCAGCCCTAGAGCGGCTCCCAGAACCAGCAACAGCAACAACAAAAGAGTTGTCAAGCGAATCAGAAGAGCCCGGCCAGGTCTCCCACCTCCTCACTCCCACCTGCACCTGGGCCAGCCGGATGGCTCCTCCACGCATCCACTCCCTTTATTCTGCCACCACCCCCCAAAACCAGGCCTCTTCCCCACCCCTGGCGTTTGCAGTGGACTTATAAACTAGTTCCACCTCACCACCCCTTCCTTATCTCAGGACCCAATTAATCTCCCCACAGCTCACATTTCTGTTTCTGTTTACTACTGTTTGTATGGACTCTGAGGGCTCCCGACCCGGGAGTCTTAAGTTCCTGTGCATGGCCGTCATCCGTCCCCCTCTGGCTGCATGTGGGCCCCATCTGGAGCACTTTCAGCTGTCCCTCTGTGTGGCACTGCCCTGTTTACCTGCTTGGGTGCTGCCCTCCAAGTCCTTCTAGCAGCAGCCCACACTTAAATCCCTCCCAGCCACTGGGCCACACAGTCTCCTCCTCCTTCAACGTCACACAGCACTCTGTGCCTGACTCTGAGCTCACCCCAGTCTGCTTTTCTTCATAGGCATCTGGTATTTCAACTTTCCTAACTTTCACCATGTCTGTGGTGCTACAATTAAGTAAGATTATTTTAATGTGCCGAGGCCGTCCATAGCATGCAGGAGAATTTAGTGGTTCCACGTTGCTCCATATAATTCTATAACAATGATCAGTTATAATTATTATTATAGACATGGTGTGGTAAGTAGTTAAGAATACAGCTTTGTGATCTAATTGAAAAACTGCCAACACTTATACAAAGTGTTCACCGAGTTCCAGGCACTACACTGAGAGCTTTAGCATGGATTATCCACTTTGTGTCTACTGTTATCAACTTGATCTCTCCCCAATCCTACCCTTGGTTATTATTAATTTTTGAAGCACATGATGTACAAACACCGTGCCAGCCACTGGAAATTCAGCAGAAATCAAGGCAGATCAAAAATGGCCTCAGCGAGCTGGCTGTCCTGTTACAGGAAACAGTGGACAAACAGGCTTTTCGAGATCTAGAACACTGTTCACGTCTGTCGGCCTTTGCATCGTGTCTGCCCCCACTAGCAGGGAAGCTCCCAGGGAAAGGGTTATTCTGGGCTGCATCTCCCACAACTTGATACCAAGTCTTCTCTGGATGAAGACAGAAAATGCTCTGAAGGAAGTGACGGGGACAGGCATGGGGTGGCGTGGCTTTAGGCAGGTGACATGAAACCTGGACCGGTCAGGCCAGGGCTCAGGGGAAAGATTGCTCCCCTTGGGCAACCCCTGGGGACCATGGGGCTCTGGAAGGAGGGATGATGAACTACCTGGGCCACAGGGCTACTCCACGCCCAGCCTGAGGGAGTCCCCTGGAGTCTGACTTCAGGCCACGCACCTCAAAGGGCAGGCAGCCTCTGAGGGTGCTTGGGAGGGTGCCTGTGCATCTAACCGAAAACATGGGTAAGGGTCCGCTGGCTGATTCAGCAAGGATCCTGGGGCCCGAAGGAGGCAGCTTGTCTCTGCTGAGGCTCAGAGTGCCTGTCCATCCGTCCTTCCTTCCTTCTCTCTCTGACTTGCTCGCTCTCTTTCTTCCCTATGGGTGAGCAAGACGGTTAAGTGTAATGGGAAGAGAATGTCACAGGATTCACAGTTGGAGGGGACTCCAGGAGGGACTCAAGTCCAGGGTGGAGTGGTTCAGCCACCTGCTCGGGAGAATAGCTGCTTCTGCTCACTGCGCTGGCCATGGAGCCAGCACTCCTGGAAGCCTCACTGTCCGGGCCCGGGGATGCTGCGAGCTCTCCAGCACAGCCTGTCTTGACCCATGTCCTGCTCTCCAAGGCAGAGCAGAGACAGGGAGGAGGAGGAGACAGGGGAAGGAGCGTGGCTTCAGAGGCCATTGGTAACAACTGTCCTGCCCTGCTCTGGGTCTTTCACCCAGAGCACTGCCAAGGGCCTCTGGAGGAACCAAGCCTTCCTCACAGGAACCCAGAGGGACTAAAAGCCCATTCACAGGCAGAAGGGCAGATAGCAGGCAGGACTCTCTGCCTTTTGTGGGACATTGAGACCAGGTAAATCATTTCAAAGACAATGCCAGTAATGTCCCGTACCCAGCCCCAGGGGCCCCAGAGAAGGGGCACAGCAAGAGAGACCCTCCTGGCACTTCCTTCGGGGATGCCATCTGAAAAGCCCAGTGATGACCACGTGGTAAGATTCACTCAGCTCCACTGCCCAGCATGGCAAGGCTGTGACACGGGTTACTATCCCACCTTACAGATGTAAGACTCCGATTGAGAGGGGTGCTGTGCACTGTGTCCCCCAGATTCATATATTGAGAGCAAATCCCCAGTGCAGTAGTCAGTAGCACCCAGAGGCAGGTCCTCCACAGGAGAGCAGGCCCTGAGGACCTGTCCTTGTGGATGGGATCATTACCCGTGGAATGGTGCTTGCTCCCCATCCAGCCTCGCCCTGCTGCATCCTCCGTGAAAGGGAGAGTCCTCCCCAGACGCAGAATCTGCTGGCTCCTGGGTCACAGCCCCGGGAGCTGTGAGCAGCACAGGCTACTGTTTATAAATTACCCAGTCTACATGGTTTTGTTACAGCAGCACGAAGGGACTGGCAAGGGCTGAAGTCATGTCCCCAGGATCACACAGGAGGGGAACGGCAAGAATCTGAGCCTAGACGTATCTGACTTTAAAACCACTTTTCTACCACACCATTTTGCCCAGGGAGAGGTTAACACTGTGATTGTAGAGAAATCTGGATGTGGAGGCAGGGCTGGGGCCGGTTGGCCACTCAGGAGACTCGGTCCCCGAACAAAGCACGACTGGCCTTCCTCCCAGCAGCATGCAGCCAACTCACTAATAAACAGCGCAGCACGGGAAGATGACAAGCCCGCAGCCCCAGGGACTGCTCCAAACAGGAGCTGTACTTAGAGACGGGATGTTCAAAGAGGTTAAGATTTCCATCTGCACATCTGCACTCTCTTCCCCGCTCCCGGGAGAGAAGCTCTCATCGCGGGGAGTCACCATATTTGCGCGTCTTTCAGACAGCTCTCTCTCTTTTAAAGCTGCCAGCACAGGTGCAAGGTAGCTCTCCATCCATTACAAAGGCTGCCGTGGGCAGCAGGGAGTAGGAGGGGCTTCGGCAGGGCTGACACAGGACACAGATGTTCTCTGTGTGTGTGTGTGTGTGTGTGTGTGTGTGTGTGTGTGTATAGACAAAGAGAATTTCTATACATAGCTATTTAAGAGGATGAATAAACCTGAGTATTTTGCAAACTATGTATAAACATAATTTTCAAATGTAATCTCTTTTCAGATTAAAATTGCATATTTTCTAAGCTTTTATATTGAAATTTTAAAAAGATTATGGAGATAATTAAATATTATTACTTGTGTGTCTGAGAAGCATATCTTGCTCAATAATAGGTTTTTTTGTGAGTTGCTGTCCTAGCTGTTTGTTGAAGATACAGTAATTGAAGAGTGTCCACTAGCCTAAGCACCAGGGGCCAGGACAATACTGTTACTTCCCTTTACTCCTCTTTTACCTTTCAAAGAACATTAACTAAACACAAAATCACCAAATCCCCATTTTACTAAACTTTTTGTAAGTCATACAGAAAATACATTCAGAAAAACATGTCAATTTTTTTCCAAAATATGTCATTTTGTAAGCATTGTAAATGTTGCACACAGTTCTTTGCTTTTATCATCTAGACTTATTCCTCAACACATTTCAGAAATATTTTTTTGGAAGGACCTAAAAGTCTCAGTGGCATTGTTCAGCTGCCTGCCCTGATGATTTCTTTTATTATTCTCATGAATCTTCCCTTTTAATTTCCACCTTAGCTATTCATATTCTTATTCTGAATATTGTTTAGACAGTTTGAAATAACTTAAATGATTTTTCCTTCAGTTTTTCCCCTTTCCTTTAAATTATGTATGCATTGCATACCTGTATCACAACACTCAAGGGTTTTTTTGTTTGTTTTTTAGAAAGAGTCTCACTGTGTTGCCCACACTGGCCTTAAACTCTTAGGCTCCTGCCTTAGCCTTCCCAGTAGGTGGTACACATAACTATGCCCAGCTCACAACAGTGTTCTTAAGGGCATGTCAGTTAAAAAAAAAAAAGAACAATAAAAACACACTTCTATGTAACTTATTGTTAAAGAAATCCTAGATTCCTCAGCAAGGAGTTTGTGAAAGGTCCATTTCAGAATGACTATGCCCTACTTCACTTTACTTTTCACAGCCATCCCTCTGCTTTCAGTTGGGGATTTTAAGTAATTGAACCATGACAATTTTCCAAACTCTTTGATTTGGAAATCCTCCCTAGTCTTTGGGACTGGATTCCTAATATAGATCTTGTTCTTTTCCTTTAGGACATAAAAGGAACTTATTTTGCTGAAGCTTATAGATTGAATGTCTCTCTTTTTAATATAGTGATTTGGTATATGTTTTATCACACATAATAGAACATGAGCATATTAAAAGCAAGGACTGTGCCCTATCACATCTGCTTTATAGCTTATTTTATAAAACAGATTGACTGTAAAATTTGCACCATTCATCACAAATACTAATTTTGTTAATATTGCCTACATTTTTATACAAGTCAGAATTGAGCTTAAATCAGAATTAAATTAGACCATTGTGCTATCTTTCAGATATCTTTTAGTAAATTTCAGGCTTTATGAGAAGATGGTTGGAAGGGAAGATGTCAAAACTCCCTTTTCATTGCCCTCTCCCTTTTTAATTTTCTGTTTTCTTTTTTTAAAGTTAGTATTTTGTGGCTAGAGTTGTAGCTCAGTGGTAGAGTGCTTGCTTGCCCAGCATATGTGAGGCACTGGGTTCAATTCTCAGCACCACATAAAAACAAATTAATAAAATAAAGGTATTATGTCCATCTACAGCTAAAAAAAGCTATTTTTAAAAATAAATAGTCAATATTTTAACATACAGATAACAAAGATAGTACATATAAATGGGGTAACATGTTTTGATACATGTATATATTGTGTTATATTTAAATCCAGTTAACATTTTCTACTCACGTATCATTTCTTATGTTTAAAAACTTACAATTTTTTTCTTTTTTCTTTTGAAATGTAGGATGCATTTATTTATCCCCCCACCCACCCCTACTGGCTCCAACCCCTGGTAACTACCATTATACTTTTAACTTCTATGAAATCAGCTTTTTTGTATTCCACATGAATAAGATTTTGTGGGTCTTGTCTCTGTGCCTGGCTTGCTTCATTAATATAATGATCTTGTTGCAAAGGATAGGATTTCTTTATTTTTATGACTGAATAGTATTCCATTGTGTATATATAACACTTTTTTTATCCACTTATCAGTTGATGGACTCTTAGGATTCCATTTCTTGGCTAATAAGAATAGTGCTGCTATGAATATGGGAGTGCAGGTGTCTCTGCAGCTTACTGATTTTCTTTCCTTTGGCCATATATCCTGGAGTGGAATTGTTGGATCATATCATACTTCAATTTTTAATCTTTTGAGGAACCTCTACACTGCTTTCCATAATGGCTATCTTTGTTGCCCTTTAAATCATATCTAGACCTATCACCAAACCAAACTTGATTTAGAATTGGTTGTGGCATATTAGTTTAGAAGAGAATATATACTCATCTCTCTCCCACTTCTCAGCCCTTTGTCTTCTGATTCTCTTCTCTAAAATCTGCAAGGTGCTAGAAAAGGAATAATAATTTATTTAAAGAAGTATAGATTTCTTTTGTAAATTTTTTAAATTGTAGATGGACATTATATCTTTGTTTTATTTTTTTTATGTGGTACTGAGGATCGAGCCCAGTGCCTCACACATGTGAGGCAAGTGTTCAACCACTGAGCTAAAATCCCAGTCCCTATAGATCTCTTATAAATAAAAATTCTTGATTTTAGTAACCGACAGTTAAAATTATCTTGGGATTTATAGCATTTTTTTTCCCTACAGAAAACCATAGGCAAAATTGCAACATGCTTGGAATTGCGAAGCGCAGTTTTACAGGTAAATTGATTTTTTAAAATGAATTATTCTAAATTGTTCTGATAAGATATTAGACATTCATGCCCAAAGAAATATTATCTCAGAAGGGTTTTATAACAATTGGAATTGATCAGTTGAACTCACACTTAAATGATTTAGTTCATACTTTGTACACGGTAGAAATAAAAGATATGATTCTAATTTTTTCTGTTTCTATTAGCTTGAATATTCCAAAAATCAGTTTGGAACTTTTCATTTTCTACCTTTAAAATAAGAAATATATTTATTTTAAATATTTTATTCTTGCCATTTAAAAGACATAGGGTGCATTGAAATCTTTGTAATGAAAAGATATAATATGCATATTTTAAATTTAGTCCACACAGTCCCAGGAAGAATTTAAACTGGAGGACCTGAAGAAGCTAGAACCAAGTAAGTTTTGTTTTATATTTTTTAGTGATATTCCTTTAGGAAGAGAGTTTTATCTGTTGTGAATATTAAGATTGTTTAGCACAGAAAGTGATTGAATTTATTTCTCTTATTTTTTGGTGCTTTTAAAATTCCTACAATATTTGTATTTTTAATTACCATTTGGATTTAATCTTTATTATAGAATATATATGTTGTACTTCATCTAAATATCCAAATTAACCTTTAATTTGTCTTAATGGCTTTAATAAGATTATAATTATTTTGATGAACATTTTCAGTAGAGTCCAGTAGAGAAGATAAGGTTACAGTCATTAATGCCCATTCACATTACATGTTATTGAAAACTACAGTCTGAATGTTGGGAATGCATTACAAAGTGTTTTTTTGTTGTCTCCATTTTTTTCCCTTCTTCAAAAATTTAAAAAGTAAACAATTCCTTTAGTTATCTTGTTGGTTAGGATATTCCCAAATAAAGCCTTTCTGCTGTTTCAAGTGATTGCTCTCTTAGAACTGTCTGCAGTATGAGCAAAGGCACAGTGTGAATAACTGAATGAATGTAAGTTAATGTAGCCTTTTTAAAAAACTTTTTTAGTTGTAGACAGATACAATACCTTTATTTTATTTATTTGTTTTTATGTGGTGTTGAGGATCGAATCCAGTGCCTCACACATGCAAGGCAAATTCTCTACCAACTGAACTATAACCCAGCTCCTGTACTCTTTTTTTATTGAGATAATATTGCACATCTCAGTGCATTTATGTGACTAGGGAATAGTAGATTTTATTTATCCAACTAAGTAAGATTTTTAAGTAGGGAATCATAAAATCAAAGCATTTTCAAACAGAAAAGAGTCTCAGACTTGTGATCACATTCTCTATTGAGGAAAGAAATGAAATGATTTGTTTGTCCTGTTTCACTTCAATCTCTCAGTAACTGAGCAGGGCCTAAATCTCAGAACATTTGTCAGTGTATCTCAGTTCACACTAGTGCAATCCTTTTAATGTAAACATTCTTTGAGTAAGAGGTAAAAAATTAATTTAAGAACTAAAGAGAGCCTTGCACAGTGGCGCATGCCTGTAATCACAGCCGCTCTGGAGGCTGAGGCAGAAGGATATCAAATTCAAAGCCAACCCTAGCAAAGCAAGGCACTAAGCAACTTAGTGAGACCCTGACTCTAAATAAAATACCAAATAGGGCTGGGGATGTGGCTCAGTGGTCAAGTGCCCCTGAGTTTAATCCCAGTACCCCTTGCCAAAAAAGAACTAAATAGAATGTTCCTATAAATTCCACAAACTGCCAATATCTAATTCATTATAGCAATTCTAACAAAGACATATATTATTGAGATAGCTGAAATGTGATTGTATTGCAGATCCAGGATAGAAAAAGGATTCTCAGAGTATACTGAAGGGGATCTGATTTTCTGTTGTTTGGGTTGGAAAAGAGAAGTTAAAAACAACAACAGACAACAACAAAGGAATGCATAGCAGATTTGTTGTGATTCTGGTGGCTTTTCCACAGTTTTAGATGATCATATTTCATTTCTTCAGGACACCATCCTTCTGAATATGGCAAGAATTCTGATGAAATCTGTAATTTTAATAGTTTTGGTTTCTTTATGTAATCCAGATCATAAAGTTTTGTTTTCTTTGTGGTTCTGAGGATCAAACCCATGACCTCACAGATGCTAGGCAAGCGTTTTACCACTGAGCTACATCTCCAGCCCTAGATCATAAGAGTTGGAGATGTTATAAGAAACACAACTTATATTCAGAAATAGTTCTTATGCCTATATCCAATGTATATAAGGATACTAATCAATGTGATATTTCTCACAAATTTTGGGGGTTTTTTGTACCTAAAACTTTATTTTTCAAAAGCATTAATAAATACTTTGTATAAGATTGAGATATAATTTATATAAAGCACAATTCACCAATTTAACATATCATTCAATTTTTTAGCAAATTGGAAGAATTATGCAGACATCACCACAATCAATTTTAGGACATTTTCATCACCACAAGAAGAAACTCTATTCCCATGAGCAGTCATTCACTTCTTGCCATCCCCCTAAAATCCCTTCCAATTCCCAGCCCTAGGAAACCATTAGTTTGATTTCTGTCTATAAATTGTCCTATTGTAGACATTTTATTTAAATGGACTCATATGATATATGATCTTTTATGACTGACTACATATAAGATTATTTTGAGAAAAACACATTGATGGCTTTAAATAAAAGATTGCAACAGTTGTTTATACGGTGGTTCTACTGAAAATTATGTTTGTGTGTGAGTGTGTGTGTTTGTGTGTGTGTGTGTGTGTGTGTGTGTGTGTGTGAGAGAGAGAGAGAGAGAGAGAGAGAGAGAGAGAGAGAGAGAGAGAGATGATGCAGGGGATTGAACCAAGGGCTTTGGGCATGTTAGACAAGTGCTTTACCATAAACTATGTCACCAGCCCTCAGTTTTTTATGATAAAATTATTAGGATTTTGGCTTCTTATTCAGTCACTATTTCCTGTTAGTTGTTTGTTTCCAAACAAAATTTAAGAATCTTATAGATACACAGAGTGGCCGTAAAGACTGTGGATGTTTATTTCATATATTTATTATCTCTTCTCTTCCTCTGAGCATGCTCAAGTACTTCTATTGCCTCACAAGATCTTTCATTAATTGCCCTTTTTTTTTTTTTTTTTTTTTTTTTTTTTTTTTTTAGAATAGCATCTATATGCTAAGCACTCGAATCCTCTCAGTAACATTCTGCTAAGGACAACACTGACACTAGCTTGTAAATCCCAGCAATGAGTTTTAGGGTCACCTGGATTGGTTCTTTCACTATGCTGTTAGTAATACCTGTAGTGGTGCTGTACTACATCATTCCTAAGTACAGCTCTCCAGTTCAAATTCCTGAGAAATTATTGACCCATGTATTAGTCGAAGATCAGGTTAAAATCTATTACTTTTTTGGCTTTTAAAAAAAGATTTGGAATAGAAATAGAAAGAGTATTTTGGAGATTCACTTTATTATACTTTATATAATGTTTTTCATTTGTACTTTTCCCTTCTTGATAGTTATCTTTTTAGATGATTTTAATTTGCTGTTGCTTCTCAAAGAAACATAAGTGAGTATTCTGTATTTCAGTAGGGTAGACTCTGTAATTTGGAATTTATCCAAGCAGGGCACTTGTTGTGAGTCAATTATTGAGTTGGAATTAAATATTTTCTACAAATTGGTATTTAGTAATATTTCAATTAAGTATACTTATTCAAGCTTTCTTTTTAAAACGTTAAGCCTCTTCTAAGGAAAATAATGAATTCTAACTTTTAATATGTTAAACTTAACTGGTTTCCTTTCTTTTAAAAAAAGTTTTTTTTTTTTTAAATTTAATGCGTGTGTGTGGTGCTGGGGATCGAACCCAGGGCATTTCCCATATAAGGCAAATGCTCTACCACTGAGCTACATCACTAGCTCTTGGCTGGTTTATTAGGCTGATGTATTCTTTACTTGAACATTTTGAAATCTTTTAAATTCTGTCTGAAAATACTAAAACTATGATTGTGAAAGTCTAAGCCATTTTTTCTTATGTTAATTGCAGTAATGTACTGCTGCTTACTCAAGCATATCTCCCCACCACCACCCTGCAAAATTCCCTTCTGTTAAGCCACCCTTCAAGGCTTCACAGAAATCCCACCTCTCCCTGAAAGCTTTCTCTGCTGTCTCTATAGAGGCATAATTAAACTCTGCCTCCTCTCCTGTATAGAATCATTTTAACTATCCATTGTCAGATTCTCACATGTGTTATTTTCACTTGTATTTGTTTTAGTCCTCAAAGAGATTATGAATGGACTCTTCCCCCACCCCAGAGCCTATTGAATGCTTTAAGTGTAGTATGAACTTGGCAAGATTGTGTTGAGTTAAATAGATTTGAATGTTTTGAAGGAATCTTTTCCTATAATTTAAAAAATAACCTTTCAAAATTGAGGCAGCTGCCCATTTTCCTACCACAAAAATGAAACACGTCAGTCACCAAAAGCAAAATGCATTTTGATATTTGCCTGTGTGTCATCTTTTGAGGGCTAGCTTCAGGAGGTTGGTAGGTCTGTGCTCCAAGAGAAAGGCTGGGAGTCCTGAATTTTCCATGGTGGAGTAGCATCAGATGTCTGCCATGTAGTGATCAAAAGTGTGTAAGTCCTACCAAATTAGCCAATGAATCTCCAACCCATGACATGCTTCATACTTATGATAATGTCTTTTGTAAAATTCAAGCTCCTCTTCAATTCCTCCTAAGACATCATTGCTAGTATTGGTAGAAAGAAAACTCTATGTAAAGTTTAAGCTATTTTAAAAGAACAATAGAATCTGTTATTCCATAGTTGTTGAAAATGTAAACCTATAATACAGTTATAGAAAGTAAAACAGAATTTGTTTTAAAGCTATTTAAATTTGTTCTAAAGCTATTCACATAAATTAAATGTTTCATAGTACTTTAACTTGTAAAAATAATATAACAAAGCTATTATTCTAAAGCAAATACGTCCTCTTCAGAGCTTTGATACCAAAGAAATGAAAATACTATTTAATTATTCTGTTACAATACAAATGCAAGATAACCACTGAGCCACATCCCCAGCTCTATTTTGTATTTTATTTAGAGACAGGGTCTCACTGAGTTGCTTATGCCTTACTTTTGCTGAGGCTGGCTTTGAATTCTTAATCCTCCTAAGCCTCTGGGATTACAGGTGTGCACTACCACACTCAGCCAAGATATTCTTAATAACCAAGATATTTTTCAACTTTTTTGTTTCTTTGTTTTTGACATACTGGGGATTGAACCCAGGGGTGCTCTACCACTGAGCTATATTTCCAGTCTTTTTTATTTTTATTTTTTAAAACATTTTTAGTTGTAAATGGACACAATACCTTTATTTTATTTATTCATTTCATGTAGTGCGAAGAATTGAACCCATTGCCACATGTGCAAGGCAAGCACTCTACCACTGAACTACAACCCCAGCCCTTTTATTGTTTTATTTTTATTTTGAGACAGGGTCTCCCTACGTTGCTTAGGCAGATGAACTTCTAGTCCTCCTGACTCAGGCTTTTGGTACCTGGGATTACAGACACATGCCACCATAACAGGATCAGCTTTTAAAAATTATTGTTATATACATTTTTAATGGTTGATTTTTTTGCTCATTTTATTAAACTCTTATTACAATATGATCATTTCTGTGTGTTTGTTTCTGATATGAGTGAGACATGATCTTTTTGTTACCTGCTCCCCATTCTTGGTATCTATTTTATTGTTGTGTAAGTGATAAATATTTATTAATATTACTTATTAATATTGAGTTGATTTAATAGTTTAGTAACAATGATGATGCAGAAGTATAGAAAAGATGTTCTTGTATTAAAAAATAAACAGTACTTCTTAGTGAGATAAGAAATATTAGGATTCTAGTCAACTAGATCAAAAAGGTCATGGAGAGAGTGAATGTCCATTTTAGATTTTCCCTTGCCATTTTGTATACATTTATTTAGGCTGTAATTCTCTCAATAGCCTGTAAAGGAAGTAGCATTCTCATTTTAGAACTGGGGAGATTAGAGTATTTATGTAAATGTTGAAGTTATTGTTGTAATTGTAGGGCTAGGTTTTGATTTAAACCTTCTACTTTGATCTCCTGCTGCTTCCCCTTTGCTTGTCAGACTTAAGTTCCCACAGTCCTTTCTGTGCCTTGAATAAGGCAAACTGTTTCCTACTTGGAACCTTTGTTGTTGCTCCAGCCTGTTCTTTAATACCTGGGAAGCCTTATGCTAGAGCTACTTATGGATTATTCCTCTCATCTCAGGTCTTGGCTCAAATGTCTTCTTACAGTTTAGTTTTGAAAGGTACCCTGTCTACCTTAGCTACTCTACCAAGTTCTCTCTGCTTTTACACAGCATCCTGTTTGTATCCTTCATACCACTAATCACATCTTACATTATCTTGTTTATTTGTTGGCATATTTATTGTCTACTTTTCCTTAGTAAGGTCTAAGGTCCAAATATGAGTTCTTGATTACTGTGTATCTTTAGCACCTAAAACAGTGATTGGAACATTGTGAGTACTCGGTATGCATTTGTTGAGAAGAAGAAAGAGATAAAGGATGAAGAAGAGCTAAAGGGAGAGAGAATAAGAGTGAGTAATGAGAATCTAGGTACAAGTTTCCAACTTCTTTCTCACTGGATGATTGACTCCTATTGGAATAAGTTATGTAATTACAACCTGTTCTTTTTGAATTTCCTTATTTAGGAACCAAATATGCCATACTCCTTTTAACTGAAATCTGCAAGACTCCAAAATTAAAGTCTGAGTAATTAGAGTAAAAACCATGGGTTGCCCAATTAATAATGCTAAATATTCACCTTGAAATAATTGCAGGTAGTAACTAGGAACCCATAAATTGGGAAATGAAACAATAAATTTCATAAAATACTTTTCCAGATACAGATAGAATTGTAGAACATCTGTCTGTAGGCTTACATGCCAGAAAGTAATCAACCAGGACACAAGAGATGATAGCATCATGTTGTTTGGTGACTTCCCTGCGGAGAAAGTCTGCTGTGTGTGCGTGTGTGTATGTGTATGTGTGTGTACACACGTGTAAATATATATATATATATATATATATATATATATATATATATATATATATATATACAAACACATATATACATATGCATGTATATATGTGTGCACACATATACAATAAATTTCATCATAAAAGGAATATTAGAATTATAACCTTGCTGCTACAAACCTTACCAGTGTGATAAGTATTGAGGGAAATCTATTTAGGATAAAGGATAAGATGTGATTATTTATCTCTCTTTAATTAGTCATCTTCAGTATCAATCTTTTAATTAAAATACTTCAGGAGAAGAGGTATTCTCTTTCACTGGTACCCCATATCACCTAGGACCTTGTACATTGGAGAACTATTTTATGGTTCATTTTCTATGAGGCTCTGAGACTTTCCTTGGAGATCTTACAGTACTCTGAAAATACTGGTACCTGCAGTCCACTATGGACATTTTTATTTTGCTAAGACACTCAGTAGTCAATTGCAGAGTCTTAAAATGATAGTGAAGCTTGGAATTTAAAATACATATATTAATGTGTGCTTAATACACTATAAAATACGATTAAAAGTATCAATTTAAGATATAACATATAAGACTAACTAATATATAAGACTTACATAACATGTAAGACTAAGATATAAGACTAATGTTTGTCTATGTCTTTACTCTAGTCCTAAAAAATATTCTCACATATAATAAAGAATTTCCATTTGATGTTCAGCCTAGCCCATTAAGGTAAATAAATAAGCATCCATATTTTGTCTTCTGATTTTATTATCTATTTTATGCCTGTTTTTCAAATATTTCTGTATTTTTTCCCTATCAAATTTGGTATTGGTGATATGACTGTTACCATTGGTAGCAATGAGATGATTGACATTGACATTTATATCAACATCAACCTAATAATCAGCATCTTATCTGGGAAGTTAGTGGCTATGAGGGTTAGCTGGTGTATTAAGTGGAGTAGCTCACTAATTTTTCTGTCCTTTTTTATATAGGAGAATTTTAGCCCCTGGTGAGGAAGAGCATTTGGAATTTGAAGAAGATGAAGAAGAAGGTGGTGCTGGAGTAGGGTCTCCTAATTCTTTTCCTGCTAGAGTGCCTGGTGGGTACAAAAAAATGTACATTATATAATTCAAGGTCAGGTGTTTGGAAGTTACTTTTGTACTTGTTAGTGGTGGATAAAACATCTCCAGGTTTGCCAATCTTAAGCAAATTATCATGGCCATTCTGTTAGCGGTAACTATTGGTTTATTGTGAAAGTATCTTACTATTTGTGTCAGGGATCCTCAAAACATCCCATGTTTAGTGATTGGCTAGGAAGACCCACAGGACTCAGCATATAGCTGTACTCACAGTTGTATTCTGAGTCATTACAATAAGAAAACACAAGAACAAAGTCAGAAAAGGGTAAAGGCACACAGGCAAATTCCAGAGGAAACCAAACTTCTAAGAGTCCTCTCCCAGCAGAGTCAAATATGTACTTGATTCTCTCAACATTCTTTCACACCTGTGAAATGAAAAAATATTGTCTAATGTGGAAGCACTGCAGAGATTCAGTGCACAAGACACTTATTGGGGTTAGCGTGAACCAAAACTACAGACTCCAGGAAGAAAGCAAGTGTTCAGCACAAACCATATTGTTTGCATGGACTGTTTAGGCACAGTGATATTCTTAACAGGGCATGATGGGAATCCTGCTGAAATCCAGGTTCCCAGATGCTAGCCATAGACCAACATTGTAAGTAGGCTTTCTAGAGTAACTGTTTGCTATGTTAATTCTTTTCTTTATATATCTAACTGTTCTTTAAATAATCATATATGATTGTGAAACCTGGACCTGGAGGAATAGATACTAAACAGTTGCCCTTAACAGGGAAATAAAGAATACATAGCAAGTCCATTTTATTTGTGGAAGATCTTGACAAGGTTGTAAAATACCCTAGTCAAGCACCCTGAGTAAATTATTTGCCTCTTCTACTTCTATACTTTCTTCTGTTCTTATACAGTGCACAGTTTTTACTTCTGATGAATTAGTTCATTTTTGGAAGTGTAGAAATAGCGCTGTACTATTGTGATGCATTTTTTAAAAAGACTCTATGCTGTATGGTATAATTAAATATAATATACATATCATCCATAAAACTTCATAATTAAAGTCATATTCCAGTAATTTAAATACTCTTTGGTAGAAGACGTTTGAAACATAAACAGTATAGGCTTAGACCAATAAGATACCTGCGCTTTTGAGTCTAACATCTGCAAATCAGTAGTTAAGTGACTGTACTTAATTCTTTATAAAAGCAGATGTTGACAATGTCTAATTTATAGGGTTACAATGAAAATTAGGCACCACATACAAATCATTTGGCATTATACTTTTCATTTGCTGGGGTAGTGGTGGCTACTGTATTTTCATTATCACCTATAAATGATGCTAGCAGTCTTACACCATAGGATTATTAGAAAAATTACAATCACTATAAAATGTTATTGTTAGTGTTTCTTTGGTACAAGGTAATTATTTCCAATCTGCTTGTCCTTATGAAGAAAGAGCTATATTTTACTTGTTATATTTGTAGGAAATTTCAAGATTGCTGAGATGATGAGGTAAATAAATTTGCTAAAATTTTTCTGCATTTTTTATTTCCTTTTCAAACACATGCTGTAATTGAAATAGATTCCAGTTCTATAACTTTCTGGGTTTGGTTATTTGTTCACTAGTTATACTTCTGTAGCAAACAAGATCCTTAAAGCAGATGATGTAAGTCATGAAATGGACAGGTCTTTATGGGGTTCAGGTTGCTGAGTTGAAAAGAAACTCTGTAAACTAAGTCTATTTGCTATGAAAGATTAAGCCCAAAGTAATTAGATTTTTTTATTCTGATATAGCATTTTGGTATTTTATTTCAGAGATACAGAAAGCTCACTAAACCTTTCTATTCCCTGAATTATTTTCCTCAAAGTAAGAAAGAGTACATATAGTTTAATTGGCTATATTTGATTTTTGATCATATTTTCCAGGGCCTGTGTCATTATAAAATTGAAAATATCATTGAAGGACAATTTGACCTTTAACTTAATTGTAGAATGGGAAAAAAAATTGTTATACTGTGGACATCCAAGATTTCATTCGTGATAAGGCTGTTGTGTCTACATTATCATGGCAGGGTGCTTCTAAGAATTATAACATTTTTATTACCTTTATTTTATGTAATTTATATAATTGTAAGTTTGTTGTACTTTTTTTTGTTTGGTACTGAGGATTTAACACAGGGGTACTTTACCAGTGAGCCACATCCTCAGCCCTTTTTATTTTTTATTTTGAGACAGGATTTCACTTAGTTGCTGAGATTAGTCTTAAACTTGGGATCCTCCTGCCTCAGCCTCCCAAGTCACCTGGATTCCAGGCTTGTGCTATAGCATCTAGCTTATTGTGATCTTTTTTAAAAAGATTTATTAAGGTGTCCCTTACATATATAAAAGGCATCTTTTTTAGTGTACAGCTTTATGAGTTTTGACAAACACACATGGTAAACACTACTACTGTTAAGCTAATGAGATGAAGTATAATATATGAATATGGTATGATCAAGAGTAGTTTATTCCCATTTAAAATAAAAAATGGATTTTTATCCAACCTTTCTTGAAAAGAATAAAAAATTGTTAAACCTTTCTTTGACATTATTATCATTTTCAAAGCCTTCAATTCTCATAAGACTGTAACTTTTTTGTACTGCTTTAAACACTAACTGGCTTAAGTCCAAATAGTAGTTTAATTTTCTTAAGGTAATCTCAGTAGATTTCATTTAAATAGAGGATAAAAATTTATAACCTATTATTTATTACCTGAAAATTTATTTATCATGTTGAATATTAAAGCTTCTAAATGATAAACCAAAGTAATACAAATTTAAAAAAAAATAGCTAGCCAGGATTATATGCTTATAATCCTAGCTACTTGAGAAATTGAGGCAGGAGGATTGCAAGTTTGAGGCCAGTGGGGGCAACTTAGAGAGACTTTGTCTCAAAATAGAAAGAACTAGGGATGTAGCTCAGTGGTAGGGTGCTTGCCTCACCTGTGTGAAGCCCTACATTCATTTCCTAGTACCACATGCACAAATAGCCATGTCACAATTTTAGACAAAAATTAAAAAAATGTTTTTGAGTGACCTAAACATAAGCTTAGCAATCTCAACATTATTCTAGATTTGTATTGGTTATTCATCTTTTATATAGTTTTAGATATGTACAAAAAATGTTTTTTTGAAACTCAAAATGAAGAGTGAATCTTACTTCTTTAATATCAAACCTGTACTTGTTTCTTTCCTGCATAAATATTCAATTCTGAGTTGAACTTGAGAGCTAAGCAAATATGGATTTCATTTTCAGCTAAAGTGCAGTTTTTTTCTTACCCATGCATATAGGAAGTTGAAAACTGCAACAAAATATTCATTGCTGTTCCATGAATATTAGGGCATCCTTATTTCACAGAATTTCAGAATATATTTAGGGTTAAACAGTAAATACCACCAAAGTGTGCAGATAGACTCTGGCTCTCCGAGTACATCCTTTCTATCAAAGTCTCAAATTCTCAGACTGAGCCGAACAGTCAGAGCCAGAGTCCCTCATCCAGTCATGTACTTATATTGAAAGGAAAGGAAAATACCATTCAATGTTATCTGGTAGTTCTCCTAGCTGTTTTTCAATAGTTTTAAGGCTTGTTAATATTCTATTACTCTCAAGCAGTTTTGAAAACATTTTAAGATTTCTTTTTTATAATTTGTTTCTACATGTTTGTTTGTAGTACTGAGGATTGAAGTCAGGGACGCTCTACCACCTAGCTACATCCCCAGCTCTTTGATTTATTTTTTTTTATTTTGAAACAGGGTTTTGCTAAGTTGCCCACGCTGGCCTCTCTTGCCTTAACTTGCCAAGTTGTTGGGATTAAAGGCATGCAGCACTATGTCTGGCTCAGTTTGTTTCGTTTTTTAATCCATGAATCTTGTCACTTGAAGTCAAAAGGTTTTCTCCAGAGCTTTGCAGGAATTGGTTCATAGGAAATGTCTATTGAGTAGGCTCTTCATCAAGGCTCTAAGCAACATCTGGCCTGCTTTTTCTTTTTTTTTTTTAAAGAGAGAGTGAGAGAGGGAGAGAGAGAGGAGAGAGAGAGAATTTTAATATTTATTTTTCAGTTATTGGCGGACACAACATCTTTGTATGTGGTGCTGAGGATCGAACCCGGGCCGCAGGCATGCCAGGCGAGCGCGCTACTGCTTGAGCCACATCCCCAGCCCCAGGCCTTCTTTTTCTTAAAGTCCCCTGGCCACTCAAATTTTTAACCCAACACCTGTAGTAACTCTTCCTTGCATGCTAAATGGCATCTGTGTATGAAGCATATACCCACTGATTCATCTTAGGTTTTGTGAGAGTATTTATTATTTTTTTCCAGATATGATGGTGACACTTAAGAATTCAGCCATTATCCAAATCACATATTTCTGAACACATAAAAATACATATTTCTAGACCAGTCAATAAAGAAAATAAAAACAAGAATATACTCATATAACCTATATACAAACAACTTTAATAAAGTATAATTTTTGACAGACCTAGAAATATTATTGTTTGAATGCTAATGACCCCTAAGATTTTTATCAAACTTTTAATATAATTTCAAAGTGAATAAACTTCTTATGATTTTACTCTTTATCTTGAAAGGTTGGAGCAGTTCCTCAACTACTAATCAATTACCAACCAAAAGAAATTGTCCATGTGTTTTCATATTTTCACACAATTTGTATGTGTGTACAAATTGCAGATGTGCAGTACAAATTGCAAAATTTTTCTCTTGCTAGATTTTTAAGACCCATTTCATGTTTTGTGCCATCTACAAAATGTTATGACCAAATAATGATTTGACAATACCATTATTTTAAATTATGTTAAAATTATCCCAAAATAATAGAAAATATTATTTTATATATATCCTTTTTATTGGATTTTAAAATTACAAAGAAATGTGCACTTAAAAAATGTGTGTGACAGACTTTGAATTGGTAGTATCAAACATCTGAATTTAATTGCAAGTATGATAAATCTAAAACAAAGAAGACATAAATATAGAATCACACACATATGATAATGCTTAGTTTACATTTTAGATATCAGGTCCATCTCTGTCCTAAAAGTATGGACAACAAATTTTGTACTCCTTATTCATGACATTTAATTCACCAAGCACCAAGGCAAAATGAAGACTGACTCACCTCTTATTGAAGTAAATGCCTGTGACAAACATTTGTACAATATCATGTAAAAAGCAAATTCAAATCAGTGTTTTTTAAAAAATATAATCTTTGGTAATTTTCCTCTTTTAATGTTCTTACCTAGACAATAATGTACTATTTTGGAACAAAGACTGTCATGCCATTTCCAATTTTGGACTAGAAATTGTCCTTATGGTATGATATGAGATATAAACAATTGAAATTTTTAAAAAACAAAAATAAAAAGTTGAAAGAAAAGAATGACTTCCTCTTCTGCATGTGAGGACAGGATCTTAAGGATCCCACTGACCTTCATATCCATGTCACTCCAGACTCATCCTCAGGTTGGTGGTCCTTTCATTGTCTGATTCTCCATGATCTCTATGGCTACCCAGAGACTATTGAATGTGAGGCCATCCTACTTGATACTTAGACCTTCATTTTTCTCAGCACCCTCTTGGAACAAAGAAGTTATGGGCGGGGGGGTGAGGGGCTTCAGATGTTCTCCCATTGTTTTTCTGTACCTGTTGCAGGTACAGTGGTGCTTCATTGCTCGGTCTGTGTCAGTGCTGTTGGGTGCCCAGCAGAGGCAGAGGCCTTACTTGCACAATTCCCTTTCCTCTCCACAGTGGCAGTGGCTGTAACATTCTTGGCTAGGTCAGATGCTTTTACACAGTTTTTAAAACATTCTTAAGCAAACTTGTCTATGTTTAACAAACAGCCATTTGGGGGATCCATAGCTACCTTCATAAATTGTTTTCCACAGATGAAGCACAATGAAATAGAGCAACTTGAGTTTTTACCCAAGTACCACCTGTTAATAAACAGTTTCCATCAACAAGATGGACTTTTTGGTATCCCCTATTACAGTAGTGTGGTAAAATGGTTCCAAACCTTCCAATTCATTGTCATTATTTTATCAGAGTTGTCTTTAGGTTTAGGCTTAGAATCTTCCTCTCACAGAAAATCACACTGAATTCAGTAATTCCTTCCTACTCTTTTTGACACCAGTGAGAGCATGCTTGCTCTGGTTGGTGCATAAGAGGTGGTTGGGGGCAGATAAGTCAGAAAAAGACGTGCTTTCTGTGTTCAGTACAACTTGGGGCTCACCAGCTACCAATGGCTTCCTTTGTCTTGCAGTAAAAACTGAAAGTGGAATTAACCAAATGAACACAGTCCTGCTGCTCACTGCTATATGAGTGTTAAAGACCTATCATATTGCTATCTGGGCTACTCAGTCTCTGTCCATTCCTGTGAATGTGCATTGCTCAGTGTACAAAGTTCAAATGTTACTCTTTTTTAATCAATCCCTTACTTGGGAGTTCTTAGTGACAGCTCAATAACATCCCTGAGATGTTATTGAAAACTTGGTTTGGACAGCTTTAGCCATTTAGAGTTTTCCATATTTAAAAGTATGAGGCACAAATAGTGGCCTCACAAAAATGTCTATATTCTAATCCTGGGAACTTGTGACTGTTATGTTTACATGGCAAAAGGAACTTTGCAGAAGCTTGAGATGGGGAGGTTCTCCTGCAGTTCCTTTTAAGGCTTTAGGGACAATTAAAATAAAAATGTTAAAATGAGACATGATGGTTAAAAGCATGGACTCTCTAGCCAAACTGCTGTGTGATTATGGATAATTTGTTTTTCTATGCCTCACTTTTCACCTCTGAAAAATAGAACTAAACTATTGTTGTGAGGATTAGATGAGAGGATTAGGATAGTATGTGGCAAACACAAATACTCACAAGTGTTAGCTATTTCTTATTTACATAGCAGTTCCATGTGGAAGAACATTTCTTCTGATCTTTGCTCTAGATCTGAGAGCAGATGATCTAGCTGGAATAGCACAGTTTACACTGGATTGTGTGTAGTGATTTCTTTTTTATCCTTGTTAGTCTTCGAATTTTATGAATGTAGTTGACTTGTTCTCATATTACACTATGTAATTGGATATGTTAATTCTTCACTTAGAAATCTTCCTTTTAATGCATTGACTCAATTTACAACTATCATGGTTTTATCTTTGATGCAAAAACATGCACCCTTTTTCATCTACCTGGGAGCTATAGATGGTATGGTATTATTTTAGCATTTGATCTTATTTTATGTTTATTATTTCTTCACTCATTGATATAGATTCTCTAGCCATTTGTTTACTAGAGCATGATAACCTCTAGAACTGGAAATTCAGTCATTCATTCAATAAAATATTTCTTCAACAAAGATCTGTTTATTCCTTGTGCATACTACAAAAGGAACAGTTCCCACACCTTTCAGGATGCTTATTGTGTAGTCAGCAAGACAGAGCCAAAAGCACATGATTATGATTAGAGATGTGCACCAATGTCATAGGTTGGCAAAAAAGAAGGGCTGAAGGAGTTCAATAAATCTGGCCAGATTTAGGACTCACTGAGTATGTAGGAGTTGATCATGCAGAGAGAGCACATCATAGAGCATTCTGAAACACCTTAAATAGGCACCTTTCTATGTAATCTATGATCTTAATTACAGTCAGCTTCCTTCATCATGGAACACAATGTTTGACATTCTACCTTAAATTAAACAAGAAATTCAGACTTGAAATCACTGCCTCCATATTAAATTATCTGAAGCATAATGATTACATTAAACCTTACTGTGTAGTCTCAGGCAAAAAGATTGTTGGTAAGGAATGTAGCATCAGCCCTACCATTTCAACTGAAAGATCTAGATAATGACAGCTTATAAAATTGACTCACCCCAAAGTAACAACAAGTTTAATATCAACTTGGCAAAAAATAATCTTAACATCAAAAAGACTTTTTGAAAGTTGTAAAGCAATCATCTTTTGAATGTCAAAACAGGTAGTAAAGAGGTAATACATAAAAGAGGTAACATTCTTGGATGTTTTTGGGGGTGGGGTGGGGTGGGTTCTTTTTTTGTCTTTTTTAGAACTGGGGTTTGATTCCAGGATTTTGCAAATGCAAGGCAGACACTTTGCCACTGAGCTACATCCCAACCCAACATTCTTAATATATAAAGAAAAATTTTAATTGTAATAACCAAAGCAGAATACATGAGAGGAACAGACAATATGAGCAAGCGCGTGAGCGTGCACATACACACACACACACACACACACACACACACACACACACATTTAAAAAATACCCGTTAAACATATAAAAAGATACTCAACTTTATTTTTAATAAAAACATAAATTAAAGCTACTGTTGGAGAGTCTTAGGGGAAATAGATACTTATTAATCACTGGTGGGAATAGAAAAATGGTACAGTTCCTTTGGAGGGGAATTGAGCATTCTCTAACAACATATAAGTATATATTTTTTCCTTAGCAATCCCATTCCTGAGAATTTACTCTGAAAATGCACCCCCAAAATACAGGAAAAAGAGGGAAAAACATTTGCATATACACAAGATTCTCTGTTTAGGTGATTTTTATAATGATAAAAAGTTAGAAATAATGTAACTGCCATATGAAGATTGACTGAATAAACATAGGATGCTGTAGAAAATAATTCAGAAAATCTCCCTGAACTAATGAGTGATTTTTCAAATTATTGTTAGCAGAATTCATCAAGGTAGTTTCCATTAGCAGATTAAGGGGAAAGATTTCATAAAGTTGTCAACAATGCAGAAAAAGTTTTCAGTTAAATTTGAAATACAGCCTTGATTTTAAACACTTCTTGGCAAAGAGCAGAAAAACATCCTTAACTTGATAAAACATGGCTACATGACAGTTACAGCCCAAAATCGTTTAATGATGAATTTGAACAAAACAAGAGTGTCTATTACTTCTTTTCATCAGCATTGTTTTGGAAGCCCTAGCTACTGCACTAGGACAAGAAAATGAAATATAAAAGGGGGGATGTTCTTTATTTGCATATTTATGAATATATAGAGAATATATGCAAAAACCTATTCATAACTCATTAATAAGATAATGCGGTTCCTGGATATAAAATCTGTACAGACAAATCAATTCTATCTCAAACAAGTAATAGTTGCTTAGAAAATGAACTATTATAATATTTATAGTAGTATTAAATAATATCAAGGACCTTATTATAAATTCAACAAAAGAAATATAAGAATTTTATGTAGAAAATAAACCTTTGTTAAAAAATAAAAGAATATCAAAAGGAAAATGAAACTGGAGCCATCTTGAAATTAGAGAAAAAGATGGAAGAGTGACTTAATAATTGTTATGGTTGGTGAGATGTTGAATTGTACATTCTCTTTTACTTTTTTCATTTCTCTCAATTGAATTGTTTATGAGAATGCATTTTATAAAAACAGTGAAGTCATTATTCTTTTTTTCATTTGTTCATAGTAGTTATTCTTGACATTAGATTCATTTGGACTAATTATAAATGCATGGAATATAATTTGCTCCAATTCAGTCCCTTCACCCTCCCCATCCTCCCTCCCACTGTTCCCTTTCATCCACTTTACTGATCTATTTACTTACATTTTTTAAAATTAGTAACTTATAGATATTCAAAATGATGAGTTTCATTATAGTATATTCACATATGTGCATTGGAAAGTTAGTTTGGGTTCATTCCACAGTTTTTCCCTACCCACTCCCCATTCCCTTCTTTTTCTTTTATTGATTTTATTTTTTTTAATACACGACAATGGACAATTCTTATTACACATATAGAGCACAATTTTTTATGTTTGTATAAAGTATGTTCACGCCAATTCACGTTATTCATGTACTTGTTTTTTTTTGCATTACAATTCTTATTACACATATATACCACAATTTTTCGTATCTCTCTATATAAAGTAGGTTGACACCCAATTTGTGTCTTCAGACATGTTCTTTGGATAATGATGTCCATCACATTCATTAGAAGGCTAATCCCCTGCCTCCTTCCTTTCCCTCACTCCCCTCTTCCCTATCTAGAATCCATCTATTCATCCCATGTTCCTCCTCCCTACCCTATTATGAGTCAGCCTCCTTATATCAGAGAAAACATTTGGCATTTGTTTTGGGGGGATTGACTAACTTCACTTAGCATTATCTTCTCCAGTGCCATCCATTTACCTGCAAATGCCATGATTTTATTCTCTTTTAAAAATGTTCATAGTGTATATATGCCACATTTTTAAAAATCAATTCATCCACTGAAGGGCATGTAGGTTGGCTCCACAGTTTAGCTGTTGTAAATTATGCTGCTATAAACATTGATGTGGCTGTGTCCCTGTAGTATGTTGTTTTTAAGTCCTTTGGGTATAGTCCAAGAAGAGGAATAGCTCGGTCAAATGGTGGTTCCATTCCCAGATTTTCAAAGAATCTCCATACTGCTTTCCAGATTGGCTGCACCAATTTGCAGTCCCACCAGCAATGTATGAGTGTGCCTTTTTCCCCACATCCTCTCCAATACTTATTGTTGTTTGTCTTCATAATAGCTGCCATTCTGACTGGAGTTGTATCTTAGTTTTGATTTGCATTTCTCTGATTGCTAGAGATGTTGAAAATTTTTTCATATATTTGTTGATTGATTGTATATCCTCTTCTGAGAAGTGTTTGTTCAAGTCCTTGGCCCATTTTTTGATTGGGTTACTTGTTTTTTCAGTGCTTAGCTTTTTGAGTTCTTTATATACCCTAGAGATTAGTGCTCTATCTGATGTGTGAGGGGTAAAAATTTTCTCCCAGTATGTAGGCTCTCTGTTCACCTCACGGATTGTTTTCTTTTGCTGAGAAAAAAACTTTTTAGTTTGAATCCATCCCATTTATTGATTTCTGGTTTTAATTCTTGTGCCATAGGGGTCTTATTAAGGAAGTTGGGGCCTAACCCACATGATAAAGTTTAGGGCCTACTTTTTTCTTCTATTAGACGAAGAGTCTCTGGCTTAATTCCTAGGTCCTTGATCCATTTTGAGTTAAGTTTTGTGCATGGTGAGAGTTATGAGTTTAATTTCATTTTGTTGCATATGGATTTCCAGTTTTCCCAGCACCATTTGTTGAAAATGCTATCTTTTCTCCAGTGCATGTTTTTGGCATTTTTGTCTAAAATAAGATGATTGTAATTTTGTGGGTTAGTCTCTGTGTCCTCTCTTCTGTACCATTGGTCTACCAGTCTGTTTTAGTGCTGAAACCATGCTGTTTTTGTTACTATTTCTGTGTAGTATAGTTTAAGGTCTCATAGAGCGATACTCCCTGCTTCACTCTTCCTGCTAAGGATTTCTTTAGCTATTCTTGATCTCTTATTTTTCCAGATGAATTTCATGATTGCTTTTTCTATTTCTATGAGGAATGCCATTAAGATTTTGATTGGAATTGCATTAAATCTATATAGCGCTTTTGGTAGTATGGTTATTTTGATAATATTAATTCTGCCTATCTAAGAACAAGGTCGATCTTTTCAGAAATAGTAAATGAATTCAGCAAAGGAGCAGGATATAAATCAATACCCATAAATGAAAGGTATTTCTGTATATCAGTGACAAAGCCTCTGAGAAGGAAATGAGAAAAACTACTCCATTCACAATAACCTCAAAAAAAAATGATACTTGAGAATCAATGAAAGAAGTCAAAGATGTATACAATGAAAACTACAGAACCCTAAAGAGAGAAATCAAAGAAGATCTTAGAAGATGGAAAGATCTACACATTCCCTTCTTAAAAGGAGAAAGGGAGGAGGAGGGAGGGAAAGGGGGAAGGTGGGCAGGGTCAGATCAGAATATGATAGCCCAAAGGGTGAGGTTTTGGTCTGCTGAGAACTTCTAACTGAAGGAGATTGGAATCCCAAAAGCAACCTCAGCAGCAAAGCCTCTGCTCTCCTCCTGCCCTCCTGTCCATTCACCCTTCTCTCCCAAGGCCAGTCATAAAACCTAGAAAGCTCTCTCTCTCTCTCTTTCCCTTTCTCTTTCCTTCCCTCCCTGCTATTCCCTTACTGTCCCCCTACCCTCCCTTACCCCTCCCTTAAAAACCCTCATTCCAGACAGGACCTGCCTTAGGTCCAGAAGGAAAGAAAGCTATACAGAGAGGCCAAGAAGAATCTGACCAGACAGGGCTTGCTGGGACCCTGGCAGCCTTTTACCATTAGCTCACACCCCCTTTTCCAGTCATTTCTACATGGCCATACATTCTTCATGGAACATAAACAAAAAAACAGGAGTTTTCCCTGGATCTGTAGGTCTTTATTTCTGAAGGCTTTTAGGTCAAATAAAATTCTATTAAATAATTGTTATGATTTTTAAAATGTAAAGCTATATACTAGTTCATAAATTAGAAGAAGCAGTTTATAAAGATAGACTCTTTCTGAAACTCATCTGAATTTTTATTGCAGTTCCTGGACCTTTTATACAGCTATAGAATTAAGATACTATATTAGTGGTCAGAGGATAAACAGTCCGGTAAGACAGAATAGAAAACTCAGAAAGTGATTGCCACATGATTTATGATTGAGGTGGGACTGCAGATCAGTGGTGGAAAATGTCAGTCTTTTTAATGAGTAGTGCTGAGACAATTGAGTATTTATGTGAAATTGAATGAAATTAAAGCTCCTACTATACACCGTAGTCAATAATTCTGTGTGACATATAGAATTAAGTGTGAATGGCAAAACTATAAAATGCTTTCAAGATAATACCTTTATGATTTTGGAGTGGGGTAAGTTTTCTTAAATATGACATAAAAAGCACTGATTGTAAAGGAAGATATTAAGAAATTTGAATATTACTAGCAGTAATTATTTATCATAATCAGAAGACACCATGGCAGAGAAAAGTCATTCTTAACATTCAAAACTAACACTTGGTGTTAGAAGTTAGCAATGGTTGCTATCTTTTGGAAGAGTGAATTAAATAGGGTGGGGGGAAGGACACTCCCAGGAGGCTGATCATATCTTTCCTAGATCTGATACTAGTTATACAGGTGTATTCACTTTGTGGAAGTTCAGCAAACTGTACTAACAATTTGTGCATTTTAAAATGTATATGCTCTACTTCAACAAAAAGTCTTTATAAAGGAAAACTACTAAGAAGCTATTTGTAAAACATTTGTCCAGCAAAATAATAGAGACCTCCTACAGCTCAATAAGATAGACATCTCAATAGAAAATCTAGCAAAATAATTGAACACACTTCAGAAAAGAGGAAATCATATATTTGATTTATTCTAAAAGGTGCTCAACCTTATTAATCTTCAGAGGAATGCAAATTAAAATGATTGATCTCTTTATACCAAAATTGGCTAACATGAAGAATCTGAGAAAACAGTACCTAGTGAGGATGTGGAGCAATGGGAACACTACTGCACTTGGGCTAGGAATAAAAGTTGGCACGACCACCTTGGGAAATGGATTGTCATTACATAGTAGGTATGGAGGTAACATGCCAGGTGACTTAGTGATTCCTCTCTTTCAGAAATGGGTGCTTATGGGCACTAGAAGATGTTCAGAAGAGCCTGTTAACTATATCCAAACACTTGAAGTAATTCAAATGTCTATCAACACAAGAATGTGTACATAAACTGTAGCATATTTATACAGCCATGTACTACATAATAGAATGAACTTTTCTGCAGAAAAATTCATATATGAATATGTATGTATATATATATAAATATAAATGTATACATATTCACATTTTTCATAAAATTTCAGAAGTATTTCTTTTTTTTTTAATATTTTTTATTTTTTAATTTTCGGTGGACACAACATCTTTGTTGGTATGTGGTGCTGAGGATCGAACCCGGGCCGCACGCACGCCAGGCAAGCACGCTACCGCTTGAGCCACATCCCCAGCCCCAGAAGTGTTTCTTAACTTTCTGAAGTTCATCCCAGATGTCCAGGTACAAGCCCCTCTTCTAAAAGTACCCTCATTTGTCAATCAAAGAAGATGCATAAAAGGTATTATGTGTATATTTAATGATATCAGCCTGAGCCCATTTAGGTTTGTTAATGCAACAGTGGAATGCAGCCTCCAGGCCTTCCCATTATTGCATTTGTCTGTATTGTCTTCATATTTGTTTAAATTAGAAAGTAATACATTTTTAACAGCACTGTTGAGGTATAATTTGCATTTCATAACATTTCCCTTCTGTAAGTATAAAATTCATCAATTTTTGACACCTCTATAGAGTTTTGCATCTGCCATCACTATACAAGTTCAGAACATTCCCATCAGGGCTGAGGACATCATTCCTCCCTGTGATTCTGAGTGTGTTAATTATCTGACCAAGATGCCCCAGGACTCCCTCACCTCTGTGCCTCTGGAGAGGAGACTGTCCTCATGACCACGCCAGCAGTCACCTCCTTTCTAGCCCTCATTACCCTTGGCTTTGATCCTCCCTCTTCTCCATCTCTGAGTGGAAGTCCCCCAGGGCCTAGGCCCCCCAGATCCAGGCTCCCACCTTCTCTTTGGGGCTTTCTTTCCACTTGTTTCTCCAGCACATTCTAAGATGAAGCACTCAGTTAAAACAGGGGCCAAAACTGTTCTGGTCAAGGCCAGGTCATCCCTGGCGGTGGCAAATGAGGCAGTGCCGAAGGTCTTCTGGGTGTGCCTGTAGGCCTTTCTGGCCAGGTGTCTGTGAGATTCCAAGTCTGGTGGCAGTCATCCAGGTTATCACCCTCCTGCCTCTTCAAAACCCAGATTCCCCATTGGCAATCGTCCTGTGACTGCGTCTGCTGGAAAGGTCAGATCTGATGTCCATGCCGGAAGCTTTTGCGAGAACCCCTCACGGTGGACACATCTGCTCCCTAATCAAAACACAAGCAGGTTTCTCATGCTGGGCTCTAATTTCCAGAACACATGCATAATCGACACAGATTATCTCTGTTTTCCAGCTAGAGTTGTTCCTTGCTGTTTCCGGATCCATGCTGGGCTCTCCGTTGTGGCCATTAGGGGCCCACACCCACTTCCAGCGGAGGAGGGCCGGTGGCCTCGGCACCTGTCTCCCTCTAGGGTTTAATCCTGAGGAACATAGATGAATGCCTTGCTCGGGGGAGATGGAAGACTCCTGCTCTTCAGCCAACATATGTACCAGGAAGAGGGTGATGAATGGTGGGTGGGCTCTCTCCAGGGGGCAGATCTGAAGAGAGAGTTTCTGACTTGTGTCTTTGAGGATGATCAGAATCAGGAACCTGAAGCCATCTAAGGACCACAGAACAGCTAAAGCCTTTAAGCTTAGGCTCACCAAGAGGCAGAGGTTAAAGTGAACCCAGGCCTGGCTGTCCATGCATGAGTGTGTGTGTGTGTGTGTGTGTGTGTGTGTGTGTGTGTGTGTGTGAGTTTTCCCTCCATAATCCTGCAGGATAAGGAAGCTAGGCAGTCAATGAGCCTCACTGTACCATTCTAAGTCGGGACAAAGAGGGAGGGCCACCACCTGGGCCCCTTATGGGAAAAGGGAGGTCCATCTACTTAATTACTACCCCACTGGAACCCTGGAATCCTCCCTCCAGCCAGAGTGTCAGCAACCCTGATAGCATCTGAGTTGCTCCAACACAAATCTTTAAGCAATTCATTTTCTACATTTATAAATAAGTCAATAAAAAAAGATGTTCAACATAATTTCCCCAGAGAATGAAAGGAGGGAAAAAAAGCATGAATTGGAAACTCCTATTATCTTCTGTTGTTTTGTCTCTGATGACAGATAATGGCGAGTGGTGAGGAGGATTGGCTGGGGAGAATAATGCTTGGGTAGTGACAGACTTTAGAATGTGTCATTATGCATCCGATTCAAAGAAGAAGGGGAAGAAAAAGAAAGAAAAAAAAAAGAAAGGTACGATAAGATTAGCTAGGCTGCTCTACCCAGGCCTGGCTTCCCTGCACATCCGGACAAGGAGCAGCCCCTTGTACTATCGGGAGCCATTGCATGAATCTCCCACTTCAAGCTCTCCCCTGGGTTTTCAGAGAGCTGATTAATGGGTCCAATACTCAAGGCTCGGCATGAAGATCTTAATTAAGAAAGAAATCGCTACATTGTGAGTTCCCTGGGAATCGATAGCCCTGGGGAAGTCTTTTCCTCCTGATACTCAAGGGATAGCAAGGAGAAGAAGACAGAGGCAGGCACCGAATAAATGGGATTAAAATATTGGAGGTGGTGAGAATGAAAGGGCAGGGAAACTCAGCAACTTGGGGCCAGCCAGGAGGGAGGGATTATCAAGGAGGATCTGGCCAGGCTGGGGATGGAGCTCAGTTTAGAGTGCTTGCCTAGCCTGCTCAGGGATCTGGGTTCAATCCCCAGTGCCAGGGTCTGGAGATAATCTGGCCAAAGGATTCAGGCATTCAAGGCTGAGTGGAACTGGCTGGAGGCTCCCCCCAAGGGAGTGAACATGGGGGGCATCTTGGAATTAGGGTCAGCCTTTGAGATTCCATTTAAAGAAGATGCGCAAACAATCACAGTTGTTTTCAACCCTGACTGCCCATGAGAATCACCTGGGGAGTTTTAAATGCATGGATACCCAACGCTCCAACCCAGACCAACCAAATCAGAATTGCTAAGGAATAAGAACCACACGCTGAAGCATTTTAAAAGCTCGCTGGGGGGGTTCTTTGGGGGCACCTAGGGCTGAGAGCCACTAGTCACAAACCTGGGGTATAGATCCCATTTCCTCTTCAAGTGTGCTCCATGGACCACCAGCATTAGCATCACCACAGAAATGGTGAGAAATGCAGAATCTCAGACCCTGCACAGATCTACTGAAGTAGAATTGTGAAGATTCCTAGCCTGGTCACACGTATACCAAAGTTTGAGAAGCCAAGATGTAGATGGCAGGTTTTCTGATTTCTATTCTGACTCTAGCAGAGAGGCAAAGGACAGCTGGCTCTGGGTATGCATGGGTCCTCCTCTGTGGGATTCAATCAGCTTCAACCCTGGATGGAAAGTATTTGAAAAAAAAATTGCCTTTCTACTGAACATGTAAACTTTCCCCCATTGTTATTACATCTTAAACAATACAGAGTTATGACTCTTCACATTTGCATTGTATTAGGTATCATTAGTAATGCAGAGAGGATTCCATGTGGATAGGATGTGCACAGGTTATATGCAAATACTATATCATTTTATAAAAGGGACTTGAGCATCCTCAGATTTTGGTCCTGAAACAAATTCCCCAGAGATACCAGGGGTTCACTGTACCTAACTTCCCTGAGACTGAGTTTCACTCAGTGTAAAGGCCTCTACCTAGCAGGCCATCAGAGAAAGAGATCCATGCATTATGCAGATCACAGACCCTGGCACACACAGCAGCTTCTCTATAGATGCTACCTCCTTTCCCCTCTAAATGAGGACTGAACCAGACACTGCATGAAAGGCATTTGGTCGAGCACTTGCCTATACTAAGTGCTAACAAGTGTAAGCTATTATGATTTACTCAAGCATTCCTTAGGCAGACAGAGGGATGTCTGCCTTTGTGCTCCTTGGTTTTAGCAACCCTTGCAGCCCTCAGTGTCACACTTGAATCAGCTATTTTTATGTCTGTCTGCCCCTCAGGATCATCTGCATCTACTGGGGCTCTAGGTAGCATATCTCCTTGAACCTCTTATGAAGTTAGACCAGGAAATATATATATATATATATATATATATATATAAAGTAAATTTGAAGGACATCAAGGGTTCTTAGGAACAGAGAGGCTGGAAGGTCCCGTCCCTGGGGTTTCTGGGTCCCTAGACAGTTTCTTAACCCTTGGGGAAGATTCTTAGCCTCTGAAGGAGAAAAGAACCAGCCCCTTCTAGAGTCTGCAAGTGGAAAGTAACTCACTAAATATATCATGGTATAGTCTGTGTGTTGGATTAATTTTCAACCCATAAAACTAAGTGCTTTGTAGACCTAATTAGACAGTGAACTTCTAGAAAAATAAGCCAACTTTGGGATCATTCCTGGACTCCTTTTATTCCCATCATGCTCTGGCTGGAGGGGGAATAAAAGAGGGTCAGTGCCCTTCTGTTGTCAGGCCCTGTGGTGGAGAGGTAGAGGCTTGGCAGATGGCAGCAAGGCCCTTTTAATTTGTGGGTCACTGAGGAGCTGCCCATGGACAGTGCCAACCCTTTTAATGAATCCACTTAATTGGTGTGAACATAGGTGAGTGTACAGGTCACCTTCACTTGGGGCAGGGGACTCACATGGGAGCACAAGGCTAACTGTGCTCTCAGGAAGACCATGTTGCCATCAGGGCCAGGAGACAGAGAGAGAGTTGTAATTAAAATACTGAGAAAACAGTCACAGTTCTCACTAGGAAACCAGATAAGGGTCAGCCTCCCCAGGACACCAGGACCCACAAGCAGTGAGCCAGGGATGGGAGAAGGTCCCTCAGGACTTTGCTAAAGGTCAATTGTTTGTATTGAATGTCGCATTTACTCACCCAGCAGAAGTCTTTTGAGTCCCTACTCTGTGTTAAGTACACAAAATATTTTTCTGTACATTGTTCCATTCAATTTTGTTTAATTAGACAAGAGTTTTCTGAGTTCCCTCTTCCTATTTTTACCTGTGAAAAGGGCTTAGAGAAGTAAAATAACTTAGTCCAAAATCACACACCAAAAACTGTGATTTGAACTGTGAACTGTTCAAATCTGTCTGCAGCTATCCCTGAAGGATAGGAGGAGTTTGTAGCCAAGGCTTTTGGGTCCTTTGAGGCAAGAATTCCAGAACAGCTTAGGAAATGGGTGATAGAACATCCTAGAAAGACCAAGGGCCATTGAAAGAGCAGATGCTATATACTTCAAGTGGCCCTGGGGTATCTGGATGGAGGATGCCAAATCTGAGCCGCCTTGATCTATGCAGATCCAACATCTAGAGCAGACCAAGTCCCTGACAAAAGTTCTGGGGAGTCAAGACATGCGGTTCCTGATCCTCTATCTACATTTCAAGAGACATTTGACCTTGTGGAGCCCCTGAGCTCTTGCCATCTGGGAGTCAGGGTTAGATGGCTTCCTGGGTCTTTGAGAATTAGGTTGGTCTGATTCCCTGAGCTGTGGGGCTGCTGTGTTCCTGGAATCACTACTCAAAGTTCTGCAAATTGTATGGAAGCTGGTGCTTAGATACCTCCTTTTGCACTGTGACAACTGGCACACACATCTATGCACCTCTAGCCTGGCTGAGGTGGCCTAGGGCTGTCCCACTGCACTGAGAAAACTGCATTTTTTTTCATCCATGAATGCAGGGCTATCCAGTCCTTTTTCCTCCTACCAGGGTCCTCAGTTTTCCAGACGACTACAAGAGCCACATGGAGGGGAAAGATGTCACAATGAAAAGGACCGCCAGGAGAAGTGTGTGTAGAAAGGGTGGAGAGATCAGACAGGACACTCCCAAGTCCTTTTGTATCAGTCCTCTGTCTGCTGCACGTCTACTCCCTTCTTGCTTCTGAGGAGCAGGTCTGTTGTTGCTGGGTGCTGTGAAGGGGGCCAGAGCCAGCGCTCAGCCTGTCCTTCAGCCTAGGGGATGAGGTTGAGTCCACCAATCAGGGACATCGACACCAAGTGCATGATGCCCAACCAGCCTCACACCCATAAAACCTGGGACACCCACTCATTCATCCAGCATATTTGTTTCAAGGATCTACTTACTATATGTCAATCATGGAGCTGGGCTTCGAGAATTACAGTGAAGAATATCATCCACATGAGCACTGCTCACGGACTGACAATCTTGCACTAGAAATATTAAACCAATGATGACACAAATAATTATCAAACCAAATTGTGGGAGGTACGGCATGTGCCAGCTTCTAATCTTCCCTCCCCTTCCAAGTTGGAGCCTGGTGAAAAGTGAGTCAGTTATGGATGGGTCAGGGGAGGACCTTAAAGGGGAAATATAGTCCCAGGTCTCTCACCCTCTGGCTCTTAGGGACAGTTGAGCAAATGATAGGAAAGATAAAAGAAAAAGATGCTAAAAAAATGCTTGAAATTGTAAGGTGTTAGGGCAAAGGATGGGAAGGACAGCCTGGCAATTCCATCTCTTCCACCTCACTGACATTGGTCCTCTTGACCCTGTCTTAGCTCAGAGCTTCATCACCTTTTCCCTGGATGATTGCAGGGCAGCCCCTGCCTCGAATCTTGCCTCCCCTCCACCACGAGCAGCCTCCATCGAGGTCAGCAGAGAACTCTCTGTCTATAGCAGGGCTTTTGGCTTTGGTGCCAGGGATGGTTTGGTCCAGACAACTCTTTGCTGCCTGGAGCTGTTTGGTGCATTGTAGGATATTTCGTAGCCTCTGCACCAGTAATGACAATTAAAAATGTGTCCAGAGATTGCCAAATGCTCCTTGAGAGTCAAAGATCACCCCTGGATGAACGTCTGGCTTAGAGATATCATTCCCTGAACTTGACATTCAAGGCTCTCTGTGATCTGACTCCAAGTTGCTGTTCAGTACGTGCCTCCTCTGCCCTTTCCCTTGCATCCTATCTGTAGCCACCAACAAGTACGTAAGACTTCCTCAGGGTGCCCTGCTCGTCTCACCTTGCCTTTGGCTAGGCTGCTGTCTCTGCTTGGAATGCCCTTTCCTTTCTATGTATAATAATAAAAATATATATATATCTACAATGATTCAAGATCCAGAAGCCCCCTCTGAGAAACTCCTCCAGATCTCTGGATTTCAGTGTTCTCAACTTCTAAATAAGGATGAAAGCCTTTCCCACGAATTGCACAGAATCAAAAAAAAAAAAGTGTCAGGGATATGGGATTCGGGGACTCATCTGGAGGCAGATGAAGGGGCAGAGAAGTGGAGTGGCTTGTTGAAATCACCCAACCAGATGTAGAAGGAGCTGGGCTTCAAACCTGAGGCACTAAATTCCTAGGTCAGTTTTCGAACTCAGCTTTTTCACAAGGAAGGCTTTTTCTAATCAACTGGAAAGTTTGCTTTGTGACCACGAATGGGTCACAAACCTATCTGTACCCCAAGGCTTCTCTCTATCAACTAAGGGGTTCATCCAATGCCTCGTAAAAGGTCATTCCATGTTGCTCTGTGCCACAAAGAGTCTTTCTTTTTCTTTTGGAGGAAAAAAAATCATCATCCAAATATGAAGTCTTCTTATTATTAATGCTTCCTCAATTCAGTATAGTATATCTGGGCACTGTGGCACATGCCTGTAATCCCAGCTGCTCAGGAGACTGAAACAGGAAGATCACAAGTTCAAATCTAGCCTCAGCAACAGCAATGTGCTAAGCAACTCAGTGAGACCCTGTCTATAAATGAAATACAAAATGGAATGGGGAATGTAGCTCAATGGTTGAGTGTCCCTGAATTCAATCCCCAGTACCCCCCTCCAAAATAAGTCTAGTATAAAAACCAAATACATATTGCCTAAAAATGTAATTTTTAAATTTTTTAGTTGTCAATGGATCTTTTCTTTATTTATATGCAGTGCTGAGGATCAAGCCCAAGGCCTCATACATGCCAGGCAAGTGCTCCACCACTGAGTCATGACTCCAGCTCCCTGGAAATTTGTTTTTAATGTAATACTAATAGCATACAATTTATAACTTTCTTATTTCTTTTATATATTTTTTATTATAACAATAATAGCCATTTACAAGCCAACTTGTCAAATCAAACTACTGCCTTCTACCTATGTCCTAAACTATACCTCCTCTTCTGTTTGTACCAATACCATTCCAATCATGTAGCATGTCCTACCACTGAGCATTTGATAAGGGTTCAATGAGACAGTATTCCAGGTTGTGAGCTTGAAGGTCATCTGGTTTCAGTCCTTGCCATCTTAGCAGGAAAGCAGCCATTAGCCAAATGCAAACCAAGAGGATAGGCTGTATTTCAACAAAACTTTATTTACAAAAGCAGGTAGCACACCCCTGATGAAGATTCTATACCCAGTAATCATTTTCACTTCTGTGTCCAATCCAATGCCTAACCCATGAGTTCAACAGACATTTACTGAGTATGTGCTATTGTTGGTGTGTTTAAAAGCGTAAATCTTGTCTCTGAGGCGTTTCATAGATATCTACTCCTACTGTCCCATTATAAAGAGATTTTCCTAGATCTTCCATCTAACTAATTTCTACACATTCAGATTATTTTTACTGACAATATTTTCAGTTATTCTCTTCTGATAGCTTACAGATACCTTTTGGTACACAGAATATATATCAGCCCATTTCATAGGTAGAGAGAGAATGACTCTACTGTATGTATCTCAGAGGCCAACTGACTGACCTTAGTATTTTTGCAGAAGAACATAAAACACCTGAGTGGGCAGAAAATGTTATACAATATAAGGGCCCCATTATTATTTCTGGAAAGTTCCTTACCTCTGGGATGAATAGTATTATTTTAAAATCAAGAAATACACTTGACAGTGCTGTTTCATATGCTCTACGTATCTAGATCTTTATCAACATCTCTGTGTACGCTCACTTACAAACATATGGTAATAACTGGCTCTCGTCCTAGCTGTTTCTGATTCTGGTAATGTAATGCATGCCTCACTGGCCTTGCTGATAGTATCTGCAGGCCTCCCTTTGATTAAAATAAAACTGGAAGTAACAGAGGCCCATGATTTGTTAATGAAGAAAGAAAACTCCAGACTCGACTGACCTTTACTTACACAGAGATCATTTTAATTTAGAAAAATGTGGTCTTCTTTGTATGGTAAAATATTGACTTTGTTATTTCTATTGTCCTATCCTGGAGGGGAAAATAAACTAAAAAGTTGAATAGAGTTGTAAGATCATTACAGAGTGCCCACACTGCCTTTCTGTGGCTGAGGGGGAATGAGGAATTGAATTTTTCAACACCACAGGCTTTGCCTTTTCTCTGGAACCAGTTACACTGATTGTATGTTTGCATTATTGGGTCTGCTTCACAGAGTCGCTACATTCTCTTGCTTCAACAGTTCCTTTTGAGAAAGTTCTGTGTGGCTCTAAATGCAGTTATTCATTAAATATGAGTAGGAAGTCAATACATTAATCAGATAAACATCAATCCATCTGAAAAGTGTTTTCCCCTCAAGCTTTTCCCTTTTACTTTATCTTCCCTGTTATCTCCATCTCTTGAATTATTTTTGTCCATATATAATAAATAAAAGGCATGTTAGTACCCAGTGGTTTGGTGGGAAATGTAATTAATTGCTATTTGTAGTAGAAGACTTTACTTGATCAAAGGATCACAAAACTAGCTCAGTTATTGCCATATTCCTGGGGACACCTCCTTTCTGCTTTCCTATACCTCCTGATTTTAGGAACAACTCTCCATAAGCACAAAGAAACACAGACTGAGCACTATAGATAGTGGTGTGTTGACTTCATTGCGATACAACCTCACAAAGCATCATTTTACTCATTTATATGAGAATCAGCCCTGTGGAAGAGAGAAGCATTAAAAAAGGTAAAGAACAAAAGGCAAACAGCACAGCTGGTCACACAATATGCATGGTCAAAACCAGGTGACTGCTTTAATAGCCATTTTAGAGAATCCTAAACATGAAAGGGGCACTCTGCAGAACTTAGTCCAGTGGTTTCACTGGAAGATGGCTGCAACAGAATAACTGGGAATTACTTGCCCCAAACAGAAGTTCTCTGGCTCCCCCAGACCAAGTGAATCAGACTCTTTTCATGTTTTCATGTTTAAAAATCTTCCCAGGTGGTTCTGATGAGCAGCAAGACTTGTGGACCAGCACACCATCCACCTCACCTTCTAATGCTCAGATCCTCTCTCCACAGCCCCACTATTCTTTCTCTATCTTCTTCTCTAGTATCTTCTGTGAGAGAAACTGTCTCTTGGAACTGACCTGTCCACGTGCAACAGATGGGAGAATCACTTGCTTCTACACACCCAAAAGCTATCCTCAGAATCTTCTATTTATTAAAGCTAATTCTACCCCTTGGGGCAATAAGGAACAAATGTAACCCATTTTCCCATTTGAAAAACCTACAGTATATGAAAAGACTTATCGTCTTACATCTTTTCTCTCAGATGACTGATGCATTCTGACAAAGCCTTGGTCCCAATGTCCCAGCTTTGTGTTTACTAAGTTTAGCCAAATGCTTTCCCACTGCTGGAGTTCAGGCTGCCTGATCCTCATAGTTCTCTGACAATGGCCCCATTTTAACGGTTTAAAGGCTTTTCTTTCATTGAAAAAGATAATAATGTCTTACTCCAATTACTCCTTCCTCTAATGGGCAATATGTTCATATCTGTGAGCTTTGGAAAAAGAATCTAAGGTCTTTTTTGTATCTATGTGGTTTTCATGTCCTTAATCATACTATAAATTGCTCAACAACAAGACATTGATTTTTCATTTTAGTTGAGATGTATTATCATTTATTTCACTAGATGAAAGACTTATAAGAGTCATCTGTTTCATTTTTTTCTTATCCTTAAAATCTAGCTCAAGCATAGCTCAATAAGTAGTTTCTGAATTTAAAAAAAAACAAATAAAAATACTATGATATTTCATATGAGAATCCAGAGATTTAGAACTTGGTAGGATTGAATGAATTAAAAAATCATATGGTATAATCTTAGATCCATTTTAGGGGTAAGATATCAGAGACCCTGGAGGACTAAGTGGTCTCTTCTTATCTATTAATACAAAGGCTACCTATTTAAATAGAACTACATTATATAAAGCATAGAACTCAGGCTAGCATCAAGCAAACTTGTTTTTCTATTTATTACATACATTTTTTGCACTGATATTTAGGAATGAAAGATTTCACATACTACTCTGGGGAGGGGGAAACATTGAATGATCTTACAATTTTATATCTTCATTCCCAAAGAATAACAAGACTGGAGCTACATGTTGCCTACTCACATGGACACCAAATTATGTTCCAAATTTCCTATCTAGATATTGAATGCATTTAATTTTACCTTGCCTCTCTTGTGTGCATTTTTTAAAATATTTTTTAGTTGTAGATGAACACAATACCTTTATTTATTTTTCATGTGGTTCTAAAGATCAAACCCAGTGCCTCACGTGTGCTGGCAAGTGCTCTACCACTGTGCTACAACTCCAGCCCATCTGGCATGCATTTTTTAAAACTTGGAATTAGTCCTATGCAATACTCATTATTGGCATGTAGTTACAAATAAATAATTGCTGATAACCAATAATTTGACTTAATTTCACCTTTATGATGGTTACAAAAGCATTTAGTAGAAACTATAGTTCAAATTTTTAATTTTGATTTTTCTGAGGCCACCAAGCATTTTGTGTGTGTGTGTGTGTGTGTGTGTGTGTGTGTGTGTGTGTGTGTACCTATATAAATTGAATCCTTATGAATGAATCCCTGGGGGGGAATATATATATATATTTATCCCAGGCCCACCCCCCAACAATCTAGACAACATTGAAATACACTTAAGTTGGAGAATTAAAAATTAAGAAATCAGTGTCTGGAAAAATGTGATAGTCTATGGAGTTGTTGTAAAGTCAAGGAGAGAATTAAGTTCATTATAGCAACAAATAGCACTGTAACCTTAAGTAATCAAGGAATGCACAGTAGTGGGCCCAGATGTAAGGAGTATGTAGATTGCTTTGGATACTATATTTGTTAGTAATAATAATGGGAAATAGATTAAAAAACAAAAAATTCCATGAATATTATTAAAATGGCTTATGCTAATATAAATAAATAAATAAATAAATAAATAAATAAATAAAATGGCTTATAGTGTCACAGTTGTGGATCAAGCAAGCAGAGATGGGACAAGTTTGGTATATTATATGATATCAAGAAGCTTTTAAAATGTGGTTCCCATTTAGATGGGTAGATAGAAAAAGAAAAGAGATATTTTGGTGGTAAAGGAGAAAATTAAAAAAAATATGGGATTGTAATAAATGCAGGGTTTAGGGTAATGAGTCAAAAGGGTAGATTGAAGATAAAGACCATACAAATTCAGGGCTGAGGATGTAGCTCAGTAGTAGCATGGCTGCCTAGCAGGCACTGGGTTCAATCCCTAGCACTGAAATAAGTAAATAAGAAAGTAAATAAATAAAAAGACAATACAAATTCATATGTGGGCTTCCAAAAGTCTTAATAACAAGGTCTGAGATAGAACATTTCAAACTTTTTTGGTACGCTCACTGGAAAGATGATCTCTTAATCTGACATACAGAACTAATCAGTCTTTCTGTAACAGTGAAATTTCTCCAGGCATAAGGACCAAAGGAGTCCCTTCTTGGTCTGGAAATATGTGAACCAGCTATGTCTTGGGCAAAAGAAGATGAAAAGCACATCCAAGACAGAATGAGGCATGTGTGATGGCAATGTAACCCTGTTCAAAGGGTTCAAAAAGCAGAGAAAAGTGAAGATGAGAAAAATAAGTTGAAAGCCAGAGATTTACCTGTCTCTGCCTGTCTCTTTAGCTGCATCTCAAGGGGATGCTCCCCTGCTCTGGAAAGCTGAGCTGTACCTCTCCAGTAATCCATGTGTGCAGGAGGATCAACCTACAAAGCATAGCTTTATAAAATATAGTTGCTGAATTGAGAACTGGCAGCCTCGTTCATTTTAAATAAGACGAAAACATAAAATCACATTCTTTCTCAAAGTTTCAGATTGCATTTAATATTTCTCATGCTAAACCTCAGATCGCTTGAAAACCCACAGAAGATTAAACTCCTGTTCTGTTTTTTTTCTTTTTATGCTCTTTGTAACATTAAAAAATAATAATGTTTTATCCTTTCCTTTATTTTTCTTTTAACCAGGTCATTGTCATTTGTTCATGCTACTCTGGAACTGTGGTGTTAGGTGGCACAGAGAGTGTCTAAGATGCCAGGTGGACAAGATTTGGCACTATAGAATTTGGTTGAGAAAGTAGCCAAATAATTTAGTGGCAAAAAAATGTTCATTTTGTGAAACAGGCAATCTGTGGGTCAAGAAGACCTGCATGTAGTATCAGGGTCAAAAGTCCCCAGAATCTTGGAAAACCATTATCAGCACAAGTCCGTATGTTGGTGGGTAAACAGTGGTACTACTATTTCATGCTATAGTTTGGCCTGAATATTCATGGGCATGCTGAGTTGATGAGCATCTGGTATTATTGTAGCCTTGCAACTCGGAATCCCCTCCATTATTAAAATTAACCCTGTTTCCCTCTGAGGAAAGGTCATAGAGCTCTCTACTATCAAATTGTGTTTTGGATGGAGCTGTTGCTACCTCCAAACTCCAGAGGAAATGTTGTGACTTGGCCACAGAATCAGATGCATAGGAAATAGACTAATTTTTAGATTGTGATTGGGAAGATCAAGAGTGGGCATGCCTTTCATCCTGCAAATTCTTTCATCTCAAGGAGAAAACCTGTCTGAGAATTGGGATAATGAAGAGAAAAAATTGGAGCCCAGATACAGAGAGAAAATGAATTGATGCTATCACATTCTCTAGGTTCATGATGCATATGAATATAAAATTTTCTCTTGATTCATATTTTTAATCATGTGTATTCATTAAGAAATAAAATCTTATGTTAAGTCATCAAATTAGGGTTCTGTGGTAGCTTGGCAAATGTTTACTAATTGGCTCTCTGGTATGTGTGTGGGGAGTTGGGATGGTAAAACTCTGAATTAACATGTTGGCCAAACTCTAGTTTAAATACTCTCTCATGTAAACTTTAAACTACACTGAAAATGAACCTGGATGGAGATGTGTGCAATTGATCTTTCAAGAAGGTAAGAATTGACTCCAGATGTCACTGGTCAGGTTGCATGCTAATTTCTAATAATTCAGTAAAAGGTGTTCCCATCAGCATTTATTAGCCACTTGAAAAATATTACATGTTTTGTTTGTTTGTTTCAATCTGCAAAATGTTGCTATGCCATGATAGCTCCTGGAATACTTTCTCTTTTGTTTGTAAATAAAGGATGAGGATTAGCATCCCTGTAGTAGATTCAGAATACCTGGAAAAGGTCATAGAGCTCTCACTTAACAATGAAAGATAAAGTGGATTTGGAGATCTTACCTAGGCATCAGGAACACTGAGGGTGTCACTGTGGTTATTTAGGAAAACCATATTCTTAGGTTTCTCTTACTGTGGTTACTTAGGAAAGCCAATTCTGTGAGTCACTTTTTACGTATCTATAAAGTTGTGTTCACTAATGCCTACATCATGGAGTTGAGAAATTGTAACAATCTATATGTAAAAGCTCATAATGCCTAGAACATGGGGAGTATCCTGTCAATATTAGCAACAATCATCAGAGCTACAAATAAATAATCCACTTCTTTTATTAACTCCCTTATTAGAAAACCTGTTATCCACATGATTAAACATTGGCTATTGTGTCTCAGGTTACTAAGGTCTAATTCATCCTTTTTTTTCCCTTTTTTTCAAATTGGATTATTTTCATTACTCTATTTTTCATTATTCTCGACTCCATTATCTTTCCCTTCTCCAGCTGGCTATTAAGACCATCTGTATATTTTCCAATTCATATTTTTTTATTTGAAATCCTATATTTCATTTTCATTATTAATAATTAACCTATGGTTTGTCACCTTGAAATCACTCCTTTTCTATCAATTTAACACCTATGAAACACTAACACTTTTTCTGTTGTGTGCTTTTATCCCTTAATCTTAGCTTAATTTGTCTTATTTCTTTAGGTACTTGGTAAATTTTGATTATATACTAAGCATTTTAAATATACTACATTGAAGACTGGTTTCAGGTGCCTTTCTCCAAATAACATTCATTCTAATAAGTAATTAAATTATTGGCTAATCACATAGAAATTGTTTCTTGTTTTGGGTATACTTTGTTAGATTTTGTGTCCTTTAGATTTGCCCTTTGTTTCATGAAGATCCTTAACCACTGCTCTTCACCTTTTCTTTGATGGGTTAGATCTTCTGGGGTTTCATGGGAAGCCCAAGGTGACTACCATACTTGTTTAGCCTGGTAGGATTCAAACTCCAAACTCTCTTTATTTCCCCCTGTGATGAAGAATAGAAGAAATTTCGACTTAGATTTTCAGTTATGCAGTTGTTGCTCTCTTTTGGGTTTTTTGGAGGCATGTGAAATTCAAGTATCTGCAACAAGTGTGAGGGGATTTCAGAGGCAAAGCTTGGGGACACAACACTGTGCCTTCCCACTTTTCATGATCATTCTGTCATTTCCAGCTACTTTGTCAGCTTCAGTCACTGTCCCTCTAAATGCATAAAACCAACAAGCATCCTATTTTCTATGTGAGTTTTAGCCACTGTACACTGTAGAATGGAAAGGAACCCAAGGATAAAACCTATAAAACACACAATGTCATTTTCTTTCTACAAAGGTCAAAGACTCTACAGTTTTTGCTAAATTTTGTTCTTCATTAGTGCCTGCAAAGACTATTTTTTCAACTTTTTCAAGTTTCAAATTTTTGTTGAAGGGGCGCTAATATAAAACAAGGATTCTGGCACAGCCGGATCTGTAATCCATTGTTTCTCTTCCAATTTCTACCATTTTAAGATGCCCTATGTTTACTTCCTCAAGTTTCTATTTCTGGTAGTCAAAAAATGCTGTGCTTTTAGAGAGCTAAAACAACATCTTAGCATTCTGACTACTTATAATGGGGTGAACTATGGCTTATGCTTAGTTCTACGGATTGAATAAAACTTTCTAAAGGTAGTTATTAAATGGCATTTTTTTGCTAAGCATTTGCCCCTCATTGTATTTAAGTACATTCTTGTAGTGCATATGCATTAGTTTTTCCTCCCTCTAGAAGAAATTTTGCCATATTTTTCTTATGATCTGGGATTCCTTATAACCAGTTTCTACAGGATGGGTTTCTTAAGAGTTTTGAGTGAACACTAATTTCACTTACAGCGAGTGTAGGGTGTGTCAGTGACTGGTATGATCATGCATCAATGACTTATTCTTCCAGATGCAATGTCAATGGAACCTGCACATTGACAACCAAAAAAAAAAAAAAAAGAAAGAAAGAAGCAGGTTTGAGCTCACAGAAAACAGTCAAGTCTTTGGTAGCTCTAAGCCTGCTCCTTTATGCAGAGTAGAGCTTGGCTTGTGTTCTAAACTTTCTCATTACCATCCACAAACCTGGGCTGTCCCCAGCTACCACCCCACTTGCCAAATGTGAATCAGCTCAGGCTTCTTAGGAATAATCAAAGCCACTAAGGAAAAGAGCTAAGAAGCTCTTCAAAACTCTCCACTCCACTGACTTCAAGACAGCTTCTGAAATAAGAAATTACAGTCTTCCTCTCCTTCCTTGTTACTTTAAAAAAATGCATCAAATCAACAATAACTAAAAGTTAATTATTCTGACTCAAAGGGAACTTCTTATCTCAGCTGTAATCTTAATGGAGATTGATTTGAAATGTAGCTAAGCGTTTTTTTCCCTGATAAGAGCTAACACTGTGTGAGACAGGTCCAAAGGAGGGTGGCAAGACCCAGTGTCCTTTTTCACATCATTAGGTCATCTTTAACAAGGGAAAATGACACTAGCTTTACCTTTTTATGTTTTGTTGAGGGTCTGTCTTCGCTGTGGTGCCAAAAGATGGACTAACCATCTTTTCTCATCCAGTTCTTTTCTGACAGAAGTCCAAATTGTTATTTTTCTAAATCCTATCTGGTAGATATGATTTGAATTCCCATGCTGTGAGCCCAGAAAACCCATAATCAGATGCCACTGGTGATATTCTGTGTTTTCTAAATAAAAGAAATTAAGCAATGTTTTGGAGATAATAGAAAATAAATTTATGATCACAAACACTGACGTAAACAATCTACAGTATTTTGGGGGCATCCTGATCAGATTTTAATGTTTTTGATATTGTTAGTTTGGGGATGCAGCTGATTCAGGTACAGCAATTTGCAGTGGGACTTTCTGCTACTAATTCATTCATATTTAATAAATGAGAAATGAAGGGCACATGAGGTAATGTGGGCAAGCCAAATTCTTTTTGGAAGAGAGAGTTGGTTGTGATTGTAGGAAATGTCCATGATACCAGACAGTTTCTCAAATCAAACATTTTATTCTTGTTAGTCTCTTACTTTGGCAAGTTTTGTCATTAAAGTTTATATCTTTTGATTAGGCCATGACTCCTTACAAAGAACATTTTAGAAACTATTTGTGGAGAGTAGGAGGCTAGAGGAAGACTGGAACAAGGAAGTGCCAATTTCATTTTATTGCATGCTGATTCTGAGTTAACCATAGCTATCAGATGGAGATGATATTAGATGATGTGTTGGTCAGTATTGGGGAGACAGATTGGAGTTACATTTAGAAGGTTCTGCATCTACAAGATAACAGAAGCCATGAGTATTGATAAAATTGGCTAGGGAGTGGTTTAAAAGTGAAATGAGATGCTTGCAATAAGCTCAGGAACCTAATAATATTATTGCGATTTCAATAGAAGCAAATTGGTCCCAAGGAGTGTACTTAATTTTTATATGATCAGCAACTTCTGAAGCCAGAAATAGAACCAAATTCTTCCTCCTTTAATCAAAAGTATTTTTATTAAACTACAGTTTCTCTCTTGCCAACAAATGTCTGCCAGGGCCTGCCATGTGCCCGGGAAGTGTAGGATACTATATGTTACAGATCTGAAGCCTTCTGGGAAACTGAGGCAGTACAAAGACCTGCCCTTCAAACCTCAATTCTTGTGATCAAGTCAGAAAGATTTTATATATGTCACTCAGAGAAACAGTCATTCGTTTGTTGAAAGGATAGGGAAATGGGGAGGGGATACTCTCTATGGAGAGTAGTTCCTTTCAGAGAGGAGAAAGATAGTGTGCCTGTCCTGAACTTCAGTTTTATTGGGTATCCAAGAGAAGTTTCCAGAGAGTCCTGTCCAGGTCTACCTCTTCAGTCTTGACTGACAGCTGGATGATATCAGACTTTCAGGTCTTTACTGCCATGACAACTCTAGTCAACTGGTTCATGCTGATGGGTTCTATTTGGATTCTTAACCACACATTCTTACAGATTTTATGATTAAGAGGAATGGTCTTTATCTCCCCGAGTTTTGGGATCTGATCTATGACCAGGGTCGCAAAAGGGTCACCCTTCAGGGTAACTTGCGTTTCTCTTACTGATATTATTTCAGGCCTTTGTTTCTTCTGTAGATAATAGGTAGTTTGTTGAGTAATGTGACATATCCTGTTCACTTAAGTCAGGAACGTCTGCAGGTAAATTGTTTCTTGGAAAATAAAGTGTGTGGGGGGGTCAGTTCAGTAGGCCCATTTTATAAATTATTCCTTTAACTTCATGTATCCATCACTTGCATCTCTCTGTCCCCATCACACGGAGATGGAAGGGGTAGGGAAAGAAATAAGAGTATGCAGGAGCACATGATCTGCCAGCAGTCAAACTGGAACTGTCTGAGTTCAAAATCAGTCTCTTTATCTTCATTTCTACCCTTTCCCTCTTTTAGAATTTTTATTGGGCCATGGATCTCCTGTTTCCAAGTTGTGATCTATGCGACTCTACCAGAATCATCTTTTAAGATGCCAATAGTTTACTTCTGTCAAAAAGAAAAAAACTGAATTTTTCCACCAAAAATTCTAGATCCTCTGAGACCCACCTCATCCTACAGTCTAATTTGACTTCACTCGTGTCCTTATGTGGACATGATGAAATCTTTTCTCCAGCCAAACCAACCTATTGTTTTTCCCTTGTTTTAATTATCTATTTGCATGTAATAATATATCCCAAATCTAGGGGCATGAGCAACAATAATAATTTCTTATTATTGCTCAGGGCTATTGTGGATATCTGAACTAAGTTAGGCGTTCCTTGCTTGAGTTTCTCATGTACTTGAGGACAGTTCAGTTTTAAGAGTTTTCACTGGGAATCTGAATTCAGAGCCTGGGTTTTAACCGGTAGGGAATACACTGTGTGAAGGACCAGGTCGTCTCACAACTCTCCTTAGTTTCTTCATTCCAACTAGAGCTTGGAGTTCACTGGCCAAACTGTTGGACTCATGTGGAGTGAAACCCCTTCCCTTTCAGGTTTCATGGGCTGGATCTGAGTTTGCTTTGACTCTTCAGACTAGCAACTCCTTGTTTCGCTAACCAGATTCTAGCTATATGAGCAAGGATTTTATAATAAGTGAAGTCGCGAGACCCACAGAGAGTGAGGAAGGGGCATCCCAGGTAAACTCTGGAGGACATTTCTCTCCAGTGATTCTGGTCCAGGTGATCCTGGGTACATGAATGTCCCCTGGCCTGTGGGAACTTGCTGTGCCCTTCTCTTGAGCAGTTTCCATGCAGACACTTAGTGATGTTGCCAATTTTCCAACTGAGAACAGAAGCTCTCCTTCTTTCTGAATTAGTAAATCATCCCAGAAGACAAATGATTGAGAATGAAATTATTTAGGAATGACCTTGAGTCTGTGACATCTCTTTTAAAAAGTGACTGAGAGAAATGGATGATTCACAAGCTTCCAGATTTCTTTTAGTAAATAAGCTGATTGCAACACACCTCCCAAGCATCGTGTGTTGGACTAAGATGAGAACTCGTAGCCGAGTGAGCAAAAGTTTCCAAATCTGAGTGTTATGCAAATTTGATATTTTATTCAAACAATTTCTTGTGTGCCCCACACTATCATATTATAATGAATCAAAGGAGATGTGACTCTATGTTTTCTCCTTGAAAATTATTGCTACTGTTCTGCTTGTCAAAATTAGAGTAAGAATAATGTTTTGTATTATATTTTACCATGAACATATTTTCTATTCATATTATCTTACTTCAGGCACTCCTCAGAATTTCAAGTAGACAAACTCTAATGTCATTTCAACTCTGGTTTTATTATTACTATTTTAGAAATTGATACACACAAAAAGTGATATTAAGCCAGGTGCAGTGGCGCATGCCTGTAATCCCAGTGGCTCAGGAGGCTGAGACAGGAAGATCATGGGTTCAAAGCCAGCCTCAGCAAGGGTGAGGCACTGAGCAATTCATTGAGACCCTGTATCTAAATAAAATACAAATAGGGCTGGGGATGTGCTCAGTGTTTGAGTGCCCCTGGGTTCAATTCCCGGTATCAAAAAAAAAAGTGATATTAAGACTATGTCATTACAAAATATCATGAAAATGATAACAAAATATGTACTATGCCTTACGATTGTTTTTAAGAGGTAGGAATCCTGAGCTGGGGAGACTTTTGTCTGATTTGTGATGGATACCTGTGTTTCTGGCTTTGGTGGCAGGTCTTTCTGCCTCCACAGTAGTGGGGAAATTGGGTCTTGGTAAAACTGGCTGTTGACCTCCATGCATCATGATGGAGTTCCTGCAAGAACTTCCTAGAACATAATCCTTGCTTCAAACAGGAGTTCAAATTCCTCTTTGTTTTCTCGGGAATTCACTTTCCTAGGGTGGCCGTTTATAAAAGCCTGGGGACTGAACCTTTGGGAGTATCCACCTAATTTGTCTCTCCGCAGCTGTTCTGGGATGCTCAGTGTGCAAACACAATGTGAAGGCCGAGGTCTGAATAGAAACTGTAGAAGTGAACTGCAGTTAATCCTCTGTTGGATTCATTAAGGTCTTGCAATCATCTTTTCCCAGCATGCAAAGAGATCAGCTTCCTACCTCCTCTGGGACACTTGTGGGTGAATTTCAGCACCAGACTTGTTGTTCGAAATGTTGGGAACTAAAACCTGAAAGACTGTCTTTTTCTCCTTCCCAGTAGGGAACGTAGGGATATGCAAGGACAGGGGCTTACTTGATTGGATTCTTCAATGCATAAGAGAATTTCCTCCTTTGTCCATGTAGCTTGGCCATGGCATGAACCTGGACTGTGCTCCATGCCCTGCCAGTCGGACATGTATCTGTACCACAGGACCAGTACCCTATCGGCCGTCTTAACTTTAAGCCACTGATGGTTAGGGCTGCTTCCCTGGTGTAGCATTTCCTTTCTTTCCCACCATCACCATTTATAACATTGCCTTTTATAACCTGATTCTTGGTCCTCTCATTGCTCATGGTCTGGTGATGACACTGCTACCATGAAGGTCCAAGGGAAAAGGCACAGAGACGTGAGACAGCCGTAGGGGTGGCTGAGGAGAAGGTAGGAGTCTGGAGACCTCGCAGCATGTTATTACACCAAAATTTGGACTAAATATTAAGCAGTGTTAAGTTTCTAAAGTTCAAAATCCCCTTAACAACATGGATTTTTAACTTATGTGAAGAAATGCACATTTGATGCCTATGGAAATGCAAATCCAAATAACCTGTGGCCACTTCCACGAGGGATGGTTATCATCAAAAAGACAAGTGACGATTGTTGATGAGGATGTGGAAAATTGGAGACCTTGTTCACTGCTGATAGTAATGTAAAGTTGGGCAGCAATTTGGAAGCATTCTGGTATTCATTCAGATTAAGCAGCGTTACCATGTGATGTAGCAGTTCTATTCTCATGTATGTACCCAAGAGAAATGAAGTCCACCCAAAACTTGTGCAAAACTATTCTTAAGCATTATTATGAATAGACAAAGTGGGAATGATGCAATGTCTATTACTGATGAGCAGGGAAAAGGTGCTACACCCATCAGGAATATTCTGTGAATGGAGAACTTATCCATGCTACAGAATTGCCAAGCTTGAGGACATCTCAGGGAAAGGGGCTGGACAAAACAGGTCACATACTCTACATGTCCATCTTGTTGAATGCTCAGAATCAGCAAATCTAGAGTCATTGATGATAGTTGCCTAGAGTTGAGGTTTTCAGGAAAAATAAGTGACATGGGACTGGGGCTGAGGCTCAGTGGTAGAGTGCTTGCCTAGCATGTGTGAGTCACTGGGTTTGATTCTCAGCACCACATATAAATAAATAAAATCTATTGACAACTGAAATAAATTTAAAAAAAAGAAAAAAATAAATAAATGACTGCCAACAGATAGGGCCTTCTTTTGGGGGGCAATGGAAACTTCTAAAATATCAGTTTGTTAGAAAGAACCCAATGCACAAAGATGGCAAAGTGTGAGACTCTAATCACAGGTGTGTTTGCCTTGGTGGGCGGGGGCACCGCAGCTGTCAAGAGACACTATTTAGAGAGAATGCTGTTAAACTCACTGCTGAAGTGTTCACAGTTAAGAAATCTTCTAGAATGACACCATCATCTAGTTCTAATATCACTATACGATCTCTCTCCCAGTCAGCTTCTTCAGGGCACTCTGGACCTCCTTGCTTCTCAGGCTGTGAATGATGGGATTCAACATGGGGGTCACCACACAGAAGAGCACAGAGACCAGGGTGTCTGTGTCCAGAGAGTCGCCTTCTCTGGGCCTGTCATAGTGGAAGTTGGCTGTTCCATAGAAGACCACCACAACAGTGAGGGGGGACGCACAGGTGGAGAAGGCCTTCCTCCTGCCCTGGGCAGAGGAAATCCCGAGGATGGCCACCATGATGAGTACATAGGAGCCTGCAGTGAAGAGGCAGGGGCTCAGGCCCATGGTGGCACTGGCCACGTGGAGCGCAGACTCGTGGACAGAGGTGTCTGAGCAGGAGAGCTTCGGGAGCAATGGGATGTCACAGAGAAAGTGGCTGATCTGGTGGGGCCCACACAGAGTGAGTGTGGTGGCCAGCACCGTGTGTGTGACTGAATTCACCAGCCCACACAGTCAGGACCCAGTCACCAGACCAACACAGACCTTCACACTCACGAGGACTGGGTACTGAGGAGGACGTCAGGTGGCCACACAGCGGTCATACGCTATGGCAGCCCAGAAGCTACTCTCAATGTCAGAACTGGTCACCAGAAGGGGATCTGGGAGAAACACCTCTTAGGCTGAACCTGCTCTGAGAAGCTCTCCATCATGACCTGGACTAGGCGTGTACGTAGCTGATGTGGAGAGACCCAAGTTTTGAGTTACCAATACACTGAAATGTGGAGGGAAGGATTGACTCTGACTACATTTCTCAGAAAAATTATCTGATAAATATCCAAGGAGAATAGATATCGCACAAGAACAGATCTTGTAATTCAAGTCCTAGGAAGATGAATTCAGTGACCACTGTCTGAATTTCCATTTCTTTGAATTCTTCCTCAACTGAAATGATTATTGGGAAGTAAAATTTTAAAATAATGAAATGTGGTGACAGACTTCAGGAGAGCTCTTACTCACCCTTTCTTTGTTGGATTAGGTAATGTCTGTTTTAGATACTGTACCTTGGCCCTAAGACTAAGGGGTGTGCCTTTCCTCTCACTCTTTTACCTCCCTGTCCCTGACTTTATTCTCATGCAACTCAGTATTATTTGTTAGGTGTTTGTTTCCCTTATCAGTATGTAAATTCTATTAAGCAAAATGTTTGTCTATTTAATCCCTATAGACTCTATAAAACTTTTGTTGGAAGAAAAGAAATTCAATCTTCACTGATGTTGTAAAAACAATAGTTGATTAATTAAGATAGAGCCCCAATACTTTTCCTGCCAACATTTCTCTTCCATGAAAACCACGGCAATACCAGTTTCTACCTTATGGAGTGTGAGGTTATGACCTTCACCATCTGGTTTACTCAGGTGAAAATGTAATCTAATAAGGCAGAAGGGAATTTGCAGATGTAATTAAGTTCACATGACTTTAAAATACAGATTATCTTGTATTATCAGAGTGGATCTTGAAAGCAGAGATAATTCTCCAGCTGAAGACAAAATCAGAGGAGATTTAATTCACAATCATAATTCAACAGGTCACTATTGGCTTGATGATGAAGGGGGTCACATATTAAGGAAATGCAATCCTTGGTCCTATGATCACAGGAAATCAGATTTTGTCATCAGCTTGAATAAACTTGGAAGTAGAATCTCCCGCAGAGTCTCTAGGTAAGAAACCAGCTCACCTGACACCTTGTCTTCAGCAGAGGACCTAGTTGAGTCTCACTGTACCTGGACTTCAGATCCACAGAACTGGGAGATAACAACAAATCAGCATTTCAATGACTACATTGCGGTCATGTGTCATGATACCAAAAGAAAAGAAACAAGCCAAACATTCCGTTTTGTGTCTGAAGGTTCCACTTGTTTGGGGCTAGTAACGACAGACCACCAGTCTAAAAGCCTGAGGAGTGTCCCTCATCCTTTCAAATCTGAGACCACCCTTCTCTCTGCTATCTTTTTCTTCATTCTGCCTTGGTCAACTCTCCTCTTAAACAATAGTTAAAGAGATTATAGAAGAAAAAGCCAAACTCCTACTGTACAGTTTCCTAGTCAAGAGCTCCAGCAAAAGGCTAGAAGAAAGATGAATTTGGAACTGTTGGGTAGGGTGGTATTTGGGATTATTTTGAGGTTTCAATCACTCTCTTCCCATGCTGCTTTGCCATGATCAGCCAATGAATCCGAGGCGTGACATAATGACCACAAGTTCTAGGAATTGTGAGAGCCCATCAACTTGCACCTGAAATTACTTTCTTGGCAGATGGATCTTCAATGAGGCTTGGGTATCTCAGCTTCCTCGTTTTCTGTAGAATCTGCTAAGCTATTCCTTTTCCTACGTGTAAATCAGTGGTCAGCAACCAAATCCAGCACACTATTTTTTTAAATAAAGTTTTATTGGAACATAGCCACTCTCATTCACTTAGTTGTTTATGGTTGCTTTTATGTTATAATGGCAGTATTAAATAGCTGGGCTAAGTCCACAAAGCCTAAAATATTTCTTTTCTGATTCTTTTTTTTAAGAGTTGGGGGGAGAGAGAGAGAGAGAGAGAGAGAGAGAGAGAGAGAGAGAGAGAGAGAGAGAGAGAATTTTTTTAATATTATTTTTTAGTTCTCGGCGAACACAACATCTTTGTTGGTACGTGGTGCTGAGGATTGAACCCGGGCCGCACGCATGCCAGACGAGCGCACTACCACTTGAGCCACATCCCCAGCCCTCTTTTCTGATTCTTTACCGAAAAGATTCTTCAACCCTTGGTGTAAACCTTTGGATTTGGGTTTTAACAGTGGGTTTAGCTCATGGCTTTATCACTGGTTAACCTGGACCCTGAAAAACATCATTAGCTTCTGTGAACCTCAGTTTGATCGTGTTTAAGAAGGGATAATGTCTGGATTACAGTTTTTATGAAGATTAGATTAATTAATGAATAACAAAGGAATGAACATAGTTGACCTAGAACACATGTCTATTAGGAAACTGCCCCCATTTCAAGTTCCCCTTTAAAACGTTATTTCACTTTTGTATTTCTCCAGCTTGACTCAAATCTTATTTTAATTCACCACCTCTATCACCTCTACTTTTAAGCAACTGGCATATTATTAAATTACATAATTCCCTCTCATTAAATAAATACTTATGATCCACCTTACAGTAGTATCTTCTCTTTTGTTTTACAATTACATTTTATAAACATATTTTCACAAGAATCCAGTGAAGAAGGAAAGTGGATTTCATTATCAACACCTTCAGATAATAAGATTTCCTCTGAAACTGGAAATTAAAATAGCCAAACAAATGAGGCTGCAAATAACACTGTGAAGTGGTTGATAAAATTAGACCCAGGGCCTCTAAGAGTTCTCTTAATACTCCTCAACTCCCCCAGAAACCTAAAACCTGAGTCATCCTGTACCTTCCTTTCCCTGGTTCTCTGCCCATACCTACATCTTTAGCAAATCCTGCTGATTCTCTCTCAAGTGTACCTCAAATTTATGTGTGATTTTCATCTCCATGAATACTATCTAAATGGTTGGATCCTGCTCCTCTTAAAATCTCAACTTGAAAATCAATTCTCAGAGGAGCCTTTATCTCTTATAACATCATATTCTTTCAAATACTTTGTAACAATTTTTATTGGTATTTTTGTTTATTCATTGACTATCTGTATCCCCCTAGTGAATAAGCTCTGAGTGAGCAGGGATTATGACTGTCTTTATCACTTTGGTTTTATTGCCTGGCCCATATATATCGTTTTAGGAATACATTAATGCTTGGATTCATTTTAAAAGATCAAATGTGATTATGTAATGCTTTGTCACTTTAAAATGAAAGTTTATTTATGGTATAAATAAATAAAATAAATAAAAAATTTTATTTACTGTATATATTTACTCACCCATATAAAATTTTAAATCAGTCAAAAAGAAAGCATCATATTAAAAAAAAGTAGTGATACAAGTTTCAAATTCACAGTTGATGACTAAACTATTCAGTTAACCAACTGATTCAATCCAAAGAAAGGGCCTATGTATTGATGCAGGCTAGAATTGCAGAATAATAATATAATTGTAAAAACAGTAATAATGGCTAACACTTTCTGCACTTATTACATGCCAAGTACAATTACTGTACTAAATGCTTTACATACATTTACTTCCTTTAATTCTCAAGTCATCATTAAAAAGTATCATTAGCATTCCCCTTTAGATATGAGTAAACTGAAATTCTAGGAATCTGCCTATTCTCTTCCATCTAGTTAATAACCCCCTGTGTTTATAGACATAAATTTGAGTTTTAACTCTATCTCCTAACATTTGAGCTTCTGAACATTATATTTGGATTGAGAGTTAAATTCTCCTTTAATTTAAATATCAACAAAGTTCCTAATTCTTTTCTTCTTCCCTGTCATTGAAACCTACAATGACATTTTATTTGTGAATTTGAAAAACTGGTTTCTTATGTTCCAGTCATGTTGGAATAACTGCAAATAGATGCCCCCATTTTAATAACTAAAAACTTTAAAGATTTAGATTTAGCAAATACTTTAAAATAGCTTTGCAAGTAGGTTCAAAGAACTAAATAGTTAAAAGAAAAGTTAAAAGAAAGCATAAAAACCATGTCTCATCAAATAAAGAATATAAGAATACAAATTGTAGAAGCACCAACTAGAATTTTGGGAGTTCTGTTGAGAAATAAATAGCTGAGATAAAAATTTTACTACCTACGTTAGAAAGCAATTTTAGTAAGTGGAAGAAAGAATCAGGAAACTTGAAGATGGGCCAACAGAGACGATGCAGCCGGAGGGACAGGAAGAATGAGGAGTGAGAAAAATGAACAAAGCCTCAAAGACTGTGGAGCCCTCCAAACCCCAGGGAAAATGAGAATCCAAAGAGAAAGGGCACCCACAGGCACATGCAGTTACTTAAAACCCCCCAAACAAGAAGAAGGAATGGTCTACTTAAGAGAAAAAATCAGTGAGGTTGAGAAAATCTATTTTTAGAATCTTCTTTTTTGAAAAAATAAAAAAATGATAAATTTTATTTTAATTCTAAGACTAATAAAGAAAGAAGACAGCCTACAGATATCAACTGGATAACAAGGAAATATGGCAGATAATTCCATATATAAATTTAATAGCTTAAATGAAAGCACAGTTTCACAACTTACCTGATATTAAATATATAATTTGAATAACCTGGTCAGAACTATTAAGAAAATTAAATGTTTGATTTAAAAAATTCAATATAAGACACTTCCATGCTCAAATGGGTCTGCTGGAGAATTCTACTAAATTTTAATTTCACAAACCAATGTGTAAAATTAATGCTAATTTTACAAAATAGTTTCCAGAAAACACAAGAGGTAGAAACATTTCCAATTAATTTTATAATGTATTACCCTGATACCAATGTTAGAGACATCCAAAGGAAAGAAAACTATAAGCATTTGTAATAAATATAAGTGCAATGATTCTTAACACCAACTTACTATTATATATTCAGCATTACATAAAATGAATTATGCAATACTACCAAGTAGGTTTTATTTCAGCGATGCAAAGCTGGTTCACTATTAAAAATTAAGCAATGTGATCCACCATATTTACAGGCCAAAGAAGAAAACTCACATGATCCACGTAGAAAAAGAATTTGGCAAAACCTAACATATATTCATGGTAAAGACTCTCAGGAAAAAAATGGAAAAAGAGGGAGATTCCCTTAACTTCATAAAAAGAATCTACAGAAAAGTTACATCTAGCATATTTAGTAGTAAAAGGTAGAAAAATTTTCTCAGGGCTGGGGTTATGGCTCAGCAGTAGAGCGCTCACCTCACACGTGCAAGGCCCTGGGTTTGATCCTCGGCACCACATAAAAATAAATAAATAAATAGAATAAAGTAATTGTGTACAACTACAAAAAAGAAGAAAGAAAGAAAGAAAGAAAATTTTTCTCAATACCAGGAACACAATAAGGATGTCTACTCTCACTACTCTTATTCAATATAATGCTGAAAGGAATAGAATAAGGCAAGAAAAGGAAATACAAGATAAGTCAAGAACGAAGAAATAAGAGTTTCTTTTTACAATGATATTATAGTTGATGTCAAAAATCCTAAGTCTAAATATAAATAAATAAATAAAAAACCCTAGAACTAATATACAAGATCAGTAGGTCTCAGATGAACACACCAAAAAAGCCAACTGTATATTTGTATAATATCAATGAGCATGTGGAAACGAAAATTCAAAATATGATACCTTTTACAATTGTTTTAAAAATTACTTAGGTTTAAATCTAATGAAATACGTATAGTACTTCTATGCTGAAAACTACAAAATGCTCATGAAATAAATTTTTAAAAGCTAAAGAAATAGAAGTACATGCTGCATTAATGGATGAGATGATTCAGCATTGTGAAAATATTAATACTCCCCAAATTGATATGTATAGGTTTAGTGCATTTTCTATCAAAGTGTCAGCATAAGTTTTTGTAGATATAGAAAATATTATTCTAAAATTTAAATAGACAAGTAAAAGAATATCTGAAACAGTTTTTATTTTAAATAAACTGGGATAAAATTAGAAAGGTTAAAGAAAATATATGTGTCCTATAAGAAGACTATTGTAGTATTGGTATAAGGATAGACACATAGATCAATGGAATAGAATAATGAACCCAGAAATATACTCACACTAATACAAGTAACTGATCTATGACAAAACTGCAAAAGTAGTTAAGTGAGAGAAGGACAGTCTTGTGAATAGAAACTTTTAGCTACTCAAAGGGAAAAGAAAAATTGAACCTTGACCTAAACCTTATACCTTATTAAAAAATTAACTAAATGCACCGTATATTTAAATTTCAAACATAAAACGATAAAAAGTTTAGAAAGCATTGGAGAACAGCTTTGGGATCTATGATCTGGTGAAGACTTTCCAGATAAAAACCTGATTTGTAAAAGAAAAAACCATCAAAGCAAAGATTTGTTAAAGGAGAGCCAAGCAGCTGGGGCTGCAGCTCAGTGGTCCAGCGCTCTCCTGACATGGAGAGGCTCTGGGTTCTGTCCT